>NC_051162.1:6586425-6886425 GCF_013339745.2 Dermacentor silvarum | reverse complement strand
TGCGAAGAAATGACCGAAAAAGCCGGAAGAGGAGTACACGATTGTTCTTTGAATTACGAGAGGGGGCTTAAGGGCGCTTTAATTACCATGAATACTTTTTACACTTTTACTCACACAGCCATGCGAACTTCTGTGCTGATAAATTTGATTCCTTAATATTTTCTACCAAAATAATGCGTGGATTACTGATCATGTCCTAGAAACTGTGTATTAACAGTAAACCCATTTCCTCTTCTGTTATCAGCCATGCCTTTCATCACCGAATCAAGCATTGTACATCCAATGTCAATGTTGGTGAAAAAAAGAAAAAGACCGATAGTGAAAAAAAAACAGCCTGGCAGTGGCCTGAAATCCTGACGGACGAAGCCAATGTTAGAAAAGCGCACTTACACACATTTTTCTAAGTTCAACTGCTAGCAATCCGACCTTAGGAAAGTGGCAGAGGCACCACACAAACAAATTAAAAAAACTGTAAGCCCTTCCACTGGGGTGAAGATGGAAGACCAGTGAAGCTGTACTATATGGTGGGAATTCATCATCATCATCAGTCTATATTTATGTCCACTGCAGGACGAAGACTTCTCCCTGTGATCTCCAATTACCCCTGTCTTGCGCTAGCTGATTCGAACTAAAAGTCCTTAGATATATATTTTTTTTGCTTTCTTTACGTAGCGACAAGCTTTCAAGCACCGCCGACGAATCTCATTGGGCGACGCTCATTCCGGCAGCCATGTTCTTCCTAACGCTGTTTCCCTGCAATCACTTGCACACTGCTGCGAGCAGCGCAGATAGCAGCGGCCGTTGACGGTCGCATGCTATCTAGGAAGATAATGGTGGCCGACGGAGTAAATGTCACTACTTAAGAAAGAACAGGAAATCTAGGGACTTTAATTCCAACTTGCGCCTGCAAATTTCCTAACTTCATCACCCCACCTAGTTTTCTGCCGTCCTCGACTGCGCTTCCCTTCTCTTGGTATCCATTCTATAACTCTAATGGTCCACCGGTTATCCATTCTACGCATTACACGGCCTGTCCAGCTCCATTTGTCCCGCTTAATGCCCGCAAGAATATTGGCTATTCCCGTTTATTCTGTGATCCACACGACTCTCTTCTTGTCTCTCAACGTTAAACCTAACATTTTTCGTTCCATGGCTCTTTGCGCCGTCTTTAACTTGTTCTCGAGCTTCTTTGTTAACCTCCACGTTTCTGTCCCATATGTTAGCACCGGTAGAATGGAATGATTGTACACTTTTCTCTTCAACGACAGTGGTAAGCTCCCAGTCAAGATTTGGCAATGCCGGCTGTATGCACTCCAACCCAATTTTATTCTTATGTAAATTTCTTTCTCATGATCAGGGTCCCCTTGTGAGTAATTGACCTAGACAAACGTACTCCTTTCAGACTCTAGAGGCTGACTGGCAATCCTGAATTCTTGTTCCCTTGTCAGGCTATTTTACAGGAAGTTTGTCTTCTGCATATTAATCTTCAATCCCACTCTTACACTTTCTCGGTTAAGGTCCTCAATCATTTGCTTTAATTCGTTCCCATTGTTTCTAATTGGACAATGTCGTCTGCAAACCGAAGGTTGCTGAGATATTCGCCGTTGATTCTCACTCCTAAGCCTTCCCAGTCTATGAGCTTGAATACTTCTTCTAAGCATGCAGTGAATAGCATTGAGAGATTGTGTCTCCTTGCCTGACCCCTTTCTTGATCGATATATTTCTGCTTTTCTTGTTTAGAACCAAGGTTGCTGTGCAATCTTTGTAGATATTTGCCAAGATATTCACGTATGCCTCCTGTACTCCATGATCACGCAATGCCTATATCACTGCTGGTATCTCTACTGAATCAAGTGCTTTTCATAATTTATGAAAGCCATATAGAGAGGTCCATTGTACTGCGCCGATTTCTCTATTACCCCACTGATGACATAGATATGATCCATCGTAGAATATCCCTTCCTGAAGCCAGCCTGTTCTCTTGGTTGGCTGAAGTCAAGTGTTGCCCTAATTCTGTTGGAAATTATTTTGGTGACTATTTTGTACACCAATATTTTATATTAAATGCGAAGCATTTCTTGGCGAACATTTGCAACTTTGACCGTATCTATTATCTAGCCGCCTACGACTTTGTGCTCTCATGGTCGTTTCTTTAACTTGGTATGTACCAAAATTGACATACTATGACAAGAGTATATGCCGAACATAAATGATATGTCATGATATCAATATGATGACATGCATGTCATGTAGGTCATGACAATGACCCAGCGAAAAAGTTTAACACACAAAAACCACTCAAATGGGTTCTGACGTGGGTACTAAGTGAAGGAAACACTACAGGATGCTGATAGAGGTAATAGTCATGAGCATGACTCAGCAAAAATGAGAAGACTCAGCGAAAAAAGATTAACACTCAAAAACCACTGGAATGGGTTCAGACGTGGGCACTAGGTGAAGAGAACCCTAAAGGACGATGGTAGAAATCATAGTCATGAGCATGCCTCCACAAAAATGACAATGACTTAGCGAAAAAATATTAACACTCAAAAACCACTGGAATAGGTTCGGACGTGGGCACTAAGTGAAGGCAACACTAAAGGACGATGGTAGAAATCATAGTCATGAGCATGACTCAGCAAAAATGACAATGATTTCTACCATCGTCCTTTAGTGTTGCCTTCACTTAGTGCCCACGTCCGAACCTATTCCAGTGGTTTTTGAGCGTTAATATTTTTTCGCTAAGTCATTGTCATTTTTGTGGAGGCATGCTCATGACTATGATTTCTACCATCGTCCTTTAGGGTTCTCTTCACCTAGTGCCCACGTCTGAACCCATTCCAGTGGTTTTTGAGTGTTAATCTTTTTTCGCTGAGTCTTCTCATTTTTGCTGAGTCATGCTCATGACTATGACTCAGCGAAAAACTTATAGAACTCAAAAACCACCGAAATGGGTTCGGACGTAGGTACTAAGTAAAGCAAACACTTAAGGATACTGGTAGAAGCCATAGACATGAGCATGACTCAGCATATATGACAATGACTCAGCGAAAAAGACTAACTCAAAAACCACAAAAATGGGTTCGGACGTGTGTACTAAGTGAAGGAAACACTAAAGGTTGATGGTCGAAGTCATAGTCATGAGCATAACTAAGGCTTTCGCCTTAAGGTCTCTTGGGTGTAGCTAAATTGACTCCTGAGGACTCATGACTTGAATGTCATGACATGCGTGTCATGTAGGTCATGAAAGAGCCGCCTACGTCTTCGTGCTCTCATGGTCGTTTCGTTAACTTCGCAGGCTATTCGCCCTCCGCTTCGCATAACGTCGATTCCCACAGGGCGTGGGATCTGCCGGCTTTTTTGTGGGGGGAATTATGTATTTCCAATTATGACAAATAAGATGTGATGGTGTTTTGGTTATTTGTACTATTATAGCATGAGCAATATATATGATCCGGTGGTTTTCATTTATTAAATGACAACGCGGACCATGGCCTTATGGTCCCTACGTTACACCGCCATAGGGTGTACCGCAAAAGTTTGCACGTTCTTCATAAACACGTCACCAACGCCTCGCGCGTTCGGTGCGAACGTGGGCAAGACGCCGCCACCGTCCAGAAGAGTTCTGCGCGTTGTTTGTGTGACCGCATACAATCGCCCATTGCACCACAAATATCCGTCGGATATCCAGTTTTGATCCGAACGTCCAGGGCCCACACTGGTAATTCGGCGGACATACATGGGACATCGTTTTTTGGCATTAAAGAAAGTTCCGTTTATTTTGTTCCTGTAGAGGTCCTCTGGGTGTTTGTTCCACTTTGGATGCGTTAAACGTCCTATGTGTTTTATCCCTTGGTCGTCCTTTGAATGTAGGAATCTTTTCTGCAATAACGTACGTTAGTGCGACTATTTTTTATTAGTATTTCAACGATGATATGCTGTGAACATATTGTTAACATCGCATGTACGTGGGCACAGTGCTGAACTAATAAGTGGACTTCTTTGGGCAAAGAACAAAACAAAATTATTAAGTACAAATTATTATTCCAGAACTAAAGATTTCTCTCGATGTGTCCTGAGCGAAAAGGAAACAATTATGAACCCAAATCACCAGCTAATGAACATTACGCGGATACTGTTTTAACATGCTTTGGCCATATTACGTAATGAACAATTGCGGAGGGCGTACAGCGGCCTGCCTCCAAGCCCCCTGAAAAAAACTAAACGATAGCCATATTTTGCCGAGCCAGCCAGCAGGCGAGGATGTCCGCGCTACAGTGTACTAGAATCTTCTAGTTCACTATATCCGCACCTCTAGCGTGCGCCGGCGTCCTCATTTGTTTTCTTGATTTTTTTTCTTTTTGTGCTTCCGCTGCCGTCATGTCATTCGCGGTACTGCTCACCACGAGCAACGCCGCGATTACAAAGAGCGAACTGAGATATAGAGTCACTCTAACTGAGAGGGCGAGCAGCGAGGAGGGTGACTACCCGACTAGCAGTGTTGCCAGGTTTGGCTATATATAGCCAAATTGGGCTACAGGAAAAAAATTTTGGCGTCGACTTGGGCGAGTTGGCTATGTGGCTATATTTGGGCTACTGAAAATCTGCGACTTGGCTTTGTTTAGGCTATAAGTGATGTCCTAATCCACGCTCCAGATGTGGCTCTGATCGGGTAGAAGCAAATCTCGAAGGCTATGTTTAACTGGCTGAGCCGGCCGCGTGGCTGTGCGTGTGTGCGTGCGCAAAATGACCACCACTCCCCTTCCCTCTGTGCGTCGTTGTCTGAGCCGGTGGCTTTGATCTTTGATGCACTTAAACTTACACCCCGCTTGACCGTTATGCACCCGATCCCCGGGCATCGGGATGAACCTGGGAGTAGTGGGTTTTTCACAGTACACTGTACTAACATGCCTATGCTCAGGAAGGGAGAGCAATAACATAGGGTCGAGGCCGTCTGGCGATCGTGGCACCTGCATGAAAGAAGGGAAGCACGGCTGGATGACACGTCGTGTGTTCATGGCCATGTCTTACGGATGAAGTATCGCGCCGGGCACAGCTTTCTACCTAGTCCACGTTTCTCGCGCGAAGCTTTACTGCCATTTTCGTTCTCCTGCTAGATAAATTTTTGTTCGTGCTTACATTCGAGATTCATTTCGATAGGTTGGACATAAGATCGGATCCTCCCCAGAGAGGAGAATCCAAGCATGGGGAAGTGGGCCAAGTATGCGAGAACGTATAAACAAGAATGGGAGCAAGAACCCTAGACAAAGGTGGGTTCTGGTGCTTTTACTTCTATAGATGATTTGCCTGTAACATCACGGATGCAGATACTCATTCTGCTAATATCGAAACTTGTTGGCCATGATGACATCAGTGCACCACGTCACATGAACTTCACCCACCATGTCAGCTTAGCTTGTGAGGTGTCGCGCTGCTGGCTCGAGAACGCGGGTTTGATTCCCGGCCAGGGCGGCCGCATTTCGATCAGGGCGAAATGTAGGAACACCCGTGTACTTAGATTTAGTGTACGTTAAAGAACCCGAGGTGGCCAAAATTAATGAGGAGTCCCCCACTGCGTTATGCCTCCCAGTCATATCGTGGTTTTGGCACGTAAAACCCCAACAATTATTTGAGAGTTTTATAATAAGGGCCTCAAACGTTTTAAGGCCCTAAAGAAATTGCGTCGAGGCCACTGCGTATGCACAAGACGCAAACTGTGTTTGGGTTTTGCGTCGGGCATGCTATTTCGTCGATTTAGCGGGTGCCCCAAAAGCTGCCCCAAAAACTTTCGTCAACAAACATGACGGCACCCATCGAAGCGACGGCTCTAACCTAGCACCTAACTGGGCTCGATTTGTGGTAACGCGTGAAGTTCGTAAGCTAGGAGAACTGATTGAGGTTATCGCTTTCCTCAATTAACATGTGTATTAAGATTGATTCATTAGATGCCGCTGATTCCGAATTGTTGATTTCATGGCTGGTAGGCCTAACACTGATTGACTTGGCTGGGTGAAGGTACTACGTAAAGTCGGCTACTCAAAAACTAAGCACAACAAGTTGCTTGCTGCTAATAGAATAAGTTCTAAATTGTAGTTAAACGCGTGAACACGAAAATCTAAATTACTCTTCTCATCATAAAATGGTATATTTTATTTTAATAGTTATAACATAATTTCTTTGGCGCCGTAGTGACGCTGCAAGCGCAACACGCTATCCGCAAACGCAAAACGCCTATTCTAAAGCTCTTTACTTCTGCATGCCCCAACCCTAACACCAGCAAAGCTCTTTGGGGCTATAAAACTTTCTAAAACTTTATTCTAAAACACTGTTAGTACATCAACATGGTTTGCTTTTTGATAGTTGAGGTTTTCAAAGCATAACCACTGTTATCAACTTGTTTACCTTTGCTCTTTGTGCGCCGTCACGGCTTTTACCATTTCGAGCGAGTTATGTTCGGGACGTGCTCGTCGCCAAAAACGACTGCGCGCTTTTTACACTGCATGGTGTGCCGTTTTGCGCAGTAATCTTTTAAAGCTTCGCTTACAGCGATTCAGACAGCGAGTGGCATCTGTTGTCTGTCACTTTATTTTAACGCATGCTCTTGCCGTGCTAGAGACCTCAGATGGCGGCCAGGTTGAGGTAGATGGGCAGTATATAGAGCATGTACCAGCTAACCCGGGCCAAGCTAATTGAAAAAAATCGAGAACACAAGATAGGACAATGAGACAAATAACATGAGATATCATAGCGTCAAAAATTTGTTTTAGCTCATAAAAAAAGGAGCCGTGAGCACGTCGCAGATCGCTGGACAGCTGAACTTCTACGCCGTATAGGCGGAGATGACGTCAGAGATCGATGATGCTAAACATTATTTTGCGTTCACGACAGCTAAAAGCAGAGTCCGTAGTTAATATTACTGTAAATAACTAAAAATAATATCTTAGTACTATCTGTCATAAAATAAAAGCACTGATTTCGCCCTATGAAGCGATTCGATGGAACTTAAGAGCTTCTGAGCCCAACCAAAAAGTGTTCTGTGCAAGCATGATGTCGCTGTTGTTGATATCAAGGGCCGACCGTCACGGCGGCACGGACATTTTGTTACGACGGGTTGTGCAAAAAAAAAGGTTGCCGCAGTCGAATCTGAAAATCTATACAGAAACAAAACTGCAAATAAAAATGGGTATATTTGGCTACAAAATGTTTTTGCACTTTTGTGTGTTTGGCTACATTTGGGCTACAACTTCTCTAGCTTTTGGCTACGGCGCCTCGTTGGACCTGCCAACACTGCCGACTAGCGCCTCGCCACCTGCGTACCCCTCTCCCCTCGTTGTGCGCCTCGCACTGGTCGCACTGCTCACAACCTCGCGTTGATCTCACCGCCATACGGAAGCCACGTGGCGCCTTTGTGTGAAGCTTTGTAGCTGTGGAATTGTAGTTTTGCCACTGGTGTACGTTGGCGTCGTAACAGGTGTTCTGTGGTGCTGTTCGGTGGCGTGCGAAGAGCTCTCCTGAAAAGATGTGAGTATTCATTTGTCACCTTTGATTTTCATTGAAAATGGGACGTACCGCCATTGGGCGAGTTAGGAAGCGCTTGGTAGTTTCCGTTTGCCTTTGTCTGGCGCTATCTCGCGCCGCCTGCGCACGCGTTTCGACGCGAAGTGTGTCACGTCCTGTGGGACTGTACGTCTCCAAGAGAGACGAATAAATCTTTGGCACTTCATGAGTGCGCACGCGAGCACCCTACAGGAGGATGAACGTCCACAAGAGCAACCGCCAAAGCATGTAGCCGGAGTTTCCCGCGATCTTCCGAGCGAAACTGCATGACGCTGTCATTTGTGATGCAGTGGACTGCGGCGAGTATCAGCATGCCGATTTCGCAATGAATCTTTATTATTCCTCTTGAGTGCATTTGTGCTAATTACTTGCATTATTCCGCGACTTTGCTTCAATTGCTATGCCATGTCTGAGATCCACGCTACAGCAACTGCAAACACGACTCATTTGTGGCCAACTACTACTACTTTTGCAGAACTATGACTTGGCATGTTCTTTTTCATAGCAGCATTGCCTCCAAATATGCATTTGATAAATAGTAGTCCAGCAGTAGGGAGCGATTTATGTAAATTTGTTTGGTACATACCGCACACAAATCAGTGTAAACAAAATGTACCATCAATTCAATATCTATGCAAATGTTAAGTGCTGATGGAGATATCTGAGATTTCCTTAGCAGTGTAACATTCAGTACATACTGTTACATGAGTACAGATGAAAACAATTTGTCCTGTGGTCTTTAAAAGATGTATTGTGGTTTGTCAATGATTGATAATGAAGAAAATGTGGTCACTATTGAAGAAAATCTAGTTACTACACTAACAATATATGTTGGTTGATTTCAGCGGCTCCCCAAGGAAGCACAACAAATGTTGAAGATGCCATCAGATCATGGCTCAGACATGCACCGGAAAGGGCATCAGGCACGCTCAAACACAAGAAGCCTGCAACGTCTGTTGAGGATTCAAATGAAGGTACGTTTTTGAATGGAACTATTATTGCAATTGACTTCATCTGCTTCTCACAAGAGTAAAAGAGCAACCTTCAACTCTGAGCATTTTGTGCCATGTATGGTTCAAGTCCTTCGGTGCCTTGAATTTAAAATAATCTCTTAATTCTTCTTTGGACATGTTTTATTCTGTGGGAAGTGCGGACAGTTCAAAGTATAGGTGATAGCTGGTGTGGACCTTCTGCTCGGCCTACAGCCTTGTTCGCACAATTTTCTTTGCCTTGGTCAGGTGATAGTGTATGTATGTCTTGCTGGGGGGGGGAGAATTTTAATATCTACTATATATAGGGTGTTGAATAAGGTGGGGATATACAGGGAAGATTGGGTGGGGTGTGTGCCGAGTAATCAGCAGCGTTGACAGCATGGCCTTGAATACAGTGTACTATCGACCAAAAATGTTTACGGACCAAGAGATGTGACAAAAGGCTGATATGTCGGCAGCCTCAAAACGCAGCCTGGTATTCCCATTTCCAGCTTCTTCTTGTATATGCGAACAACATTGTGATGTACGGTTTTACTGGCTTTTAAGGGCTGCTCGGATATTTAGCGTTTTCTGAGATCCCGTGGTCTGTAAACTGTTTTGGTCGATAGTACATTGATGCACCTTGCAGCTGGGACTTGCATTGTAATTATGTGCATCACTTCACAGGCTTTTATTGTCTTGTGAACCTTTTGGAGTTCTTAATGACCATGAATGAGTCTATGCTTTTAGGTGCTAACTCATAAGAGCAGATGCAACACGACCAAGAGTAAAGGAATAACATGTGATAGGTGCACTTGTTTTACTGTATGTTGTATGCTGGCAGCTAGTAAAAATGGATTTCTGTACTTGCCTTCCCATCAGATGCTGAATGAGTACCCTCCTTGCCCGCTGCACTCCAATCCCATGCCAGTGCCATGGCATTCGTGTGCCCGATTACAGCAGCTACCATGTAGCTAAATAGTACCACCAAAGCAGCATTGTTACTTTTTCTCTTCTTATTTTGGCATTGTCTTTTTCCAATTCTTTTCTACTGATGCTGTTACTGTAACATCTAAAACGCGGTGGAAAACTCAACCATTTATGATTTTTTAAATTAACAGATTGTCTTTGCTAGGTATAAAGCCATGAACTACCAAAATATTTTGGTAATATATTTTGTAAATGTAAGGGTTACATAAATGTCATGTCTAAAAATTTGTCCAAACTGTTTTTTTTAATTCAAGTTTTCTTTAGAGCGAGTCTACAAGTTTCAGTTGCAAATAAATTTTAAGATAGTATGCTTTAGGGGCAGCTCTAAGTAGTTTCATGTTTTCCTAAGCTACCATTTTTGTGTAATGTACCAAAAATAATATTTGGCCATTTTTAATTTTGAGTTAAGGGAAGAAAAACAATTTTTTTATGCTAGCGTTTTTTCACTGAAAGCAGAGTGTCTATCTATAACAAAAATGTATGTCTTACAAAAATGCACAAAACAACCAAATTTTGCCTGTGTTTTTCCTAACACCTGGATTTGCGCCATTCAATGAAGTTTAAGCAGCCCTCATATGCTGAAAAATTTTCTTTTACCTAAAACATTGCAGGATTGCATTCCATTTCTTTAGACCTAGTAAAAACAATGTTCTCAAAAGAAATGCAAAGAACTTCCGTCTCTTCCGAATGGTACATTGCTGTGGATTGGCCCTAATCATCTAGCATTGCTGCACTTTTGCTGTTTATGCAGTTAATTTGTCGCTGTTATTTGTGAGTTATTATTCTGTCCCTTCTTTACTATGTAACCAGCTCAACTGCTATCCCTCTGCAACTTTTAGTGCATATCTGTCGTAAGTTCTTGTGATTAGTGGTTCTCGCCACAACAGATGACTGTTTTTTTAGGGGCGAAGCTCCTTAGGGTGTGGGTCTGTCCCTCCTCTGTAGTATGTAGTAGTAGTAGGTAGCCACGTCTACTTTTATGAAAAAAAAATTCCGAAAGTTGTGTCCTAGCGCGGAATCGAACCAGGAACCCCTCGCTTCGGAACGCGCGGCGCTAACCACTACGCCACGAAGCGCACATGGGCACACGCACCACGATGACAATAAATACCCAACATTAACGAAAGACTGCTCGTTTCTAACGCGTTTGTGCTAGCGCGTTACTGCCCGTGTAAGAAGCTGGTGTAAGACGCTGTGGCCTCTCCGCCTCACCCCCGTATTCATAAACGCTCCTCGACTTGACTTGCCACCACCTTGGGCAGCGCGTTCGAAACGCGTTGAAGGCGGTGGCAAGTCAAGTTCAAGTCGAGGAGCGTTTATGAATACGGGGGTTATACTCCCTCAGCAGTCATGTGATGGCGTCGGCAAACGCGGTGCACTTTCCGGCATGTGTAAACGGCTGCGTAAGACACTGTGGCCTCTCCCTCTTACTAGAGAGTACTGCACGTTTCTAACGCGTTTGTGCTAGCGTCCTCTTAAGCGGGAGATGGTGCAATTATAATGAAGGGCGCTGTTATAAAATAAGAATGACGTCACATATGGCGCGTGTCATTGGTGGAAGTCAACCGTTCGATTTAGTGCGGCGAGACTGGGCGAATTACACGGAAGATTCACGGTTTACCGATGATTCCCTCCGGATCTTCGCCCACTCATCATCATTCACCCCGTGGATATGCGGTGTTTTTATTGCGATAGCAATTATATGGACACTCAAAAGCAAATTTCTGCCGTCGGCGTCGCCGTCGCCGTCGCCGTGAGGTTCCGTATGACGTCAATGGAGATGAAATCGTCGCCGCGCGCCGCCGAACGCTGTATGTGCGAGTGAAAGGGCGCGAGGGACGTGCGCTTTCACGGGGAGTGAACGCACGGCGGAGAACAAACGCGCGTTCTGTGCCGTGCTCCCTTAAGGGCGGGGAACGCGGTTGGCGTTTGCCTCTTGCGCGGTGTGGTGCATCGGCTCCGTCAATTACTGACGAAAGCCACTGTCAATTTCGTGCAACCCCATCAATTTTGCTTCCATCGGACTCCTAAAGCTGCCCGGCACCCGAGGACACCAATCTCATCCAGGTGGGCCCATTTTTGGCAAACTTAGAGCGATTTTCCGTTCCAGCCTCGCGTTGCCGACGCTGAGCCTAACGGCTACGTCGGCGCGCGGGTGAGAACGGACCGGTCTTGCAAGATGACGGATCGCTCTGCTCAACGCGGTTACGATCCCGACGCCATGGCGTGGGCGACGATCCCGGTCCCCGAGGGACAGCAATCTGCGGCTGCGGACCCCATCCGCAACGAAGAACTCTTTCGCATGGTTGGGCGCCGCTCCCAGCGCAACGCTATGAAAATGGCTCCATCGGCCCCGCCTGCCGGCAAGGCACCTTCAACTCAGACAGGATCCGCCACGCGTGCGGCACAAGGATCCGGCGCGAAGCGCAGCAAGCCTACAACGACGTGGAAGCCTAAGCCTCTGCCTCGACCACACCCAGAAGACTTTGTCGTCATCATCAAGCCTCGTGAGCCAGTGGCGCTACGAGACGTCTTTCAACGTGGCGCGCTCGGCGCCGCCTTCGTCACTCTCGTCGGAGTACAAAAGGCGGCGACGCTCAACCTGCTTCTCTCGCCGGAGCAGAACCTCATCATCGCTAGCACGCGGGAGGCCCAAACGGCGGAGCAGCTGCTCGGCGACTTCGAGCTACAAACTGACAAAGGCAAGATGGCCGCCCACGGCCACCTGAAGCAACATGGCGAGGACGTCTGCTACTGGCGTGGTCACGGTCGCCAACCACGAGACGACCGACACCCTACGCCAGGCTCTGCAGTGGCACGCAGGCGAACTCTTGGATATACGAAAATTCGGCACATCGAACAAGGCACGACTCACCTTTGCTGGCAGAGTCAAGCCTCGCTACATTCATTACAACTCGGAAATCACCTTCGTTCAACCCTATTACCGGACCATTCCGGCCTGCGGACTGTGTGGCACCGTTGGACACCGGGCTGATTCGTGTCCCAACCCAGCCAATGCAAAGTGCGGCCTGTGTGGACAGCAGGCGGAGCTAGTGGAGGGGTGCGGACCCCTCACGAGTGCAACCCAAAGTGCGCGGTCTGTGGAGGAAGCCACGCCACCAACTCGCGCGAATGTACAGCCAAATACAGACAACCCAAGATGACCACCCCTCAGCAGAGCGGCCTCCCCAAGTCGGGGAAGAAGACTCGTCATCATGCGGCGTTCTGGCACGGCGGATCACGCTACGTCGACGTCACAACGCAGCAGGCGCCACCACGTGGAGGTGACGTCAAGGGCAAAGCGGCGCAGGAGCAGGCACCACACGACGGCAAGGGGAACCGCGGCCAGCAGCAACAACAGCGAAAGGATGCGGGAGCCGGTGCCTGGGCGAACGCAGTGAAATATGGCAAACAGGTGAGCGGTCCCGGTGGGGCAGCCTCCCCTTTTTAATCCCCCCCTCCCTCTCCTACTCTAATTGCCGAGGAGATCCGTAAGCACACGGAGCCTCTCTGCGCTAAAATTGCGAGCCTTGAGGCTCAACTCTCCAACCCACCGTCTGCTCCTACCTCCCCCTCCGCCTCCAATGCGGAGTCCATGGATAGTGAGATTACGCTGCCGAAGCCGTCGGGCCATGATTCTTTTGAGACTATGGAGGCGCGCCTCAGCGCAAAACTGGAGCTCCTGATCGGCACCGCGATGGCCCAGATGCTCGCGAAAATTGATGAGCTGATCACGAGTAAAGTTAATCAAGCTGTCACTGCGCAACTCCGCACGCTGCGCAAAGCGGGTCCCCTTAGGGACGTATCCGGCCGCCCCTCCAAATTTTCGCGTCGCATTGTAGACATTGACGATGACGAAGACTGCACCCTGGCAGGCCTAGATGCCAAAACTCTGGTCCTGCCTACTGGCTCTGGGGCAGCTCCACTCACTCTTAACGCCCAACCTAACCATGGCGGGAACCCCTAAAGTTAGGCGTTCTGCCCCCTCCAAATCGGCGTCCCCCATCATCATAACCCAGTGGAACTGTCGGGGCCTCCGCTCTGGCACCAAGAGAGCGGACCTCCGACTTTTCCTCTCAACCTTCGAGCATCTGCCCGCGGTGGTGGCCCTCCAAGAGCCAGGGAAGGGCGCCACCCTTACGAACTATTCGACGTTCCAGCAGGACCCCTCGTCTTGTCTCTGCGTTCATCGAAATTACACAGCTAACAAGGTCGATCTTGACCTCCAAACCGATTATTCCTACGTAATGGTGACTCTCCACCCGCTCCGCAAACAGGACCCATCCATTCACATCCTCAACGTATACTGCTCTCCAAAACTACAAAACGTCTCATTCGCGGACCTCTTCAGTCGTGCGCTGAGAGTTGCGGGCCTGGACCCCCTCCTGATTGTGAGCGACTTCAACGCCCCCAGTCGGGTCTGGGGGTACCGCCGTGAAGAGAAGCGTGGCCGCAAGTTGGCGGAGCTTACGTCCACGCTGGGCCTCACTCTTCACACTGACCCTGTCCACCCAACTCGGATTGGCAACTCCGTGACCAGGGACACCTGTCCGGATTTGACCTTCACACGCAACATTCAGTTCGCCGACTGGGTCAATACTGAGGAAACCCTCGGTAGCGACCATTGTCTCATCAACACAACCATTCGCACACGCCCCATGGCACGACCCTTCAAACAAGCCCACATCCCAGATTGGACGAAATTCAGACAAAATTGGCAGGACACTGTTCCCATACACACGCACGGCTACCAGGCCTGGTCCCAGCAATTGGTTTCTAGCTTGCGTTCTACGGAAACACACATCAAACTCTCAGAGGCGGTATCGGATGTGGATAACCACCTCCTCCACCTTTGGGAAGCCCGGCACAGCCTCGTCCGCCGATGGCGCCACCAGAAACACAATAGGCAACTAAAATCTCGCATAGCAGAGCTTACCCAGAAGGCGGCAGAGTATGCGGCCCAGCTCGCCGACTCGAACTGGGTTAGCTGCTGCAATACGGCTGCGCGACAAATGTCCAGCCGAAACACATGGCGTCTCTTTCGCGCCCTCATTGACCCCACACAAACCCGCACTGAAACGCAGAAACACTTGCAGCGCGCCATCCACGGCTTTGCTGGTAACACAACTCAGCTAGCACACAAGCTCAGGGACCAATACCTGTGCACTACCCAGGATACCCGAGGGACGGCATACTCATATGCAGGCTCTGAGAATGCCGAGCTGGATCAACCTTTCCAGCTCCATGACCTCAAGGCAGCCCTGGCCAAAATGAAACGTGGCACTGCACCCGGACGGGACAAAATTACAGTCAAGCTCCTGGCAAACCTACCAGACTCGACTTACAATTCACTGTTGGCATACTTCAATTCTATCTGGCTGGGAGAAGTGCCCATCCCTATCGATTGGAAGACAGCACTTGTCACCTTTATTCCTAAACCTGGCAAAGCCGTAAATCCGGACAACCTCCGCCCCATCTCTCTCACCTCTTGTGTGGGCAAGTTAATGGAGACGATGGTGCGGGACCGGTTGTCTACTTTCATGGAAGACCATAACACATTTGCGGACACCATGTTCGGGTTTCGCCCCCACAGATCCGTACAGGATGTCCTCTTCCAACTTAATCGGGAAGTCCTAGACCCCATCGAATGCCCCCATAACGACAAGGTGGTTCTGGCCTTGGACCTTAAGGGAGCATTCGACAACGTCACTCATGAAATCATACTAATTCATCTCTCTCAAACCAACTGCGGGCGTAACGCTTTTCAGTACGTCTTACAATTTCTAACACAGAGACACGCATACTTGCACATACAGGACACTGAACATGGCCCATACACTCTAGGGTCCAGAGGTACACCACAGGGCGCTGTCCTCTCCCCCCTATTGTTCAATCTGGCCATGAAGAACTTGCCTGCCCAGCTGGAGGCTGTCCCGGGGGTGCAACACGCACTCTACGCGGACGACATCACCATCTGGGCCACGCAAGGCTCTTTGGGAGACATGCAGGCCAACCTGCAGCAAGCGGCGACCATAGTGGACCGATATTCTCACGCTTGTGGCCTCCAATGTTCCCCCCAAAATTCTGAATTCGTGCATCTCCGCCCCTCGCCCAAATGCACGTCCAAAATTGCTCTCTCTCTCTAGAGTATGGTCGAATCCCTGAACAACACGAAATTAGAGTCCTCGGACTTTTCATCAACCAACACCGCCGGTCCGACACAACATTAGGGAAGCTGCGGAAGGTGGGAGACCAGGTGGGCCGCATGGTCCGCCGGGTTTCCAACAAGCGCGGGGGTCTCAGATGCAAAGATGCCTTGCGGCTGGCTAATGCATTTGTGACTAGTCGAATCTTGTATTCGACTCCATACCTCCATCTCCGCAAGCATGAGGAGGACGCCCTTGAGGTCATCCTCCGAAAGATGATTAAGCGGGCCCTTGATCTCCCGGTCAGCACCTCTAACCAGCGCCTTCTGGGCCTGGGGATGGTGAATACGTATCGGGAGCTCAAGGAAGCTCATCTTACCAACCAAATCACACGTCTTTCTCAGACACTGTCGGGTCGCCGCCTCCTTGCCCGACTACACCTCCAACCTCTCAGACAGATGGAAGAGCGCGTACGTACGCCACAAGAATGGCGCTATGCCCTGCACGTGCGCCCTCTTCCCCGGAACATGGCATGCACACACCATGATGGCAGACGCCTGGCTCGGGCGGAGGCCCTGGCGCGCCATTATGATTCCAAACCCGGCGTTTTCTACGTGGATGCCACCGGCCCACACCATGGGGGATGGTTTACGGCCGCGGTGGTCCATGAAGGCAAAACAGTTAACGGCCTTAGCTTTCGCGCTAGAGACATAACATATGCGGAGGAAGTCGCCATCGCGTTGGCTGCATCTGATTCTCGCTCTCAAACCATCATTACCGACTCGCGAGGGGCCTGTCGGAACTACGAGCAGGGTCAGGTAGCATTCCTGGCCTATCGCGTCCTTCAATCTAGCTGCCGAACCGGGGACCCCGACCCCCGATACGTCGTTTGGGCTCCTGCTCACATGGGATTAGAGGGAAATGAGGCAGCGGATGCTGCCGCCCGCGCGCTTTCTCACCGGGCTCCTTATTTCTCTGACCCCGCAGATCAGGACTCCACCCCAAACCCAATCTACTCGTATACAGAAATTACAGCTTATTATCAATCCGGCCACGAACTCTACCCCCGCCCGTGTAGAGGCCTCAAAAAGGAGGAGGAGCGTCTCCTTAAACATTTCGATCCGGCCTTTACTGGAGCTTGCCCGCACTGTGCGGAGAAGTCTTCGGACCTCTACCACATGGTGTGGGCTTGCCCATCCAACCCTGCCTTTTCCCCCTTACCCAACCCTACCCGGGAGGACTGGGAGGCTGCCCTGCTTGGCTGCTCAGACCTACGGGCCCAAAAGGCCCTGGTTAAGCGCGCCCAGGCGGCGGCTACTGCCACTGGGGTCCCGTACTAGGGACTCCACCGAGTGTTTGTAAGGGGCGGCCTCTTCAGGGTCGTCCCGAGCATACCTCCTCGTACGTTTTGTCGTACAAATAAAAGTTTTTCACCACCACCACCACCCTTAAGGGCTGCAGAAGTAGGCGTCTCTTTCCCCCTTTAAAATCACCATATATGTAGAGCAAACGCGCCTTCTTCTGACGCACGAAAGGCCGTGGGGGGGGGGGGGGGAGGGGACGTTTAGCTGCGGCACCAAGTAGCTATTTATATCAGAGGCTCCGGCAACAGTCACCAACGCCGCTCGCATTTTGTGCGAACGTGGGCAAAACGCCGACGGCGTCGACAACAGTTCTGCGTGTTGCTGGTGCTGCTGCATGTCCAAGTTTATACAGCTGATAAAGCTACTATCATTACTCCGTATAGCTCTCTACAAATTTGCTATCGCAATTGATGCTTCGCCTTTCAGGTGAAACTGCGACAACTTTTTTGATACCGATTCATTTCTTGAAAATTTTAGTTCACTTTGTCAGCTGTGACTAGTCAGTGTGTTAGTGGCCTGTAGCACAAACAAAACAGGTCATTGTTTTGTTTATGTTACAGGCTGCAAATTCAGGTGTGAATTTATTTCTCTTTTTTATATGTGCTAAGCAATGGGTCTGATCAATGCTCATTATCCGGGAGGCGTTTTCATGTGCTTGATAACATTTATTTCTTTGGGCTTTCAGCTTCATTATTCACCTATGGCAAGTTCTTATGTCTTATCATTTTGTAATGGGCAAATTAGGATAATAATTTGTATGTTTCTCTTTTTTGTGTATTAAGCAGCACAATGTGCCTATTCAGTGCTCATTATTCAGGAAACACTCACGTTTTTTGATAATAGCATAATTTCTTGGAGCATCTAGCTTAGTTTTTTCCTGTGACCAGGTCTAGTCACAACCGCTGGCGATTGTTTATGCTACAAATTGAGGTACGAATTTGTGTCTCTTTTTATATGTGTTAAGCAATGTGTGTGATCAATGCTCACTATCCAGGAACCATGTTCACGTTCGGTATGAGATTCACTTGTGTGGGCTTTCCACTTCATTTTTCATTATGGCAGGTTCTGATCAGTAGCAGTTCAGTCAACAGGTGATTTTATGGACAAATTAAGATACTAATTTGTATGTTTGTTTCTCTTTTTTCTATGTGTTAAGTGAAGCAGTGTGTCCACTCAGTGCTCATTATTTAGGAAATACTTTGTTTCTTGATAAGAGGTTCATTTCTGGGAGCTCTTAGCTTCGTATTTCACTTGGGAGCTCATTATTCAAAAAGCACATTCATTCTCTCCATATAGATTTAATCCTCGGGTGGTTCAGCCTGGTTAATTCTTACTCTTTTAGTCTTTGTTGTTATTCATGTCCAGTAGTTCCCTCAGCAGTTTTTCAACACACATTTTACTGATGTTGATTAGTGTGCTTAGTGGTGCTTGCCTTTAAGTATTTTTAAAATTGAGTCTTGATGATCCCATCTGCTTTTTTAGTTACTTGCACAGCAATTTTTGTGTTGCCGTTGGACGTTTCTAGTTGTGTTTTGCAGAGTACTAACACTATTGTGATGTGGTGTCTCAGTTGAGTAAGTACACATTTATTGCGTTTGCCTTGTATTCTTCTCAGCCTGAAAAGTGTTTGGTGCTGTATAGTAGTTTTCGTCTTAGTAATTTCGCTTGCAAATTCCATGTTGACGTCATGTTTTATGTAAAAAAATGACCTGGTGACCCAATAAGTAGCATGACCACTTGTGTTGTTTGAGCTGTACCTTTTTATTTATTTATTTTTCATCACGTTTATGTAATGACAGCTTCAACCAGCAGTTTTACTTATTTTCTATAGGTTTTGTAACCATATTGGCACACTATTTTGCACTGCTGTTAGTCTACTGTAGTCTACTCTGATCAAATGTTTTGATGTTGTGTTGCAATAAAATATTTTAACAAGATTTGTCTTGTTGAATATGCATTGAGCTTTCTTAATTTGCAGGACATATTAACAAAGCTCTTGCCGTGGTTTGTGAACCACTATGATTTTAGTGTATGCATGGTATTCTTGCATGGCTGGCTCAGTGGCTGTTATTCTATCACGTAAATTTTCAGCTTTCCCGAAATACACAGGCACCCAGATATGGTTAGTTTATTTCTTTTGTACTGCCTTGTATCCTTTGGCAAAAGTTCTCTTCCCCGTTCAGTGCACTAGACTTGGTCCTTTGCTAAGCCATGTGGTACAGTTCATGTTGTGGGCCCTGCTGATGAAGCACGGCAGGCTGATCACAAGTCTTGCTTTTCAGTTCTTTGTGCACAGGATAATAAAGCCCCACTGCTCGCATTCGCGTGGCTTCTTTCTGTACTTTAGTCAAGGAGATTCATAAATTGCAGGTATAGCTTGCACAAAGCTTCACTAAGGATTTAAAAGGAATGTCCCCGTGGAAAATGTGCTTTCAAACGTCCAGGGGACATCCTGCAATTGAAAATATAGTCCTTCGGACATCCACTGGTCATTTTGCTTTACAAATGCTCACATCTAAACATCCAGTGGACATCCTGCACTTTACAGTGTCCTAAAGGTATACTATTTAGGACATCCCTGGACGTTTCGTATAGGAAAAGCTTATTTTCAAATATCCTGCGGACATCTGAATATCCGATTTTGATGTACGATGGGCATTTTTTGGATGTGCTTTTTCTTTGCGTCGGGCGATCCTACGGACATCCATAGTACATCATTGGGATTTCTAGGGATATCCGACGGATGTCAAAATATCCGCTGTTGGATGTCCTGTGAATGTTCGCTGGAGATCTGTGGTCCAATTGGCGCTGTCAAAACGCTGGCGTGAGCAAGTGCGCCAGTAGAGCAAAGGTTCATGCGGTCTATCGCTTCAACGGAAACTAAGCGTCGAAATCAGAGCGTGTACAAAGCTAGGAGCTGTATTGCAGATCGCTTACAGATACGGTGCACGCGGCCGCCCGGCGCCCAGAGTCGACGGCTCAGGCGGTAGAAGACGGCAGGGCTGCGCACATGCGCCGCAGTGGGAGAGCGGGCACGCACGCGCACCGTCTACGGTGCTTCGATACCATCCCCGCCCACAGCTCCCCTTCCACTGGGAAGTCGCGTTTGCTCTCCGCCGTGCGTTTGTTCCCCTTGAAAGCGCGCGTTAGTCGCCCTCGCGCGCTTTCACTCGCACATACAGCATACGACCAATGAGAGTTTTTTTACAGCGAAGCTGTTAAGGGCTCACTCTTCGAAGGTCACGCCCGGCAATAGAAAAAAAGGCTCTCATTGGTCATATGCTGTATGTGCGAGTGAAAACGCAAGAGGGCGAGGGACGCGCTTTCACGGGGAGTGACCGCACGGCGGAGAGCAAACGCAACTTCCCAGTGGAAGGGGAGCGGTGGGCGAGGAGGGCATCGAGGTACCCTAGACTATGCTTCTGCGTGCCCGCTCTCCCACTGCGGCGCATGCGCGCAGCCCTCCTGGCCTCCGCCGCCGACTTGCCCTAGGCTAGGGTGTACTAGAATATGGTCGAGTGGGACGAGCGGCTGGGGCGGCGCATGCTTTGCAGTGAGGCGCCCGACGTGGAAAAATACTGGGGCGGCGCTGCGGTCGAAGTGGATTGGGCCGCATCAAGGTCGCGCCGTTTGAAACTGTTGGCGATACTGCTCGGCAGGGTCATTCGTACTATTTCGCGCGCCGGTATTTGCGTTCAGACCGATCAAATGGGGTTCATAATTGCATATGACATGTATTTATGCCTTAAGAATAAATTCCTTTCCTTTCTATTCTTTATTTATTTTTTATTATTTTCTAATGCTGCTCGGTGATTGCGCGTGCATTGCGGCCGCAGTGTCGACTTTCATTATACTATGTTATTGTACGGTTCCCTTTGGAGAAAGAATATTTTTCTCATTCTTCAAGCAGCATGTATCTCTCGTGCGTATTGTTGCGCATATAGTGTTCTATTAGTAGGTCTTGCGAAACGCAGACGAAGCAATTCTAACATATATGTAACCTTCCTGCTTGCCGCTTCAAACAAGTAAAGCATATCTGCCCCATCCGGCGCCTTGTACTTAGATTTACGAGAAGCATTGGTATAGATTTTAAAAAAAAGACTAAACTGCAGTGCAACATTCCAATCAAGTTTCCGCCTTTCCCGCGTAACAGAATGCGGAGTAATTGGTACAGGGTCATTTATTGCAGTCGCACCTCGAGCGCCCAAAACGGTTTTAGTTAGCCATTCTATAGGCTAATCTTTGGCCGTAAGCCGTACATGGAATTTTTTTCCAGTCGATACTTCAAAAAAGATAAAAAAAGAAAGAAAGAAAGCCTGCGCGGTAGCCTAATTAGTGCCTATATCGTGGATACGGCGTTGCGCTGCTAATTCTGGAGCTCGCGCGTTCAATCCAGGTCGCGGAATTCGATGGGAACGAAATGGAAAAAGACTCGTGTACTTATATTTAGGTGCGCGTTAAAGAACCCCAGGTGGCAAAAACTAAACCGGGAGCCTCATAATCATATCGTGGTTATACCACGTAAAACCCAAGCATTCGCTTATATTTAAAAAAATAAAAAGAAAAAAAGCAGGTGGCTGCGTTCTTCGGCTTATTTCTGGGGGTGTAAACAACGTAAGTTATTCCCGAGTCTGATTTCCGAGAAAAACATCTTACGCTTATCCTATATTTCATGCGTAAATGTAATGCCGTTCCCAAATGTATGACCGCTCAACTCTGCAGCTTGTATATTATAAACGGCTGCGTTCAGTTATCCGGTGCACTATCATAACGACCGTAATGAAACAATTAAAGGAACGGCATGTCTCACATACACGTAGAGATATGTGCAGATCTGTTGCGTTCGTTGAAGATAAGTGTGGTACCAAATGGGGCACTCAGTTTTAATGGGTTTCAAACATGGTGAGACTGTCAAAAATTCTTGCCTGAATCAAGTTAGCAAATTTACAGGCTGCCCCAAAACGCAGGACTGATTAAGCATTATTAAGTATTATTAAACAGGACTTATTAACACCCGTCCGTTAATTCTCGTGGCTGTTGCGCCTCTGCGCAACAGCCACGACTCTGCGGCAGCAAAATCATTCGGAATAACAGTCCTCACTTGCATGCAGTCACTCACCTTTGAGATTTCAATAGTGCTGTTATGCGTTACATTCGAACGGAAATGACTATTCGGGTCGTACAGTATATCAACAACACTTGCGCGCGCACGCACGCACGCACGCACGCACACGCGCACACACACACACACACACACACACACACACACACACACACACATATATATATATATATATATATATAAGATGGTTTTTCCTGCTATGAATATTATTTCTACGAATGAGAGTTTTGTTTCAAGTATTCACTAATAAGTGGGTTTGTTACGGCAAACACGTGCGCTTATTCCGGTCGGGAGTTCTCACTTTTTCAATTATTGCATTTAGAATATTTGTTATTTTTCCCTGCATATATATATCGTAAATAAATTTGGCTATGTACCCTTTGATTTAATTACCTAGAAATACACTGGTCATTCTTCGCGCCACGCATTTAATAAACCTGGTTGATTTCACTCTAATATTTTCTTCGATCATTGTCCCTGATCAATATCCACCAACAAGAAGCGCGGGTAAAATGACACGATATCAATAATAAAATTTTCTTACGTAACCTTCATGGTGCGGACTCCGGAGTTACCAGTTACCTTTAGAGGACAGTGGTAAAAACAGCAGTTCACCTGGCTAAAACTACATTTGGAACCGGCCGTCAAGAGTCACGGACGCACCGAAGCAACTAAACCATTAAAAATATGTACTGCACAGAGGTTCTGCGAGAAAAATTAGGCGTCCGCCAGCGTCCGCGTAGCGAACGCGCGCTCGCTAGCAGACGACGCGCTTGACAACGACAGCAAAATTGAAGACGTCGCGTTGTATAATCTATGCCTCAGATATATATGTTTGGCAAAATGATGTAAACATAAAGTTGCCGTTGAAATAAAGCGCTATTTTAGAGCGTACTATGCGCAATCGGCCTCGGCGCCCGCTGCGAAGGTACGTTGAATATGCCGCGGAGCGCGTCTCCGCCCCAATCCAGTTCGCTCGCAGCGCCCTCGCAGTATTTTTCCACACGCGGCGCCTCAGCGGCAGAGCGCCTAAAGTCTTTAAGAGCGCCGTTCGGCCCACTAGACCATTGTCTAGTACACTCTACACTAGGCTGAGTGTCGCCGACGGCATTTAGCCGTTCCCGTTTTGACAGCGGTTGTGTGCGGTCACACAAACAACGCGCAAAAGTGGTGTCGACTGCGGCGGCGTTTTGCCCGCGTTCGCACCCAACGCGCGCGGCATTGGTGACGTGTTTATGAAGAACGTGCCAACCTTTGCGGTACACCCTATGGCGGTATACCGTAGCGACCATGAGGCCATGGTCCCTGTGGTCACTAAATAAATGAAAACCACCGATTCATATATATTTCCCATTCTTTAATAGTTCAAATAGCTAATTAAACCATGACATCTTATTAGCAATAACTGGAAATACGTAATTCCCACCATAGTACAGCTTCGCTGGTCTTCCATCTCCACCCCAGTGGAAGGGCTGGCAGTTTTTCTACATTGGGACGTGACCATCGAAGAGTGAGCCCTTAACTTCGCTGTAAAAAAATGTCGCAGTTTCACCCGAAAGGCGAAGCATCAATTGCGATAGCAAATTAGTAGAGAGCTGTACGGAGTAAGGATAGTAGTTTTATCAGCTGTAAAAACGTGAACATGCAGCAGCACTGTACTCGGCGACAGCTTTTCTTGACATTGGAGCGAAGGCTACGGACGCGGGGCCTCCGCACATTTGTGTTACTACGCAAGTAGTCCGGCAGCTTACAGCCGATTTCAGTGCCAGTTCCGGTTTTCGCTAGCTCGCAGCGCTAGTGTGTTTAGCAAAGCGTATGCATGCAAAATGGGAACGTCAGAGTTAAACTTTGATGAGTGTGCATACATGCAGCTAATTACTGTGCTGTATATAGACTGGTACACAGAAAATTTTCCGCTGTTCAGGTTTTCCCAGCATTATTTAGCCTTTATAACAGTGAAGCTTAGGTTCGGTGTTCAGTCAACAAAAAGTGTGGCAGCCTAGGATATACGGGTACGCGCCACACGTGATCGAATGTTAACGTTTACAGTACTAAGTTTGGTACAGGCGAAATGGAAGGCCGGTTGCGGCACGATCCTGCCACGCGCGTGTCTTGTTTCAGTTTTGCTGTATTTGGTTTACGCCCACAAAGACTGTCAGCAATGATCGGCCCAGACTGCGCCTCAGTGTTCGAGAAGCTTCACAATTGTAGTACATCGTTTTGTGAAGATTGCGCGCAAGACGCGAACAGTCATCAGAATTACTTGAATCTGTGCCCAAAGAAATTATGAGACTTTCTCTTTGGCTGTCTATAATGTCATCCCCCTCCAATGCCTCATCATCAAGCCTTATCACATGAGTGCAGTCTCGGAACCAGTTCTGCGGGGTCACACCTGCAATTCCTTCCAGCAGCAGCTTCTCGACTGAATCGTTCTTGAAGTCAGTGTTCTTCCAAGCAACATTGCCTTTGACCTGTCTCCACACGAGCTCTATTGGATTGAACTCGCAGTGGTAAAGAGACAAGTGCACAACCTCATGACCGGCAGCGCTGGCAAGTGTGTCAATCTGGTAAGCAAGGAACATGTGTTTATGCTGCTTACCGAGCTGCAGCAGTTCGCTCTTCAGTTGGTCATCCGAAAAAGGGATACTTTTCAATTTGAACCAGCACTCGATGTCGGCTTTTCTTGATGATGAACTTGGCACCTTTTCAACTTGAGCACTGTGATACGACGCATTATCCGTCACAATCACACTGCGTGGCTTGATGTTCGGTAGCAACTGTTCAACAAACCATTTTTGAAAACGCGGAGCATCCATTTCTGTGTGGTACTCACCAGCGCCCTTCTTGGAACGAAACACTAGGGCGCTCCACCAACAAAGCCTTCCGCACTGCCAGCATGCAAAACAATTAGGCGTCCTCCTTTACCGCTCGGTGAACGGAAACCTGTTGAGAGGCCTAGACGAAATGCGTCTTGCACGCATTCCGACAGATACTTTGGTGTCTGTCCATCACTTTGGTGATGACATCACTTTGGTGTCTGTCCATACGGTCTCCTTAGTGTGGCCAGCGTTTACCCAGGTCTCATCAAGGTAGTGTATGGTCCTGTAAAAGAAAATAAATCGGTCCTATAGTTGAGAGCTTACCTTTACTGGTAACAGCCCATTAATAAACCAGTGGCCTTGATTCAAGGTTATGCCTCTGTTACATCGCGAAGAAGCCACTGACAAAACCCATGTGAATGCATATAACAAAGATGAGCAGGCAAAACTTCCCCTGAGAAAGACTGAAGCGAATGTTCACAAAACATGTTTCAGGCTGCTCATAAAAGCTAATGAAACCACATCCCCAATTATGTGCACAGCATATTCGCTGAATAAAATTAGCTATGCTTTTCTTCAAGTCATTTAGA
This sequence comes from Dermacentor silvarum, assembly GCF_013339745.2. Classification (NCBI taxonomy): domain Eukaryota; kingdom Metazoa; phylum Arthropoda; class Arachnida; order Ixodida; family Ixodidae; genus Dermacentor; species Dermacentor silvarum. The sequence continues at coordinate 6,860,866 of NC_051162.1, read as the reverse complement.
TTCTTTGCTCCTACGCGGAAAAAAGCAGTAAATCTGGGACTTGCGCCCGGAGTGAGCACCACCAAGCTCCTAGAACTAGGCTTGCACAACACGCTCGAGGAACTCGTGGAGGCGCAACAAGTGTCCCAACTCGAGCGCCTATCCAAGACCCGATCGGGCAGGCACGTGCTCGAAAAGCTCGGTATTACATACCACACGCAGCACGGCATCAAAGTGGAAATGCCAAGAACCATGCGCGAGCATACGTGCCCCCATTGCCTCGCAACATGCACCCCCAACACCACACGGGGAGACGTAAAGCCAGGGCACAACACATGAACACAAGTTACTCCACCGACAAGGAGGCAGTCTTCACCGACGCAGCCCGTTATCGAGACAGGAAGAGTTTCGTGGCGGCAGTTACTAGCCACCGAGGTAACCACCTCACGAGCGTCACCGTGAACACGACATATGCCGAAGCGGCAGAGGAAGTGGCCATAGCAATGGCCCTTACACAAACCAAGGCTACATACGTGATCTGCGATTCGCAAACAGCAATTCGCAATTTTCAAATGGGCGCATAACGCAAGAGGCGTATGACATACTCAAGCGACATCCCATACACCAGGGAGAGGCCGACGTCGATAACCGAAGGAACTTGCTTTGGATCCCGGCACACACTGGACTGAGCACCCCCAACGAAGCGGCTCACCGCGTTGCTCGAGGCCTCACTCACCGAGCATCATCGGAGGAAGAGCCCCCGCGGGGTACTGCAAACGTCTGGGCGTGGGAGGATCGTTTGACCAGGTTCCACGACATCACGACACACTACCAGTTACAGAGACGCGTATACCCATTCCCTCACGCTAGGTTAGACAGGGCGCAAGCAGTACACTACAGGCAATTACAAACTGATTCTTACATAAACCCAAGACTCATGCACGCCATGTATCCAGACATGTACACAACAAACAGATGCACATCCTGTGGCGAGGTTGCCACACTTAATCACATGTTATGGGAATGTCAGGGCATAACAAACAATTCGGGCAGTGTCGACACCTCCGTCTCTTCCACCGCCAGCCTCCGCTCGCGTTGGAAGACCGCACTGCTCAGCTCGCACCTGACAGTACAGCTCTGGGCCGTCCAGCGAGCTGAGGAAGCCGCTTCGAGACAAGGTCTCGGAACCGCGTCCGCGGCGGGTGCCCAGACCCACTAAATATACGCCGGACTCAAATCTTATCGATTTGATAATAAAGTTTACGTTCTTCTTCCCAAACAATGCGACGGGAAATTCTGCAATAGCGAAACGCTCAGTTACATCTTCGGCACAGATCATCGCATCCTCGGCTGATACTATTTTCCACCGTACAAGTGCAAACATGAACAGCTACCTTATTTTACTGGAGAATTTCGCTGCGACTTAAGTTAGGATAGTGTAAGACTTTCGATCACTCGCGTAAACAGGACACGTTTGGCGATCACTGATGCAAAGCATACCTCTCGTTTTCGCTCACTGTTAGGTACACACACATGCTCACCATTCGCGTCTACACTTTTACCAACAAGCACGCGCAACGAAAGTTTGCAGAAATTAAAAGAACGCAAGAACTTACCGCTGCTGCCTCCGGATTTCTCGGATTGTTCGGAGGTACTTTCGAAGCCAAGCAACGATGTCGTCTCTTTCGAGCAATGCGGAACTCCTTTTTCTCTTTCGGAAGACGAACCCCAAGTCGTTCAGCATTCGTTGCATCGTGCGAGTGCTTATCGTCGGCATGTCCATGTCAGGGTCGCTGATCACCTCGTTGCGTAGCTTCTCGGACGTAGGCAGCTCATTACACATGAAATAGCTGTGCACTTTGCGCCACAATGCTGCCAACGCAAACGTGTGGTAACGCAGCAGCCTCGTCTTGGCGGTCATGCGCTTCCCAGCTTTGCCCGAGAAATCCAGTTTCTTACGCTTTGGAGAGGAGAGTGGGGCCCGCAGAGCTTCAGCCTTGATTCGAGTTACCGTTCGCATACCCACCCCGGTGAGCTCGGCGGCAGTCCGGCACACAGAATTAGTCGACAGCTCGGGCTGACGGCGCCTTACTCCAGCGTAGACATTGCAGATAAACTGCTTGTTTTGTTTGGAGACACACTTCTTGTCACATTTAGAGTATAGCCTCCTCGGAGAACGAAAAGGAGAGTTTGCGGCAACACACGGTACCGCCGGCACCGGAGACGCCATGTTTACTGCGACAGCAACCAGCAGGCGGTGCGGAAAACGTGGTGCCGTCCAAGAAATAAAAAAAAGTTGTCGCAATTTCACCTGAAAGGCGAAGCATCAATTGCGATAGCAAATTTGTAGAGAGCTATACGGAGTAATGATATTAGCTTTATCAGCTGTATAAACTTGGACATGCAGCAGCACCGGCAACACGCAGAACTGTTGTCGATGCCGTCGGCGTTTTGCCCGCGTTCGCTCAAAATGCGTGCGGCGTTGGTGACTGTTGCCGGAGCCTCTGATATAAATAGGCACTTGATGCCGCAGCTAAACGTCGCCTCCCTTCCCTCCCCCTCCCCCACGGCCTCTCGCGCGTCGGAAGAAGGCGCGTTTGCTCTACATATATGGTGATTGTAAAGGAGGAAAGAGACGCCTACTTCTGCAGCCCTTAAGTGAGCACGGCGCAGAACGCGCGTTTGTTCGCCGTGCGTTCACTCCCCGTGAAAGCGCGCGCCCCTCGCGCCCTTTTACTCGCACATACAGCGTTCGGCGCGCGGCGACGATTTCATCTCCACTGACGTCATACGGAACCTCACGGCGACGGCGACGGCGACGCCGACGACAGAAATCTGCTTTTGAGTGTCCATATAAGTGCTATCGCAATAAAAGAAAACAATTAAGGCGCACGATAACGTTTTTTGTTTTTTCCATGAACAGCTGCCCATACTTGTTCTATATTTATAATTAAGAAAGCTTTATTTATTCGGGCCAAGTAACTCTTAGAATCATAAAATAAAATAGGTCTATTTCCTGGCACGCGCGCATGCAGGCGGTTCGGCTCTGTAGCTTCCACAGTGCTGTCAAGAAAAGCTGTCGCCGAGTATAGCAGCGCGCAGAACTGTTGCCGACGCCGTCGGCGTTTCGCCCGCGTTCGCACCGAACGCGGCCGGTGTCGGGGCGCGTTCGGTGCTTCAAGGGCGCGACTCGGAGGTACTCGACGAGATCAGAACGGGACACTAGTCGAGCAGCAGCGGAAGTCTTTACCACCTTCTTGCCTCGCAACCTTTTTATATAATTAAGCATTTGGTGCCGCAGCTAAACGGCGCCTCCCCTCCCTCCCTCCCGTCCCCCCACGGCCTTTAGCGCGACGGAAGAAGTCGCGTTTGATTATTATATATGGTGATTGTAAAGGAGGAAAGAGACGCTTAATTCTGCAGCCATTCAGGAAGCACGGCGCAGAACACGCGTTTGCTCTCCGCCGTGCCTTCGCTGCCCGTGAAAGCGCGCGTCCCTCGCGCGCTTTCACTCGCACATACACCCTACGACGCACGGCGACGATTTCATCGCCGTTGATGTCATACGGAACTTCACGGCGACGGCAACGGCGAAAGCGACGGCGACGGCATAAATCCGCTTTGTGTGTCCGTATAATTGCTATCACAATAACAATTAACATGAGAGGCCTTGCGTAGGTGTGGCTCAAAACAGCTAGTCCGGTTTCAATCATCGGACTTTCCCTGCAATATTTAATCAGTTCTTGTGATGCGCAACCGTGTTGCTTTGGGATTACATTCTAAAGGATGAAAAAAGTGGGTAGACGTGAGCTCTGAACTCACTTAACGAGAAAGCAGCAGGTTCTCACAGCGGATACCCGCCATCTTCTTAATTTGCGGTGCACGTAGCATCACCCTCGCCCACTCTACAGTAGTGTATGGTGTGGCTTCTGACACAGCACCTCACACCAGAGTCTCTGCATATATTCGCCCCATATGCGGAGATGGCGCTGAGGATGAGGAGACGTCTTGACTGCAGTGACGTCACGATGACGACGGCGTCGTGGGCTGTGTAACCGACCGACCGGACTCACGCGGGCACACCAAGTTTTGGGCTTTTAACTGCTCTCGCAGTTCAACCGTGTTACACACAATGAAATAGTTTATGCCTAGACAAACACGAAAAGATGCCACCTGGCATAATTTTTCCAATAGGTTTTTATTCAGGCGGTATTCATATTTGATTTAAATTGTAAAATTGTTCGTGCTGCCACATTGATCAAAAATTATTTCCATGGTAACTTCACGCGTTTTAAGGATCCGTTCGCCACATTTGTTAAGATTAAAAACGTGGTCTGACAAAGGCAGGATTATGCCAAATACATATATAAGTGGACGTAAATAATTTTCAATCGCGTCACAAGACACTCTTAAAACATTTTTGGCTATTCTTTCATTTAAAGGACCCCTGACACTAAATTGCAAACTCAATATTTGGTACTCTAATCTATAACAGGAAAATTAAGATTACCAAACACATACCGTTAACTGCATGGTGTATGCTACACGAAACGTTGGCTTAGAAAATCATAACTTCGCGTTGCTTGTAAAAACCGATCTATTTATGGGCATCTGTGATCTAAAAAGAAAAATTGTGATTTCTTTATAAAAAAATAAAACGTAATGCATTAGAAGTTAGGCACGTCCACTTCACATGATGTTTTTTAAGAAACTTTATAACAATTTCTTTCATTAAATTGCGAATCAAGAATGCACTATCACTGGTCGAACACTTCAATTTCAGGTACTGTTATAACTTCATTTAGCTCTACTATCTCATAGGATCGCAGTGCGCTTTGCGTCCTTTTATTAAGTAGGACTACATATAAAACCTTGCTTTCCTTGGGCCACTTCCTAGCCTTATTTGAGAAGTCTTTCATGATTCCTTACCGCGAGAGGTGCATTGTGAAAGCTCCAACCCCTCCCCATCCCAGTGGGAAGCCGCTCTTTCCAGCACAGCCTTCGACGACCAGCGATGCCTGATCGACCGGGCCAGCCGGATAGCAGCAGCAAATGGGGCCCTGGACTGAGGGCTCCACCCTCTGGGACTTCGTTTTAAAACATAAAATAAAGTTTTCTACTACTACTACTACTACTCCCTTCACCCGCCCTCACGAAAGGAACCCTTTCATTAGGTAAAGAACGGAAGATTTCTGTCATGATGCTTCGACATCTCTCACAGATCTAAGGAATAGTTGGGCGCTGTTCCTCAGATCGGTTCTCAATTATTCGTTCTTGTACGCTTAGTAACAAAAGAGACTACTAGCTCAACATGGCCTCGAGATTCTGTGGCGTGTGCGGCAAGCAACGCGCGCACTGTGCTGTTGGCGGCCACAGAAATATGAGATTGCTTGTACTATGAACTTCGCACAAAGCGCGCTAACCTCTGCTGGGACTCGCAGTTTCCGATTGTTTTTTATTGCGATACAAATTATATGGACACTCCAAGCGCATTTCTGCCATCGTCGTTGCCGTCGCCGTGAGGCTCCGTATAAAGTCCAACAGTGATAAAATCGTCGCCGTGCGCTGCGTGTGCGAGTGAAAGAGAACGAGGGTGAGCCGGCTATCGCGGCTCAATGTAGCGCACGCACGGGAGGGATCGAGGAACGCAGGCCGGAAGCGCGCGTTCTTCTTTCGCGCGCGAGGCACGGGGGCGAGGTGACGGAGAGGGAGAGGGAGGGGGGGGGGGTCTGCTCCGTCAGCTGCTGCTCAAAGTGCGGCCGCGTGGCCGCCGTATCTTGAAAGCGTTCTGCGATGCGGGCGAAGTGCGGGCCTGCGCGGGCCTCATCTTCAAAGCGATATGCGATGGGGACAAAATGCATGCGCCGATTGCCTGTAGCTTCGTAAGCACTGTGCTTTCGACGTTTAGTTAGCGTGGAAGTGAGACGAGAGAAAGCGCGAAGGTCAATTTGCCCGCCGCTGCTCGCACAAAGTTTTCTGACTCCGGCGTTTTCATCGCCAATTTGCGCGGTCATCGAGCGAAATGTGTTCATGTTTACCTGTGCGCGCGTGACTCTGTGCTTGTCTATTTAGTTACTAAGTGAATGTTTACAACTTTATACGGCCCATTAAACTACTATCCTTGCTTCGCATAGCTCTCTACTAATTTGCTATCGCAATCAATGCTTCGCCTTTCGGGCGAAACTGCGACATTTTTTACGCCTGCCAGCCGGTCACCGGAAAGTAATAGCGTGTGCGCAGACGAGCATCACTTGGGAGAGCATTGTCAAGCAGCCCTTGTTCAGTGAAGGCAGCGAGAAAAGACATTGCCAAGAAGCCCACTTAGTGAAAAAAAGAGGAAATGCAGCCTCACGGCAAGGGGGCGCCAAGAAAGCCTCTGCTAATGACACCTCCAAAGGGGAAGTTTCACAATTTGGGCCTGTTCTGCAGGCATCTTAGAAATACTGTATAGCGGCAATTTCTCGAGCAAGAAATAAATTGTTTTATTTTGTTATTCCTTACGACGATCCATTGAAAAAGTTCGCCAAGTGCAGCGTAGTTCAGCCAAGCATAATTCTTATATCACGGGCTTAGGAATATAACAAATCCATACTGCGATTGGCGGTCGGAGTGTTTGCAATAGACACCGTTATACTGTGCGCGCCGTAATGTCCGCCAATCTTTGCGCCTTCACTCTCTTTTCCGTATTCAACTGGGGATCTGCGGTAGTCTCTCAGAGCGCGTAGCTCCTGACTCATCTTTACTCTTTTACTATCCCATTGAGTATGTGTAATACACTAAACATTAGGCGACATTGACTTGTAGAGCAGCTTGCGACCGCTGCACCAGGTTAACGGTTTCTGATATGATGCGAACACTATTTCCAATTTTCGTGATACAACATTCAGATCTAATTCAAACCAGAAGCAGCACTGTCAGTGGAACGCGTTCTGCATTGACCAAATTTTAGGGACACTAAAGCGAAAAATTGTTTTCTGCTAGCCGCCTGGCTCAGATGGTAGAGCGGCTGCCCCGGAAAGGTGGTGGTCCCGCGTTCGAGTTCAGGACCAGGACGAATTTTTATTCAACTGCGAGGCTTTTCTTTCATGGAACCCGTATGGGTTTCCCTTGTTGCAATTGCTATGATTGGGTGGATGTCTCATTTTCCCTTTAATTCTTTTCTCTTAATGTCAACTGCAATATCGGCCATTCCCGTTTGCTCTCCGAACCACACCGCTATTTTCCTGTCGCTTAACATTACGCTTAGCATTTCTCGTTCCATCATTCTTGGCGCGGCTCTTAATTTATTCCCAAGATTTTATTGCGATAGCAATTATATGGACACTTGTACCGGATTTCTGCCGTCGTCGTCGCCGTCGCCGTCGCCGTGAGGTTCCCTATAGACAAAATCTTCGCCGCGCGCCGTATGCCCGAGCGGAAGCGTGCGGGGACGCGCGCTATCTCCCACGCGCAAGCAAGGAAACGGAAAGCCAGCGCCGGAGGGAGCAGGGGGGGGGGGGGCACTTCTTCTTCTTTCTGGGGTTTTACGTGCCAAAACCAGTTCTGATTATGAGGCACGCCGTAGTGGAGGGCTCCGGATTAATTTTGACCACCTGGGGTTCTTTAACGTGCACTACAACGCAAGCACACGGGCATTTTTGCATTTCGCCTCCATCGAAATGCGGCCGCCGGGGCCGGGATTCGATCCCGCGATCTCGTGCTCAGCAGCGCAACGCCTTAGCTGACTAAGCCACCCCGGCGGGTGGGGGGGCCCTTCTCTGCCAACAACTGCGCTCGTCGCTCGTCCGCACAGTCTCTTATCTCTCCCACGCGCAAGCAAGGAAGCGGGAAGCCAGCGCCGGAGGGAGCGCGGGGGGGGGGGGGGGGGCACTTCTACGCTGCCAACAACCGCGCTCGTCGCTCGTCCGCACCGTCTCTTATCTCCACACGGCTCTGACCTTTCTGCGCCGTGCATTCGCCGCTGAGTTTCCGTTGAAGCGATAGACCGCACGTACCTTCGCCCGCTGCTGCGGCGTATATATGCGCCTGCTGCCAGCGTTTTGACAGCCGTTGTCTGCAGTTATTCAGTGTGATCTATTCATGTTTGTTTGTGCGCGCTCACACCACAGTTAGTAGTAGTCGGGCCTCATTTTCCAAAGCACGCTACACATGCAATGCTGCCCGGATCGGCAGTGCAGCGTTACAGGTGTGTCCCTTCACACGCGCTGCCCACGGGCAGCGCTTCTCATCAACACCACCGTTTCACACGCGCCTTCTCGTGGTCATCGAGTCTCTCTTCATGTTGGTCTACTTACGCCGCCGCACACCTGCTTACTTAATCAGCTCATGTTTACTACAATTCATATTGCTACCAAAGCCGCTCACCTTACTTCGTATGACATTGCTGTGTTGCTATCGCATTCATTGCTTCGCCCTTAGGGCGAAACTGTGACATTTCTCTTTCTTAACCTCCATGTTTCTCCTCCATCTGTTGGCACCGGTAGAATATGTTGATTGTACGCTTTTGTTTTGAATGACTGGGGTAAGCTCCCAGTCAGGATTAAATGATGCCTGCCGCATGAAATTCAACCAATTTTTTTTCTGTAAGTTTTATTGTTCTCTAAGTGAGTAATTAACCTAGATAAAGGTACTCCTTTACAGACTCTAGAGGTTTACTGGATATCATGAATTCTTGTTTCCTTGCAAGGCTGCTGAACATTACCTTTGTCTTCTGCATATTGTAAAGGTTTTATTAGAGATCGGAGCAGCGCAGCGTCGACAGTCAAACTAGGCACACCTTTCAAGCACGAGCGCTGTTGCGAGCAAAAAAGTGCTGGACCCACTAGCGTCTGGGCCCACTAGAGCCGGACCCACTAGCGTCTCTCTTCGCTACAATTACCCCGGGGGTGATAAGGGAGCCGTCTGGCGACCTAACAGCTGGTCAGGATGACAGGGTCGTAGTATGGCTTGAGGCGGTCGACGTGGACAATGTATCGTCCACGACGGCGCTGGTCCGAAGACGGTTCAACTGGTTCGATGACAAAATTCACGGGAGATGCGCGTTCGACGATGCGGTAAGGCCCTTCATATTCGGGAGTAGTTTCGATGAGAGGCCAGGGGTGGTGAACGGGACAGAGAGCCACACAAGCGCGCCAGGAAGCAAGGTGACCGCGGAAGTGGAGTCGCCGCGAGTGCTCTTCTGGCGCTCTTGGTCATTGGAAGTAAACGCACGTGCGAGGTCACGGCATTCTTCGGCATGCCTTGCTGTGGCAGAAATAGGCGAGCCCTCGGATGCATCCGGCCGGTAAGGTAAAATTGTGTCGATGGCGTGCGACGGGTGCCGACCGTATAGTAAGAAAAAGGGCGAAAATCCAGTGGTGCTCTGAAAAGTGGTGTTGTGCGCGTAGGTGACGAAGGGCAGAATGGCGTCCCAGTTCGTCTGGTCGGAGGCAACGTACATGGAAAGCATGTGGCCGAGCGTGCGATTGAAGCGTTCTGTGAGGCCATTGGTCTGGGGGTGGTACGCCGTAGATGTGCGATGAATAACGTGGCACTCTTTAAGAATGGCTTCAACCACTTCCGACAGGAAGACACGTCGGCGATCACTGAGCAATTCCTCGGGTGGACCATGCCGCAGGATGAATCGGCGAAGCAGGAATGTGGCAACATCGCGCGCTGTAGCTGCTGGGAGAGCGGCGGTTTCGGCGCATCGTGTGAGGTGATCTACTGCCACAATGGGCCAGCAGTGACCAGCCGACGTTAAGGGAAGTGGCCCATACAAATCAATTCCAACGCGCCCGAACGGCCGGGTAGGGCAGGGTAGAGGCTGCAGACCAGCCGGCGAGAGCTGGGGTGAAGATTTCCGGCGCTGGCAGTCGTAGCAGGAGCGAACGAACCGTTGAACGTACTTGTACATTCCTCGCCAGTAGTAGCGCTGTCGAAGGCGCTGGTAGGTTTTGAAAACTCCCGAGTATGCGCACTGTGGATCGGCGTAAAAGGATGCGCAGATTTCGGAGCGCAGACTGTGAGGAACTACTAACAACCACTGGCGGCCGTCTGCGGCATAACTGCGTCGGTGAAGCAGGTTGTCGCGAACCGCGAAATGGCGAGCCTGACGACGCAACGTACGAGTGGTTGACTGTGGTGATGGGTCAGCAAGCAAGTCTATAATCGAAGCAATCCACGGGTCCTTGCGCTGCTCGGACGCAATAGTCTCAAGGTTGATTGAAGAAACAGCGAGCTCAGATAGTGAGCAGCAGGTATTGTCGTCAGGCAAGGGAGAGCGTGATGGGGCGTCGGCGTCAGAATGTTGGCGTTCGTTGCGGTACAGCACGCGGATATCGTAGTCCTGCAGGTGAAGTGCCCAGCGGGCAAGACGACCTGAAGGATCCTTCAACGATGACAGCCAACATAGTGCGTGGTGGTCTGTGACGACATCAATGGGCGGCCATGCAAATAAGGCTGGAACTTAGTAAGAGCCCAGATGATCGCCAGACATTCTTTTTCCGTGACAGTGTAATTGGTCTCGACTTTCGTAAGGGTGGGACTGGCATAGGCCACGGCATATTCAGGAAAGCCAGGTTTGCGCTGCGCAAGGACAGCGCCGAGGCCAACACCGCTGGCATCTGTGTGTACCTCTGTAGGGTCCGTCGGGTCGTAGTGGCGCAAAATTGGGGGAGTCGTCAGCAAACGACGGAGATTTGCGAACACTTCCTCGCACTCTGACGACCACGAGTGAAGGGATGCGTTGCTTCCAAGGAGCTTCGTCAAAGGTGATATGATGGCGGCGAAATTGCGAATGAAGCGTCGGAAGTAGGAACACAAACCTACGAAACTTCGCATTTCTTTGATGGACGTAGAATTAGGGAATTCGGTGACGGCACGAAGCTTGGCTGGATCGGGGAGAATTACATCCTTGGAAACGACGTAACCCAGTATCGTCAGCTGCCGCGCTGCAAATCGGCACTTTTTTAAATTTAGTTGTAGGCCGGCGTTTCGCAAACACGTCAAGACACGCCGGAGGCGTTGAAGGTGCGTGGAGAAGTCCGGAGCAAAAACAACGACGTCATCAAGGTAGCACAAGCACGTGTGCCATTTCAAGCCGCGCAGAACGGTATTCATGAATCATGCACTTAAAAGTTGCCGGCGCATTGCAAAGTCCAAAGGCATGACGTTCAATTCGTATAAGCCGTCGGGCGTGACAAAGGCTGTCTTCGGTCGATCGTGCGATCGTCTCTCTTCGCTACGATACTAATTTTTAACTCTACTCTTACACTTTCTTGGTTAAGGTCGTCAATCGTTTGTTGCAATTGATGCCCAGTATTGCTGAACAGGACAGTGTCACCAGGAAATCGAAGGTTGTTGAGATATTTGTCGTTCATCCTCATTCCTAAGCCTTCCCAGCTTCAACACTTAGAAGCATGCGGCGAATAGCATTGAAGAGATTTTTTCTGTTTGCCTGAGCCCCTTCTTGATAGGTAATTTTCTGCTTTTCTTATGGAGAAGCAAGTTAGCCATGTAATGTTTTGTTATTGTGAGAAGGCCATGTAATGCATAGGGCGGATAACCGATGGACCATTATAGTTACAGAATGAGTGTCAAGAGAAGGGGAGCGCAGTGAGGAGGCAGGAACTTAGGTGGGGAGACGAAATTTGGACATTGCAGGTGCAAGTAGGCCCCAACTAGCGCAAGTCAGGTGTAATGGTATAACGTTGGGAGAGGTCTTCGTCCTGCAGTGGACATAAAAATAGGGCGATGGCCATGATGATAATGATGAGAGAGAAAGTCAGTGTGAGCTCTTAATAAAACCCTCCTGCGATACCAAAAAAGCCACTTTTAAAAGGATAGTAATCTTGGAACACCAGAAAAGTCGCATGAACGAAAGAAAGGTGGCGACGCTGCCTCAATGTTCCCGCACCAGCTCGCAGTGAAGTCATGGATCTGACAGCGTCTGCTCAGGCCTAGTTAAACTTTTATCGGCAAATATGACCTGCATTGTGTTCTAAGGAAGGAAAAGCCTGAACTTCATAAGTTTCAGGAACTTTTAATGGGCCACAATGGCGCAAATACAAAAAAACTACTTTGAATCCTGTGACGTCACTCTGAAGTACTGGCGAGTACTGGCGATTAACGTTTCGTCGTAAAATTAAAAAAATGGCCCTTTTTCCTTCATTTTCCCTTCAAATAATCTGCCGATTGAAGAGAAAGAAACCAAAAGTGAAAGAATACTTTATTATTATCAACTTATTTAGTGTTTGGCTTCAGTGTTCGTTTAAGTTTTACTCCTTTAATTATCTATTATGTTCTGGTGAACTGAAGCTTCATATCATGTTTACCGGAATGACAGATATTCCTTAGATAAACGACATGGCAACATTTTTTACCTGTGCTTGTTAAGCACACCTCGTTTAACTTAATTTCATTCAGAATGCATTTTTTCTTTTCAACTTATTAATTTTTTTACCGGTGTAACGATGAACCGTGACTACATTTCGCAGATGGTTGCTGAGAAATAATCTAATATCGCCAATACGATGCCACCTTTTGTACTATTAAGATCATGTCATCATCATTATCATCATCATCATCAGCCTATATTTTATGTCCACTGCAGGACGGAGGCCTCTCCCTGCGATCTGCAATTACCCCTGTCTTGCGCTAGCGTATTCCAACTTGCGCCTGCAAATTTCCTAACTTCATCACCCCATCTGGTTTTCTGAAGACCTCGACTGCGCTTCCCTTCTCTTGGTATCCATTCTGTAACCTTAATGGTTCACCGGTTATCCCTCCTACGCATTACATGGCCTGCCCAGCTCCATTTCTTTCACTTAATGTCAACTAGAATATCGGCTATCCCCGTTTGTTCTCTGATCCACACCGCTCTCTTCCTGTCTCTTAACGTTAGACCTCAGATTTTTCGTTCCATCGCTCTTTGTGCGGTCCTTAACTTGTTCTCGAGCTTTTTTGTTAACCTCCAAGTTTCTGCCCCATATGTTAGCACCGGTAGAATGCAAGGATTGTACACTTTTATTTTCAACGACAGTAGTAAGCTCCCAGTCAGGATTTGGCAATGCCTGCCATATGCACTCCAACCCAATTTTATTCTTCTGTAAATTTCTTTCTCGTGATCAGGGTCCCCTGTGAGTAATTGACCTAGATAAACGTGCTCCTTTACAGACTCTAGAGGCTGACTGGCGATCCTGAATTCTTGTTCCCTTGCCAGGCTATTGAACATTATCTTTGTTTTCGGCATTCTGCATAAGATCATGTACTAACGACCAAAAACGTTTACGGGTCACGGGATCTCAGAAAACGCTAAATATCTGAGCCGCCTTTAAAGGTAGCCAGTAAAACCGTACATCAGAATGTACTTCGCATATTCCAGTAGAGGCTGGAAATAGGAATACCAGACTGCGTTTTGAGGCTCTGGATATATTCAGCTTTTTGTCAGATCCCTTGGTTCGTAACATTTTTTTTGATAGTATGTTTTCAAAGCAAGACGGCAAACGCAACTATTGGATGCTTTTTCCGATACGTGAACTTTCACAAGCACCTTTGTTCAGCATTTTATACGTTGGAGCTCGACCCTTAGTAGACAGACTTGCAAGATGAAATTATTGCACAGATCATAAATATAATGTTATAACCTGCCAATAGACAAAATGGATTACCTTTAAGATAGCGTGAGAGGTTCCCGCGGCCTTAAGGCAAACCCCGCCCTTGGGCTATTCTTGTAGCTCAATAGTTTCGAACTGCTCTAGCCTGAAAAGGTGGTCCTCGATACGTCGTGATACTGTCACGTGGTTCACAGGTTTTCACAGGTTGCTTCTGCGGTTCCCGCAGTTTATTCTGTGGTGGTCCCACCTTCGGGTGGTCGTACGTTCGTGCCCAGCACCTCCACCACTTGTAAAGGCGTTTATTGCACGCAAGCGTTAGGGGTGACCGTCCGATCAGTTCAGGGAACCGCGAGCGCGAGCGGCGTAGTCCGAGCGATGCGCTGGAGAGACTGCCCCACTAGACGGCGCTGGTAAGGATGCCCCACTGCATCGTCCCTCTTCTTCACTACAAGGCTTACATTCAAGCGAATGCCTCTTATTCCGTAGCAAAATTTACCGCATACTAAGAAAATAGTGCGGTCTCCATTGTAGCAGTGATAAGCGTCCTTCGTTAGAAATCTGGATGTGTTCGCTCCTCAGCATTCGTGGTGGACAGAATGAGGTGCCGCAGAGTCACGAAAAGTGGTAAAAATTTTGACTTTGGCTCTTTCCCCCATTATCATGGACGGTGGTGGGGGTCGAACTTTCACCACCGACACAAAGGCGCCGATGCAAAGGGCAAGTGGTTCCACGCATCCGAGTTGCGCGGCAAGTTCGTCGCGGAACGGAATATAATAGGGCGCCGACAAAACGCCTATTCACCGACGAATCCGCTGACCGTGTCCCTGAGAGGCATGCCGAAGAACGACGCCAACGCGGCCAACGTCCACGAGTCATAACAGAGTGACGGGCGTTCGTGCCGACGACGTAGAGAAAGCGAATGTACTTAAAGCTGATTCACACTAGGCCGGCACGGCACCAATTTTGGTCTGGCGACTGTTGGCGACAGCGTTTTCCTTCCTTTAAATCATTGGCCACAGCGTTCTCCGTCCTGTAAACTGCTGGCGTCAACAGTCGGCAGACCAAAATCGTTCTCGTGTCGGCTTAGTGTGAATCAGCCTGTACGGTTAGCAGATAAGTTTTCGGTCGTTTTTGAGCCGGTCAATCGGCCGGTCTTCCTTCGACCAGACGATGAGAAAAAAAAAGATCGTACCGACAACACGATTGCCACAGCGATTGCGCTTGTATACTTATTTTGTTCTCCCTCAAATTGAGTCGAAACGGGCCCACGATTGTTAGCCATTCATATCGAAATTGAGCTCGTGTAGATCTTGTTCAGCGGATGTTACGCACAGCCCACGAGTTTGCGCTTATAGAATACCGGCGGGCCTGAATTAAAGGATGGGCAATTAAGACGACGGAAAGGGATTTGGTAGAACAGTTCGGCTCATAGTGATTTGCAATGAACCACTCTTCTCACTGCGCCTACGCAAGAGGCGGGAAATGGAGACATAGCGGGGAGCCATCATAGCCACGTCACCGTTCTAGATGGAAGGCAGCCGATCGCACTCGCCGTTGCTTTCATAAACCAAATGCGACTAGGGGCCCTATAACGTAAAACTATTCCAATCTGTTTTTCTTCCAATCTCCTGACGTCACGTTTACGTAACCACCGACGCAAGCATCGGGCGGGGACCCGCAACGTTGTCTGAACAGCCCAATCAAACGCTCTCCTCGTTTATAGGAGGTCACCTTTGTTCGCTTTCTAAACGAATAACGTTGCCTACACTGAGCAGTATTTCTTATCTAATTAGCTAACAAGAGGCGAGGAGCACGCTAAAGTGGAGAGGATTTCGATGGGGTAGAGCCAGCGCAATGGAATAGATAACCGGAAAAGAGGGTGGTGCCGGCGTCTCCAATTGGTCCGCTTCCGCTTGTTTAGCTTGCGGTGACTGGCTGAAAATTGCAGCGGCGTGCAACGGAAAGTTAAGAATGCCGCTAAAACAGATCCTCAGCAAGGAAGAGTTGGCAAAGCGATGTCGTATGCGTGCCGAAAGGGCTTGATAACGTTTTACTGCCACGCAGAAAGGTTTATCATGCGCAAATAAATCCATGCTCACGGGCAGATGCGAGTAGCAAGTGCCTGAGCGATCATCGGGCAGCCATCTTCTATTCCTTTCGGAACGGGCGAGTGTCTGGCTATACAGAAAAAAATTCAGTTTTGTTCGTCACTTTCGCGCGCTCAGTTATCGCTCTTTCGTGACGTTGCGTGACAGACAGGCGAAGCGCGCGCAGCCCGAAAATTTTTAACCACTAGCAGAGCACTAATGTGAAAGGCGTCGAATCAGGAATAGTTATTTATTTTTTTGCGCTGTTGAACCACACCTAATCAGTGTGCACAAATCATATCAGATGGGGAGCTAGCTCTGGCGGTTTTCGTGACGTCGCGTGACAGACAGGCGAATTTAGGGATGGCCCGATAATTGGCTGATTATCTGATTGCAGAATTGGAATAGAAAATTTTAAAATACCTTTACGTTATAGCGCTAGGTTCTGCGTAGGCGATAGCTCTGTAGGCATCGTTATGGCGGTGCATTTCATGTCCTTAGCCACTTGGGCTACCACTTGGGCTACCGCTGGACTAAATGAGCTACAAGTGAGGGCCGCTATATGATACTGATAAAAGCGATAAATATGCGAACCATACGTGTAGAATTGAGCGGCGAAGATTCTACGCAAGCCGCGTCGGCGCGTCGTTATGGCCAACGTATCGCAACAGTGCGACATCAAATTCGTGTGGCTGCTGGCAATTTCGCCCCTGCCGATTCGGCCATCGGGGGACCATCGACAGACGGTTTGCGTCGGCAGGGGCGCCTACGTTACGGAAACCGCCACAACGGCAGACCAAATTAGGCGCCGTGTTGGCGTACTGTGACCGTGCCTTTATAGCTCTTTGAGACGCACCTACTGCCGCGTGAGAAATTTGGGGCGTCTGAAGGTTTAGATGCTGTGGCGGAGCACTCAAGAAAGACAACCCTCCTCTCCATCTCTCATTATGGCGTCGCACTATGGCGTCTGCGGGAGAGGAGGATGGCAGCCCCACTAAGAAGCCTACATGCCGACGAATGCAGCAAAAATGAAACACAGAACCCTTTGGGGCAACAATAAATGTGTGGACAGGCAAAAAAATTTAAAAGGAGTAATGGTGCTGGCACTAACGTTCACAAATTCCATCGTGTGCTTAAGGACGAAGATCTTGGTGGGGCTGCAAGTTAACCAAAGGTCGGTGAGCTGATTAGCTTCGGAGTACCCGGTAAATCCACAAATGAAACAGTGCAAGGTGACATGGGCAAGGGTTTCTTTTCAGGTCAGAATAACGCAGAACAAGATTACTTTTGAAGGAGGACTCAGGAACATGTATGAAAATAAATGGGCGACTAAAGTGCACAAATATCTGTCCCTCAAGAGTGTTTTCTCGGAATGGAGGACAAGGTCAAGAATGTTGTGATATAACTACAGGGTAATTGAAAGTGTAAATAGACGACCAGGAGACATCAAAGAGAAAGTGAGAGAAACAGAGGCGGTAAATTGTTGCAAAGGATAAAAAAAGAGACAATGGATACGGCAACCAAATACAAACAAATACGGCAAGAAAAAAAACGGGAAGGCACAAGTCACTAAATATTTTCCTCCACAATAACAAAGAAGGGCAGTACATTCCTAATTTAGACCCAAACTGGCTGCGTCGGGCCAAACATATAATGGAACGAATATTCGCAAGAGAATAAGGTATGTGTCTACTGCAGCAAAATTCCGAAAAAGCGTCAGCCCACCGTAAAGTAATGCGAACGTTTTCACGCCGCGAGATCGATAGTGAACGTCCTCCCTGCCGAAATGCAATGATTCAAAGTGGGTGGAAGCAATAACTATTCAACAGAGGAGATACCTAATGAAGTTTTAGTGTTGGTGTAAAAAAAAACAAAAGACAGAGGAGATTAACATAAACGGACTCGTCCTGACATAGGCAACAGTACAGTACTAAGGTAGATATTTTATTGAAGAGAGAAATATCAAAGCAAGAGGCAAAATGCTAGGCTGCTATGTATGTACATACTTCCTGATTTGCTCAAGCAGGCCAGGTGGCTATTTCTCGCCGCCCTTTCTTGAATGGGATGCCAAAAGAAATCATCATTACAGCACACGTATGACGAATCGGCTTATATATACTGGAACCTTTAATACACCTACGTATGTGCTCCTTCATGGCTCCATTCTCTGATGATTTACAATATGAAACAAGAAACGCTACCTAAATGACCTCACGGAAACAAATGTAGACTTTCACGCACACAGTTCCTTTAATTGGGCTAATAGCGGCCTAGGAGCTCTCGGGAATTCGCTTGCCTAGTGCATCATTGCCGATGTTCTCGGTTGAATTTTTACGTTCTCGTTTTTTTTAACAGGAGGAACAGGACCAGGCACGGGTAAGTAACCCAAACTTTATACGCAGGACACCTCGAAAACCACGGACCACAGTGCTACATTCCTTTCGGTTAGTGATGCCCGTGCAATGGGCGAGCGTTTGCCTCTTTAACTGAATATTGGGGCATTGAAAAAAAATGTGACCATGTTCGAAACGTAGAAAAAGCCTTACAGGGATAAAATAATCCTAGCGACACAGCAACCCTGAAGATAGCCCGCACAACTGTAATAATGGCAACGTATTCGCACAGCTCGATGGGACGACTATGTCGCCGTGCAACAAAATCTGAGAAGAGCTACAATTTTCGTTGCTTTTAATCACCATTGCCACAAGCATCAAGGGATTCTAAGGGAATCGTTCCTTCCAGGTAAGTTCTGATAGCTGCATCCGCGACCCTAACTAATTATCGGTGAGATTTCATGAAGTTCTTAATTCTTAAACGTCGGTCTTCTGATGTGCGCTTTGATGACGCATCTGCTGGCTTCAGGCCCATGTCACTCACAAGCGTCTGTTGGAAATCATTAGAAAAGATTTCCTCAAGGTGCAGTAAACAAACATTCTGAGCAGGTATATCTTCCATGACACAACCACTAGAATGCAGCTATTACGTTTTTTATTCTTTTGACCTCAGTGAGAAAGTTTAGTGCAAATGATTTGAGTTAAGAAAAAACATTTCTGACACTTTCCGCATAATATCTCGCTGAAAATATAGCTTTTCTTGGAATGTATTTAACATAGCAGGTGTAGTGGGTGACTACCTCTTAGAGCGAACTCAATATGTTTTATTAAATGAACTTAAATTGTATAGCGTCACTGTATCGTTGGGCGCTACGCAGGGTTATATTTAGAGCGCCAATTATTCTTAATATCAATAAAATTGTAGAAGGTATGCAAGAGATTTTTCAATTGTACGTAGATGACGGTGTTAGTTACAAGAATGCTAAGGATGTGTCCAATATATCTTTACAACATGACTTGGACCGTATACAATGTTGCGATGTTAAGTCGAAAATACACCCGAGTCCAGATAAAAATCGGCTTCTTTCGTTTACTCACAGGCGCGCTCCTGTAAAGTGCATCTACTTTGTAGAACATACAGGGTGTTTCAGCAAACACTTTCAAGAACTTGTAAATGTTGCCTGTGGCAGATAGCACAATTCTAGTTCATGACCTGGCCTATTAGAAGAGGCGGACATTACTTACACAAAAAAATTAAAATGCAGAATCGATCATTAAAAATATTGCTAATTAAGTTTTTAACTAATTGCCTTATGGCTCATGCAATTTACAAGTTCTACCCGTGGAGTTCGCAAGGCGGATACACTTGGAACGAAATCTCAGGATGACACCAGTTTCAAGATATCAATTCCCGAACTTTGCGGAGAAATACATTGGTGTTGCAGTTACTTTCTTAACAAAACGACGTTTTATGCCTTGAAGCACAAAAGTAACTGGCACGCTAATGCATTTATCCCCAACGTTCGAGAATTAACATGGACTATACTAGTTGTGTCACGGGAGATAGACCTGCTCAAAATGTTTGTTTACCGCACTTTGAGAGAATGTGTTCTAATGATTTCCAACAGACGCTTTTGAGTGATATGGGCCTGCAGCTAGCAGATGCGTCATCAAAGCGCACATCAGAAAAAAGAACTGCTGCCATCCTGAGAATTCGTTGAAACACCTGGCATATGTTTCTCTATAGAAAGTAGACGATTAGAAATATGTCGGCGTATACCTGTCTCATAGTTTACCATAGTTGAGAATTTTGAGAATATAAATTCGAAGACTCTGGGTCCCCCAGTTTTTAAAAGCAATTCCCAGAACACGCCAACAACGAAAACAAAAACTATTGTATCTCACCAATATATGAATGACCCATTCTTAAGTACGCTTGTGCGCTGTAGGATACGCGCTTCGCATTCCTCTTTAGAATGCGTTTACAATAGTGCCACGCAGCATTATTACAACTGTAATGACGAAGTTAGCACAAGCGTCGCTGTGGTCGCATGGCTCCTGAAGTGAGGAAGAGAAAGACCAAAGGATCAGTGTCGCTGGTTTTGCCTCGCGCTGGCGTGGGGCTGGAACTGCTCGGGTGCTTTTTGCGCTGGACCTAACGGGATTAAACGCCAATAAACCCCATATCATTTGGTGGAGATGCTGGGTATCCTAACGACTCGCCCTGGAACTCCGGAGCCGCACTCTGCCCTCCGCTACCCCCACGACCATGCCAAACGACGCCGGTGAGCGACCCACTACGTCAACTGTGCCAGTCACCTGCGGTGCCGTTCGTGAACGAGACCCAGCTGTGTTCAGTGGCAGCGCTCATACCGACGTAGACGACTGGCTTTCGTCGTACGAACGGGTGAGCAACCACAACAAATGGCACGATCGGACAAAGCTCACCAAGGTTATTTTTTATCTTGCGGGTGTCGCCCACCTCTGGTTCCGCAACCGTGAAGCAACCATTGCGACATGGAATGACTTCAAGACTGCATTCGCGGAGGTATTTGGCCGTCCTGCGGTGCGAAAGCTTCGCGCCGAACAGCGCCTTCGCCACCGAGCGCAACAGACGGGCGAGACTTTCACTAGTTATATCGAGGACGTCATAGATCTCTGCAACCGCGTCAGCCGAACGATGACTGAGGAAGATAAGATTAAAGAAATCCTCAAGGACATTGATGACGACGGTTTTCAGATGCACATGTCCAAGAATGCTACCACCATTGCAGCCGTAGTCACATATTGCCAAAGCTTCGACGAATTACGCCGGCAACGAGCGCTCGCCCGCCAAACTGTTCAAGTGGCCTGCCTTTCCAGTTTGGTGACTGCGCACGGACAGGCTGATGACGGGTCTCTGCTGCCTCAGATCAAAGCCTTCATTCGTGAAGAGGTGGCCCGCCAGCTCTCGCTGCTCCCTCTCACCCAGGAGCCTGTCCCACCTTTGTCCTCGGCCGTGCAGCAGGCCATCCGCGAGCACGTTGCAGAGGCCCTTCCACCAGTGCAACAGATTGCTGCACCAGCTCAGATTGCTGCACCTTTGACGTACGATGAAATCGTGTCGCGTCCTCGACCAACGACACTCCCCTACTCGGCTCCGCCACCGCGCCCAGCGCTTCTCCCTGTCCCTCAAATGCCCCCGCAGTACTTCCGGCCGCAAGATCCATGGCGCACGCGGGACAATCGGCCGATATGCTTCTCATGAGGTATCGCGGGACACGTGGCGCGCTTTTGTCGCCATCGCCTGCCGCGTCAGGACGTCGTCGTTGAGCCACAGGTACCTGCAGCCCACCAGCATGCTGATTCAAACCCATCGCCGAACTTCTGGACCGGTAGTCAGAACTTCAGCACCCGTCGTTCACCATCACCGCGTCGCCGTTCGATATCGCCAATGCGTCGTCGCCCACCTTCCAATGAGGGAAACTAAATGCTGCAGCTTCGGAGGCAAGAGCTGCACGCTTGTCGAAATGCCCAAGACCTCCGCTATCGCCGCAAAACATTATAAAAATACAGGTTGAAGGAGCCGCTACATTCGCACTCATCAACACGGGCGCTGCAGTTTCCGTCATACGTGAGACTCTTTGCCGTAAGATTAGGAAGGTCACCACATCACTTTCTGGCCTTGTAATTCGTACTGCCACCACGGAGCCCATCGAACCTTCAGCCGCAAGCACCGCTAGGATCGTTATTCAGGACGTAGTTTACACAATTGAATTCCTTGTTCTGCCTTCCTGCTCCCATGATGTCATCCTGGGATGGGACTTTCTGTCGCGCCCCCGTGCCGTCATTGACTGTGCCCGTGACGAAGTTGCTGTCTGTCGTTAACACCACTTTGCCTGCCGCCTGTCCCACTCCCTTAAAGATTATTGTAGCCGGCGATAGTGATCTGCCCCCAAGCACTTCAACACCAGTCGCTTTGTTGGGTCCATCGGCGCCCGACGCCTCGGTACTGTTCCCGCCTTCACCTGTTTTTCTTCACTGCAAATATCTACCACTTCCATTCGCCGTTCTTGACGTAGCCGCTGGTACAACAATTATGCTAGTGGACAATCCGTTCCAATACCCGCTGACTCTGCTTCGCGACGAGTGCCTCGGCTGTGTCGAACCTATTGACATGTCTGAGTGTTTGAACGTGCCAGGCTCCTCTCCTGGCCTTTCGCTCGACGCCATGCCACGATTTCCGAAAAGCTCCCGATTGGCTACCGAAGTCTTTGATTCGTGCGTTGACGCCAACCTTTCACTCGAGCACCACGACCAACTCCTGTCTCTCCTAGATACTTTCCGTTTTTCGTTTGACTGTACGGAACACGCCTTGGGTCGTACGAACAGTGTTTCCCACCACATCGACACCGGATCCCACTCTCCCCTCGGACAACGCCCCTATCGCGTTTCAGCGGCGGAGCGTCGTATAATCAACGACCAAGTGAATGACATGCTCGAGCGTGGCGTCGAGCAATCTGACTCTTGAGTTGGACATTTTCATGCTTTGTCGTTTCTTTATTAGGGATTTCGTTACACGGGAGAGCTTAAATACGGGCTGCCTTGGTGCCTTACCTCCCACTTCCATGGCTGCTTCTGAAATCAGCCTAGTTACAGTTTCATTCATTACCTCAATGTTGTCTACATCTTCCTCTTCCAAGCGGCCTATTTGTTTGTGAGCACCAGCCTGAATTGGTTTGCTTTGCCCTAACTTCGTCTGGGTCGGCTCGTTTCTTCTTGACTAATTTTACTCTTTCCCTCTTCAAATTGAGAGAAATCCTAGACCTCGCTAACCTATGGTCACTGCACTTTACCCTACCTAACACTTCTACATACTGCGCTATGCTGGATCGGTAGACAGTATGAAATCTGTTTCATTCCTTGTTTCTTCATTAGGACTTTTCCAGGTCTATTTCCGGTTGCTGCACTTCCTGAAGAAGGTATTCATCATTGGGAGCCTATTCCTTTCCATACAAGCAGGTGTATAGCGCTGCAGTGGAGTCGTCGGAGCCAGCGACCGTCGCCAACCTTACAATGGAAGCTGTCTGAACCCTTTCTTTGTGTTCGTTTGCTGCCCCACCAAAATGCCGCTGACCTAGTCGGTGTTGGATTGCGTCGGTGGCAGTGTTGACAGGTCTTGATGTGGTGAGCAACATGGGCCTTTAGGCGAGGCCAGTAATACTTCTGTATCCTCGAGCGCGGGGTGGAAAAACCGAAGTGGTCGGATCGTCATGGAGAGCGCACAGAACCTCTCACCGCAGTGATGACGGCACAACGAGAACTGCCTTCATGTCAACGGGCTGCTGCAACTCTGCGATGGGAGCTGTCTTCTGCGGGCTGGGACCTAATCCAGACTTGCTTATAACGTGGCCCAGAAAAAGCAGTTATTCGTACGCAACGCGTCATTTTTTCGGCTTCAAAGTGAGTCCGGTTTACTTGATTGACTTTAGTACTGTTTCAAGGCGTCTCAAGCGCTCGTCGAAACTTGTGGAAAAAAAGTAGGCAGCTTGCACAAGTGGTGCAAGGCTGGAGTATACAGCGGAGCTGGTGATCAACCTAGCTTCTTCCAGGTTTTACTAGCCTTGGCGTGTTTAGCAGCAGCGGCTTCGGCGCGATACTCCAGATTAGCACGCAATCGCCGCATTCGTTCTCGGCTAGCGGCACAACGAGCTTCCAGCTGAGCGGATTCGTCTTCGGGAGTATTGTACTTCTTCAGCCGTCCCATGTTAGATTTACTCAGTGCGAAGTCTACGAGAGTTGGGTGTGTGGCCGTCGCGGCGACATGATCTTTATGACCAGTGGGACGTCATGGCCAAGCTTCACAATCTTGTCATGACTAAGCAAAACAAAAATTGCGGCGCCAAAGAATGGCATGGCTGGGCGAAGCTGGGAAAGTGAATGCTAGGCGACCGCATTGACGGAGAGGGTCTGCTGGAACGCGGTGTTGGCATTGGAACGCGGTGTCGTTGTTGCAAGCTGTGGTATGCAACGCACAGTGACGCCCTCGCTGGCGCGGTGGCGGAGGAGCGTTGCCGGAGCTAGGAGAAGCGAGGCGCAGCTTCGACTGTGCGCCGTCGCTTGGTTAAGGCTTCCTCGGCTTTCTGTGCAGGATCATCTCGCCGCAGGCGATTGTATTCTTGTTTGGCCAAACGGCATGATTACCGGAAAGCGGCCTCTTCCTCGGCAGTGCGGTTCTTCCTCGGTCTCCCCATGGCTACTACTACCGCCCGCACACTAGCAACCCCGCCTTCATCTACTACGCGGAATGTTTATGGCTTTTTCTTTGCCCCGGAATTGAAAAAAAAATAAAATAAAAAGGGGCAAACCCGCACCACCAAAGAGGTATGGCAGGTATAAGACCAATAGGAAATAAATGAAAAGGGGTTACAGAAGCAACCCAAAAAGAAATTTAACGAAAGCCAATTAAAAGGAAAAAAAAAAGGTCTCGGAGACAAAGCAGGCGATTGTGAAAGGCGAAGTGCCGGCGCTCAGTGCTTACATGGTAAAAAGGCAGAACGCAGAAAACAAAACAAGCTACTGGAGAGAGAAAGAGAAAAAAAATTCCCCGGCAGTGATCCACGGAAACCGCCCGACCCCATTTATTAAGACGCATGAAATGCCACGCGTGGGGCAGCGCCTTGCTGATGCCAGGAACCGCAGAAGGCGGCCAGTGGATGGTGGGCAGCTCTGCGGCAGACGGGTGGCTGCAGGACTAAATAGAAAAAGAAGAGAAAAACAGGAGAAAAGGGAAAGACCAAGAGAGAAACGCAAGAAATATTACAAACAGGAAAAGAAAACACAGGGAGAGGGTAGAAAGGGGGGAGCAGTAAACGATGACGATGACGCATGCAGCTGGAGGCATCGGCCACGGGGTTCCCCCCGCCATAGTTGGCATAAACAGTGGCGATGGCCAGAAACAACCATGCAAAAGTAATATGTGAAAATATGAAGATGACAGTGAAAAAAAATTAAAAGGCGTCAGGCAAGACAACTGGGGCGGGAGGTGAGGTGGGGACTGACCGCGCTATAAGAATGGAAACGCGAATAAGCAATGCGCGGGTTTTCCGCGAGCGCAGTAAAAGTGGGTAAGTAGGTGGGGTGATGGAAGCAACCCGAACCGCACGACGCAATTCAGCAACAATCTGTGCGGTGTTAGGACAAGCCAGCAAGTAGTGGGAGATGTCCTCACACTGCGTCCCACACGCGCACAGATTGTTGGCGTGCAGATGGAAACGGAATAAGTAGGGCACAAAATGCCCGTGACCCGTGAGGAGATGCACCAGCGAGAGGTGAGGAGGACACCACTCAGGAATATCGTGAACGCTGGGGAGCCATTGATACAGAGATGTGCCGGCACCCTCGCGTTGCCAGACGCCATGCCACACATTCCGGGACAAGCGATGGAAACGGGCCCGGACCGAACGTACTGACAGACGAACTTCTCGCAAAAGACCCGTGGTGGCCGCTGAAGAAGCGGCGGAATCCGCGAGCTCGTTTCCGAGGACGCCGCGGTGACCCGGGACGTGGTACAAGTAGACATGGCGCCCGGCAACGCTCTGCGACGTTAACGCGCGCTTGCAGTAGACAACACGAGCGTCAACGTCACGGATGTTTGAGAGGGCAAGGAGTAAAGAAAGGCAATCTGTGTATATGTGCACCGGCGTGGATGTTTGCAGCGTGGTGAGGTAATGAAGCGCCTCAGTGAAGGCGACTACCTCCGCGCTGTAGGCGCCTGACGCGTTTATAACCTTGAATTTACGGACCGCGCATAAACGACCACGTGGGTTAAAAGCCACGAATGCGGCGCCCGCATAGACGCTCGTATATGAACCGTCCGTGAACACGTGGTACGCAGGTGTGGCGCACACACGTGAGGTCCGTTGGGGCGTTAATCGGTAGAACCGGAATCGGCACAGCTCCCGCGGATGGCGCGACCACGGGTCGAACGGGCGTTCCAAGTTGCGGGGGTCGAACGACTCGTTGGCGAAATGAGTCACCTGGCGCAACACGAATAATGAGAATTCGGCATTGAGGCGATCCAGCTCAAACGGGAGTGGTGGCCAGGATCTGCAATGCCGACGTACGAGTTGTGTGGAAGGCGCCGTCAACGCCACCAGAAGCGAGCGCTGAACCGACTGCACACGGGCGGTGAGGTGCGAGGTTGGGAAAGCGGGCCACCACACCGGCGATGCGTATGCAACAGCAGGAAGCAGAACCTGTCTATAGAAACGTCGTAAAAGGACGGGACGTAGCCTGTAATGCAGACGTATGAAACTCGGCAATCGAGTAACCAATACCTCGGCTTTAGTCTTGATAAAGTCAACATGGGCGTGAAAATTAAGCTTATCATCAAAGACCACGCCGAGAAGTTTAATGTGATCTTGATGTTTTAGAAAAGCGCCGTCTAGACGAATAGACGGACGCCTCTTGGAAGTGCCAATATGCCCATTGTTGAAGAAGACAAAGAAAGATTTTGACTGACTAATTTTGACCTTGTTTTGCCGGGCCCAATTGCAAATCAAGGATAAGACAGATTCTGCCAGACTCTGCAGCTGCAGGCGCGAGGTGCCAGACAGCAGCACGATGGTGTCGTCCGCGTACGCCTGTAAGTGCACGCCGTCCGGCATGGGAAGGCTGAGCAGGGAGTGGACGATCAAATTCCACAGTAAGGGGCTGATGGGGGAGCCCTGCGGACTGCCGATCGTCGGGCTAGCCGATACCTCACCCGCGCGCGCCCGGAACACCACCCGCCGTCCCGAGAGGAAAGAGCAGAAGAGGTGGTATAAGTTGGCCGGACAGCGGTGTCTGCGCAAAAAGAACAGCACCACTGCGTGCCACACGCTATCGAAAGCGCCCTGAAAATCGAGGGAGATGAGAACGGCGGGCGTTTTTGACGCCTTGAGCGAGAGCAGGCGCTGCTTCAGGACGTACAGGGTGAGAGGGGCACTCCGGGCATGTGTAAAGCCAAATTGGGAATCGTGAAGGAGGTGATTAGAATTTAGAAAGAAGTAAGGCCGGGAATTTAGTAATCGTTCCAGTACTTTGCCGAATGAGGAGTTAATCACGATTGGACGGTAAGCAGAGGGTAAATGAGGCGGCCGGCCAGGTTTGGGAATGAAAATAATGCGTCCCTCTTTCCAGGACGTAGGAAAGTGTCCCAGGCGGAGGGCCGCATTAAAAAAAAGAAGAAAAAAGGAAGGGTGAATACGAAACAAATTTCGAACGAACATGCCGGTGAGCCCGTCCAACCCCGGCGCCGAACGTAAGTTGCCCTGAAACAGCGCATGCTCGATCTCCGGGAGCGTAAATGCGTGATCGTCAGGCACGGGAGGGTATGCAGAGCACGCGAGCGCGCGAAGTCGTGCATGGAAGGGGATATCGTAACTTGAGTCGTCCGTCGCGACATGCTCACTCAACAGCAATGAAGCAGACGCCAACACCGAGGACGTGACGACGTTGGGCGAGGACTCAAGCGGTGGGAGGAGCGTCGCGTAGTGTAATTTCTCAAACGCCAGTTTGAACGGTGAACCATAAAGGTTGCGAGCCGTCATATCCTGGCAAAGCGCGCGATCCGCTGCGTCATTGGCCCTACGACTGTGCTGCTTGTAGGCTGCGAAGGCCGACGCATATTGCGTCCTGTAAAACGATCGCAGATCAGGGTCGCGGGCCCGTTGAAAGCGACGACGCATCGCGCGCACACGCAGTCTCTCCTCAGTGAGCTGAGGGCTCCACCACGCATTTGCCTTGCCGCTACGCGGTTTAGCTTTACGCAAGTTGCGGCGACGGAGCGCCTCATATATCTCATAAAAATGCCCGACCGCGCTATCGAGCGCATGCCCAGATGATAAAGAGGCGTGGCTAACTCTCTCGAACCACGGATGCAAACGTAGGGATTCGAGGATCTGGGTTCTAGCGTAGTTCTTAAGGACACGCTCCAGACTTCGCGTTGCAGCAAAGAGAGTAAATTCGACGTAACGGTGATCGGAAAGATTGTCGCGGTCGGAGACCTACCATGTGAAACCGGCTCTCGCGAGAGAGACAGACGCCAACGTGACGTCGATCCATGAGCGAGCGTACGGCGTCTCAAAAGTGGGCAGTGACGCGGGGCTGTTGAGTATTTGCAGGGCGTTAGCGTTGGCAAACTGCACGAGCTGCGCGCCGCGCACGTCTCCGGGCCCGGGCCCCCACAGCGCGTGCTTCGCATTGAAGTCGCCCCCAATAATATACGATCGCGGTGAGCCGTCGGAAAATACCTGCCACAGTTCGTCCAAGAAGGGATCGAGAGGGCGATGGGGCGGCGCATAAATAGCGACGAGGACGAACGAAAGTGCGGCTCGCTCGCACCTGACGGCCACGACCAGTTGCGATACGTATAGGGGAAAGAGATCAAATGTAGGGGCCCGCGCAAGGAGAGCAACACGCGGGTGCTCCCGCGAGTGAAACACTGTAATATCGCGGGGCACGTGGGGAATCTTGTGGTCGCGGGTGTGCGGGTCAGACAGCACTGCAAACGAAAAATCACCCTCAACCATGTGCTGCACCAACAGCCGTGTAGCATCACGCGTGTTGGCGACGTTTGCCTGTAGGAAGCGAAGCGGCGAGGCGTCAGCCATGGTTGAGGGCAACGAACATGGTGTCGACAGGTGAGAAGCACGGACGAGAGAGTGCCGGCGCGCCCACCGAAACAATACAAGCCACCCCGCGACGCCAATCAACCCGGGCTGCAACCCAACAAATCCCAGCGTCACGGCCCACCCAGGCAGAAAGAATGAGAAAGGTGGAACGAAGGAGGCAGAAGGAGGTGCGATAACACTCAAGAGGGAGAGGAAGGAAAGAAGGAGGAGCACCGAGATGAAGACGGGGAAAAAGGCGCGGCGATCCCCAACACCCCCACGGCGCCAAGAGAAGACTCCTGCAGGGCCGCATGCGCTACCCAATTCCCCCGGCAGCCACAAGGGTGAGGAGACCGCCGCGCCGCACCACGGAAGCCGGGACAAGCAAACTAACCATAGTCAGTACGAGCGCGCAACCGCGCAACCCTGGCCATCAGGAGAGGGCAGGCCTTATCTTCTGTTGGATGGGAACTGGGTTGGCCCGCGCGGCGACATTCGCTGCAGCACACAGCAGCATCCCCCATACGCACCGTGCACTGCTCACCGAGGTGCGGGCCCGCGCATCGCGTGCACACCGCCCTCTCGGGATGCTGCCGAAGAGGGCACGAACGGCGTCCGTGACCATAAGTAGCGCAGAACGTGTACGTGGGTATGTGCACGTCCTCCACCACCGTTGCCGAGGTCCAACCCACGGAAACTCGCCCGCGACTCATGAGCGACCGGTACGCAGGAGGATCCACTGCCACCACGTGGGTGAAATTGCCCGAGCGCTCCCTGAATGAAACGCGAACCTCGCAAATAGAGGTCAGGGTTGCGCGAGTTAATCTGCGCCACGAGATTGACAGCCGGGACATCAGGGTCGACCCCGGTCAATTTGACATGCGGTTTACGCTGTTGTACCAAGCGTACCGACATTGCCGTGTTAGTGACCGGGTTCTGTTCAATGAGCGTTTTAAGTTTTTTAACTGACGCGAGATCGTCCGACAAAACCAAGCGGCCGACAGGCCAAGCGGTGTATTGTGCACGGAAATGTCGCCGAGGTTTTCGCGTGCGGGGTCGACGTTGGTTTTTAAGATATGTTTAATATCCTGAGCGGCAGTGCCTGTGGGTACAAGGGGCGTCAGAAACATGACATGCGCATGCTCTCGCCTTTGCTGGTGTCCAGCGGCGGCGGCACGAGCAATATCCGGGAGCATAGCTGCCTGAGCAGCGGCAGCACCAGGCCTAGGCGGAAATGCAGGACGAAGACCGCCACGGGCGACCGCAGCGTACGTTAAGTCCGCCGGGCCTGAAGAGGCTGCAGGTTGTAGGACCCTAGAGCCAGCCAGGCGAGCTTGCGCCAGCTGGTCCCGGAGCTCGTCCGCCCTGCCGCACTGGCGCGCCGCCACAGCCCGCATGTCCGCACACTCCTGCACAAGCTGACGAATCTAGATGACCGAGGATGTGGGAACGGTGGCTGCTGGTCACTTTACAGTTCGTGTCGAACAAAATATCCGTGATCAGCTTTTCGCATTCCACAGCGCGGTGGAACGACGCGGACAAAGCCTCTTCCACCACGCTACGAGCGGAAGAGGGGGGCAAGCCGACGTCATCAGCCGTTCCCCACGATCAGCAGCAGCATCGGCAGGCGCGCCCCCGGTACGGAGCCCAGCACCCACGGCGGCAAGCACGCGGTCTCCGTCCGACGAAAAAACAGAGTCGTCCGAGCGTGGCGAGGCGTCCGCCGGAAGGAGGCCATCCCTCGGCGGCAGCCCAGCAGCCGGAGGCCGAACATCCGCCATGCCCCGCTAGTGGGTACGGGCCATCAACCAATTGGGCGGCCAAGGGCCCGCCGCAAAATGGGAGATTTAGGCAAGGTTAAGGCCTCCCAGGCTGAAATTCTGGCCTGTCCGGGAGCAGGAGACGTTCGCGGAAGACGTCCAACAATCGGCGCGTGCCAGAAGGAAGAAAAACCTGACCTTTCGCGGAAAACGGGCAGGAGCGAAGCAGGCTCCAGACAGGCACAGTCACGAGCGCTCGTGCAGGTCTGTGGCAAGCGGAGCAGACGCGCTGTGCGCAGTGTCTCGGCGCAGAGTCTTGCGAAGCTATCGCACAGCTGGTATGGGGTTGCTAAGCAGCGCAGTGACGTGATATCTCGGCGAGGTTTTGCGGCTCCCGGCACAAATTATTGCCGGCTCAAACAGCTCCGCTGTTAAAAACGACGACGTCATCCAAGTAAATGAGCAAATCTGCCACTTCAAGCCACCCACAGTGTCCACCACGCGCAGGAACGTTGTCAGTGCCGAGAAAACACCAAAGCTCGAATTCGTAGAGCCCTTCCGGCGTGATAAAGGTGGTTTTATCTCGATGCCTTTCATCGATTTCGATTTGCCAGTATCCCGTCTTAAGGTCCATAGAAGAAAGGTACTTTGCATTGCAGAGCCGGTTCAGTGGGTCTACTATCCGTGGGGGTAAAGGGAGGGTATATGTGCCTGACTTTGTTGAGGTGATAATCGACGCAACAAGGCAGGGTTCATCGGTTTTCGTAACTAAGACCACAGGAGACGCCCACGCATTGTTGGAGTGCTGGATAATTTCGTAACTCAGCATTTCATTGTCTTGTACAGGGTCGTCCACTCTTAGGGTGAACACTGCTCAGCGTGGCCGTGCTCTGTGGAGCACATGTCCGTCCCGCGCGGCCGAGTAACGAAGCGAAGAGGCGCAGGCGGACAGGAACCTAGCGGAGGTGCTTCGCGTCATCTGCTGAATCGCGGGAGCGCTCTTGCTTTGCTGTGAAGTATACTTCACTAAACGCAGGCAAACGAGCACCCGAGGCGGTGGCGTCGAGGTAAAGCGCGTTTCACTAACTGAAGCATTTTCCAGCTGCGTTTGCCTACGCATCTGAGTTCGTTCCAAGCATACTTAACCTTCTTCTACCTGGCGACGAGGGGTCCCCTAATGAAGGAATAGTCGGCTTGTGTTTTAAGACACTCGAAGCAGTCCAGAATCAAGTTACTAGATTCATCTTGAGTGATTATTCCTACAACTCTAGTATTACAGCGCCGAAATCACAACTTGATCTACCCGCCCTAGCACATCGCCACAGAAATTCTTGACTAAATATTTATAAGTTCTTTCACTGTTTGCGCCTAAAAATGATCACATCGCGCCCGTCTATCGCATGTCACGGAACACCTATCCAAACGCCGTCATCCTCCACGTGTCAACACCACAATATTTCATCAATCATTATTTGTTCGCACTGCGCGTGGCTGGAATCGCCTTCCCGCCATATCGCTACGATCACCGACCCTGCAGAGTTCAAATCCGCCGTCGAAGAATTCACACGCATCGACGCTAACCCATAGGATTATCGTGTGCATTGCTGCGCATCATTATTATTTTATTTAGTCCTGCCTTGTATTCGCTAACTGACTTTTATTCAATTTGACCTCTATTTTCCAATTTTTACTGTAATTATGCTCTATCCGCTGTACCCACCCCTCGTGTAATGTCCCTCACGGGGCCCTTGATGTATAATAAATAATAATAATAATAATAATAATAATAATAATAATAATAATAATAATAATAATAATAGAGCGGTGACTGTGTGGCCGTCGAGAAGCCCGTTCAGGTTGGTGCTTCTCTTTCTTGAATGGCAGTTTGGTCGCGGTGTGGAATCACGGCTGCGTCGCATCGTGGCGCTGTGGGTACGTCGCGTCATGAGGTCTTATTTAGGCGTCGTTTTCCTTTCTTTGGAGCTTCGTCTAGATGGTGGATTGTCGTTGCTATATCGTGGAGATGTATGTTGCAGCGTCAGAGTCGGCGCAGGAGAATCTTCAGCATTTCGACGAACAACAACTGCACCTCCATAGGTGGGGCTGGGGCCGGTGTACAATCGGAGCTACGGCGGCATGTAGCGTCCTGGCAATGGCGAACGGGAAGGCCGTCGACACGGAGGAAGGAAAAATATAGGAGGGAGCATCGCTAAACGCAATTGAAGCCACGAGTGCCGTACCAACACGTGGTGAAAACACCAGAGTGCACAGTAGGTTTAATACTCCCGGTAGATTTTTTAGATAGTAATTCGCATTTACCTTCTTCCATGCCCAGTAGAAACCAAATGTCTCGGCAATTTCGATTCCTGCTCGGTAATCTCGATGCAAGAGGTCACGTGTTGTGCCGACACTGAGCAAAGGAAGTGGCAATACGGAGCGTTCGCTTGCCAAAGCTGGCTGCGCGACGTAATGCTCTCTCCTAGCGTCTTCCTTCCTCCATGGCCGTCGTGGTCTATCTCAGTGGCTGCGATGTAATCGGTGAGCTCACGTGGTCGTTTGCCTTGCATTGGACGCGCCGACGCGGCGCATTGACGGCGAATCCTCGTAGGCCCATCTTGCGGTGTAGGCATGAACAGTAGACGTGGCCCGCTTCTCCACAGTTATAGCAAAGCGGGCAGTAGTCGGGAGCACGCCATACGTCTGTCTTCCTCGGGGCGTTGCGCGGATTGACAGGCGGGCGGGCTGGCAACGGAACTGCGGCGGGGCCTGGCGTTGGTGCGGAGGGCGGATGTGACGGCGAGCGCCAGCGGCGTAGCTTGTTGTTTCTGACTGAGGCTACGGTAGTTCAGGGACTCCTAGTGACTGTTGCATCTCTTTGTGGACAATGACAGAAATGGAAGTCACTCGAGGCTGCAACGAAAAGCACAACTTCTGAAGGTCCTCCCGCACGACCGCTCTGCTGATCTCGCGCAGGCCGCGGTGCCCAGTGATTGAACTTCGGCATAGTTTGTCGTGAGCGTAGGGTGGTTGTTTTATCTGTCCTGCATTTTTAATGTCTTCTTGATGTTAATGGCCTCACAAAGAAACTGTTCGAAGGTCTTCGGCGGGTTCCCTGTCATTCCCGCCAAAATGTCTTGCTTCACATCAGGCATGGGTGGGCGAACTTCTTTCTCCTTGGAAATTTCCCGGTCAGCGTGGCGGAAAAGACGAGTCACCTCGCCCGTAAATATGGCAATGTTCATGTTAGGCAGTTGAACTCGTGCGGTCCCGTAGAATCGCGCCCCTTTGTTTACGGACAACGCGCCTAAAGTTTGTTAGGAAGCTGCTGTGAAACAGGTCCTATGTTGTAAGAGTGGACTCCCGGCTCGCGAATTAAGTGCTCGCGGCGTCTTGTCTTCAGAAGTCCAGTTATTGAAGGTTGTGACGATGGAGGTGCTTTTCCGTTCGCGTACCGGACGCCCCATCAAGCCCTAATCCTTAAGACAACGCCAACGTCGCCCCGGATCCTCAAGCTCGCCGCAAGCTACAAATCATACCCCTAGAGCCCAGACTTCCACCTCAGATTACCAAAATACAAAGGGCAAGTGAACAGCCACGATGATGAACAAAGCATCCCCTGCAGCCATCGTACTGAAGCAGAGCCCAGGGAGCCACCTACCTTCCGTGGAGCTCATTCGGACGACATGGAAACATGTCTCGAGACGGCTTGTCACACCACAAATTATGGTGGAAATCTCTGTAATGGCGGCCCTGGAGCGCTGTTTTGCAGAACTTCACAGAAATTTCTTTCGAACCGAAGAAACAAAAAAAAAATCCGCCCTGAAGCTACTCAAGGATATGTACCTGAACTCGTTGAGGCAGCTTGTCAACACAGCAGATGCAGAGTTCTTGCAAGTCTTTTTCACATGCAAATCCCACAAGCCTGATCGCCCTCTTAGGGTAATTGTATCCGAGAAAACATGTTGTCAGTGCCAGCTGGGGCAGTTTCTACGCACTCATCTCAAAAAGCTGCCGTTAAAGGACCCCTTCCTGGTAAGAAGTTCAGATGAAGTTATTTTGTCAATCAACTCAAGGGACTGATCGAACTGCATTTTAAATAGATGTAGAGGACTTCTATTATTCAGTGCCGCATGTTGGTCTTATGCCCGATGTGCGTGAAAGAATGGAGGACTTGGGGGAAGTAAAGTTTCAGAATTCTGTGGGCCTGAGCAGCAACAACTTTTTAGCGCTTTTAGAATTGTATGTTTATTGAACGGCCATCGAATTTGACAGCCATTTTTTCATACACGAACCGGAATCTGTATAGGTTCAGCCATAGCTCCCATTTTGTGCGACATGATGAATCATCAGCTCTTGACAATGTTATCGCCGATAAGTTAGTAGACACGCCTGCAACACAAGTGCTCAGGTACGTTGACGATTACCTAGTTGTTATAAAGAACAGCCATTGCTTCCATTCACAGCACCAAGTTAATAACATTCTAGACAATTTCATCAAGTCATCGGGAGGACTGAAGTTAACGCACGAGTTGCCGATCAGTAACCGAATTCCTTGAAATTACCCTTTGTTTTACATCAAGTAAGCATATATGCTTAGCCTATCAGCCTAGATATGAGAAAGCCCTGTTGCCATAGGACAGCGCACAGACTGAACTGATTAAGAGGGGCATAGCCACCACGTGTATTAAGGCAGCATTAAATAAGTCGTGTGAGCACGAATGTGAGCGTAGCCTGATGAATCAACTGGCAAGGTTAAGAGATGCAGGCTTTCCCCAATATGTCATCACATAGGTGTGCGAGACAATCCTGCAAGGAGCAAAAACAGAACCAGACATCAAAGAAAAGAAGCAGGAGAGGAGATCAGTGCACGTTGTTCCGTACGTGCACAAGTTATCACACAATCTTAAGAAAATTTCAAATAGGTATAATGTTAACTTGTTTTCAATGCCCCTTGCAAGCTGTCTCCGATTTGTGCACGCATTAAAGCAAAATACAGGCCCCCCCGCTTGCCCTATCAATCACAAAACCAATTTTTTGTCCGATTGCACGAATAATGTAGTACATCAGATTCCCTTGAATTGTGGAAAAGTTTATATAGGTCAAACTGGACAATGTTTCAATGATCGTGCTCGTCAAACTGTAATAACGTAAAGAACGGATATGGTAGCCATTTAGCTGACCATTGTAAGAAACGCGCAAGCGCTCCGATGTTTAATAAAACGAAATTGATAGGAAAAGGAAAATCTAAGAAGGAAAGAGAAATTTTAGAGGCCTTTTGGATCAGCAACGAAGGTGACAATCGCGTCAGTTCGCCTTTTCTTCTACTATCGGCGAAAGAAACAAACTTCCTGAAAGAAAGATTGGGATTATGATTAGCGAGTGTTTGGTGTGCGCATGTTTTCTGAGTATGTATAAAAAGGCTGGTTTTCTTGTAATAAACATTCAGTTGACAGTCAGCGCTTTTTCTGTGGTATTCGTTTATTTGTCGTTCTTGTTCCTTTCGCGCTGTTACTTTATACCTTTTGCTCTAATCTCTCTAGTGTTCGTAGAATCAATGCCGTACTCGCCAATTGCTTGCTCACCAGCCTGCTTTTTCCCCACTTTTGCATTGAAGTCGCCCATGCTTATACTGGGTTTGCACCTTTCTCATTGCTAATTCTACATCTTCATAAAACTCGTATTTCTTCATCATCGTTACTGGAGGTTGGGGCGTAGGCTTGTACCACCTTCATTCGATACCTCCTATTCAGCTTTATTACGACGACTGCTACCCCATTATTAATGCTTTAAAATTCATCAATGTTGCTCGCTATGTCCTTATGGACTATAAGTCCTACCCCGAATACTCTCTTATCTGGAAGACCTCTGTAGCAAAGGACGTGGCCAGCACTGTATAAGCCACACCAGATCTTCTAACCTCAATACGGCCAATAATATTCCAGGCAATGCCTGATAATTCCTCAAATAGCCCTGGTAAGCTCGCCTCACTCGACAGGGTGCGCGTGTTGAACGTTGCCAGGTTCAGTTTCAGTGGTGGCCTGTCCGGACCCAGACATTCTTAGCACCCTCTGCGGCGTCCTAGGTGTGACCGCCGCCTTGGTCAGGTGCTCCACAGCCGCTGGGGACTGAGGGTCATGGGTTATTTCCAAGAGCCATGAGGGAGGTAGTGGTCGAATACTGTACCATGGGGGCCAATTCCTGTGCTGGTGAGGGAGTGAATTTGTTGAAGTTTAGTTGGACTTCCTAATTTATTTGAACCTAGACTAGTATATCCCCACTAGCTCTCCGCAATATATTTTTCCCCGGTCTCAGGTGCCACTCCATGCCTGAAAATCTTGTGAACTGGAGGAGGGTTCGCTTTTAAACTCCGCTTCTAAACCTTCAGTTTAGAAGCGGGGTGTTCTACCTCTGCTCCAAGGAACCACCGTCGGCGTATAGAGGTCCGAACCCAAACACGGTCGCCGGGCTGATACTCCACGTAGCATTGTCGAAGATTGTAGTGTCGGCTGTCCTTCTTTTGCGGGCTCTTGATGCGCAGGCGGGCAAGTTGTCATGCTTCTTCGGTGACGTCGAGGTTCTCTTCGTAAGCAACGTGTGGCAGCTTGGTGTCGAGCGTCGTCGTCGGGCGCCTTGCGTAAACCATCTTGAACGACGTCATCTGCGTTGTTTCTTGCACTGCCGTGTTATAACCTAAGGTTAGGCGCAGAAGGACGGCATCCCACATCTTGTGCTCGAAGTCGACATACAGGTTTGCGCATTTTATTGCGATAGCAATTATATGGACACTCCAAGCGGATTTCTGCCGTCGGCGTCACCTTCGTCGTCGCCCTCCCCGTGATGTTCTGTATAAAGTCCAAGGGCGATAAAATCGTCGCCACACGCCGTATGCTGCAGTAAAAGCGCGCGAGGGACGGGCGCTTTCACGGAGAGTGAACGCACGGCGGAGAGCAAACGCTACGTCTGCCGTTGTGCGGAAGGCCATGGGGGGATCAGAGGGAGGGAGGGGAGGCGACGTTTAGGTGCAGCACCAAACGCGTATCTTGCGACCGGGCGCAAGGGGAACTGGAATCTCGCAGGCGAAAGGAGGAAAGCGGAAAGGCAACGCGGGGAGGGGTGTGGATTATGCTCTAAGAGCAACTGCGTACTTATACTTTGCGCGGCGGCGGGTGGTCGCGCGCACCGTACCTTGAAAGCAATCTGCAACACGGCTCCTACCTTTGTATGCGCTGTGCTTTCGCCGCGCAGTTTCCGTTAAAGCGATAGACCGCACGAATCTTCTCTCGCTGCTGCTTGCGCGCTTGTTAACGCCATCGTTTTGACAGCGGTTGTGTGGAGTCATCCAGTGTGATCTATCCATGTTTGCTTGTGCGCGCTGACACCATGCTTGTTAATTGAGTTAGTAAGCTAACGTGTCCAAGTTTATACAGCCGATAAAACTACTATCCCTACTCAGTATAGCTCTCTACTAATTTGCTGTCGCAATTGATGCTTCGCCTTTCGGGCGAAACTGCGACTTTTTTTAGCTATATCGCACGAGAACACTATAATATTG
This sequence comes from Dermacentor silvarum, assembly GCF_013339745.2. NCBI lineage: Eukaryota > Metazoa > Arthropoda > Arachnida > Ixodida > Ixodidae > Dermacentor > Dermacentor silvarum. Next base: position 6,822,926 of record NC_051162.1, on the reverse strand, counting down.
TCGTACGTCGGCCTGAAGGGAACATCGCTTTGGACGACTCTTGCATAGGAGAGTGGTTGGTGTACTGGACAATACTTCTGCCGGTCTCGTTGATCGTCGCGGCTTCAAGGCGCGAAAATCACGCGTATTGGACGGTCGCGCGATATAGCTAAAAATTCGGGAGGCTGTACATTGCCAGCGTGTCATCGAGGCTTTTGTTCAGCCGCTCCGTAATGACTCGCTGGGAATGTCAGGAACGGGCAACTGTAGCATACGTAGCAAGGAGTGACGTCACTACACTTCCATATGTAAAAGAAGAACCCGCATAGCAACTGATTTCATTTGTGTTGTGATAGCGATATGGCAAGGCCATGCACACTAAGGACTCCCGAAGAGCACCGTGAACACGATGAGCGGCGACGGTACGAGTTTTGGTACAGTGCATTTTTGTCTCGCTGTCAATAATTTCACGTAGTGCATTCCTCAATCGTTCAAGGCTACATCACATTGGTCTATCGGATCAGGAGATACCACCCCTTCGCTGGCCAACCACTTTCACAGCGTGGATTCGAGCCCAGTTTTTTTATTTGGAAATATTCATAACAAGCTTCACTACAGGCTCACAAGTAAACGCGTTCGAAAACCTTTCTACGTACAATCAATTTTGAATTTGGAAGCTCCCGCGCTCGATTCGAATGCGAGGGGGTCCAGCGAAAGTGTTTCATACATAGAGTTACCTTTTTCTTAGTTATCAGATTAGCAATCTTTCGAAGAGAGCAAGTTTATTGTATTTTCTTCGCGTTATCTGTGTAGTTATCACCCACGGTTAAGAATAGTTATTTTTTATTGCGATGGCAATTATATGGACACTTCAACCGGATTTCTGCCGTCGGCGTCGCCGTCGCCGTGAGGTTCCGTATAGATAAAATCTTCGCCGCGCGCCGTATGCCCCAGCGGAAGCGTGCGGGGACGCGCGCTATCACCGAGAGCGAACGCACTCAATCTCCCACGCGCAAGCAAGGAAGCGGAAAGCCAGCGCCGGAGGGAGCAGGGGGGGAGGGGAGGCACTTCTCTGCCAACAACCGCGCTCGTCGCTCGTCCGCACAGTCTCTTATCTCTCCCACGCGCAAGCAAGGAAGCGGTAAGCCAGCGCCGGAGGGAGCAGGGGGGGCGCACTTCTACGCTGCCAACAACCGCGATCGTCGCTCGCTCGCACCGTCTCTTATCTCCACACGGCTCTGGCCTTTATGCGCTCAGTTTCCGTTGAAGCGATAGACCGCACATACGTTCGCCGCTGCGGCGTATCCGCTTGCTGCCAGAGTTTTGACGGTCGTTGTCTGCAGTCATTCAGTGTGATCTATTCATGTTTGTTTGTGCGCGCTCACACCACGCTTGTTCATTCAGTTAGTAGTAGTCGGGCCACATTTTCCAACGCACGCTACACATGCAATGCTGCCCGGATCGGCAGTGCAGCGCTACAGATGTGTCCCTTCGCACGCGCTGCCCACGGGAAGCGCTTCTCATCAACACCACCGTTTCACACGCGCCTTCTCGTGGTCATCGAGTGTCTCGTCATGTCGGTCTACTTACGCCGCAGCACACCTCCTTACTTAATCAGCTCATGTTTACTACAATTCATATTGCTACCAAAGCCGCTCACCTTACTTCGTATGACATTGCTGTGTTGCTATCGCATTCATTGCTTCGCCCTTAGGGCGAAACTGTGACATTTTTATTGTTGGACTACCAAATATAAGCTAATAATGCGATTAGCATTCTTTGCCTACTTAAGCCGTTTAGAGCCTGTCTATCTATCTATCTATATGTCTATCTATCTATCTAACCGCTTATGTCGACCCAGTGGCCCAAGTTGTCTACTCCTTGGCCCAAGAAGCATGTGCTCGCGGTCATGATGTCGTCGTGGTTGTTTCATCATCGTCATTCGAGCATTCGTGATCTGGCTCTCGTCATGCGTTCGTCATCACTCCGTCGTGGTCGTGTCATCGTCGCCACTCTAGCTTCGTCATCCGACATTCGCCATGTCATCCTCGACCAGACATCGTCGTGATGCGGGTGTCGTCATACAATCGCCGTTATCCCATTGTCCACGTATCCTTGTTATGCCATCGTCGTCGTAGAGTCGTCGTCATTCATTAGTTGTCATATTGTCGCCGTGATGTCGTCGTGTTCGTTCCAACGTCGTCTTTCTATCTCCAACATCCGACTCTCATCAAGCCGTCCTCGTCCCATAGTCGTCATAATACTATTGTCGTCATGCTGTGGTCGAACCGCTGTCATTTTACCTTTGTCATCACTTCAGTAACGTCATCCCACTGTCGTCATGTCGTCGTCGTAATACCGCCGTCGTCAATCCAGCGACGTCATTCCGTGTTCGTCATTCTATGGTAACAATACTGTCGTCATTTAATTGCAATTGTGCTGCCGCGTCATGCCATCGTTGTCCTTGCGTCGTCTTTAGATAGTCGCTATTAGGCATCCGTTGTCCTACCATCGTAATGAGGCTGTCGCGGTCATTCCGTCATCGTCATTCTGTCTTCGACATGCGACTCTCGTCATGCCGCCGTCGTATACGCCATCATCGTCATACGCTAGTCGTCATTCGATTGCCCTTATGTCGTCATCCCCTGCCGTCGTTAAACCATCATCGACATCATTAAAGGAATAATCACTTTATTGCCGTCATGCCTTCGTCGCCATGCCACCCTTGTCGTTCCATCGACGCCCTTCCTTCTTCGTCATTGCACCGTCATCACTCCGTCGGCGTCATACCCTTGACGTCGAGCCACCATGCTCATATGCAACCTCGGTAAGCGAGTACCACAACGAAATCATACGATACAGCAATATGTCGCAAAAGCCGAAGCAACGGAAGTCTCAGAAGGGCCACTACAGATGGCAAATAAACGAGACTTCGGGAGTACGGTGTGTCGCTCGCGTATAATGGTCGAATGCTAATCACATTACCGTCAACACTCATATTGAGATTTCCGATATTTCCTGAAAAACAGAAGAGAAAAAATGTTTCTCTTCCACTCAAACATCCGGCAAATTTTGCACTCCCAGACCAAACAACTTTCCAAGAAAGTGAAGAAAGTTATGTATTCACCTTGCTGAACAATGTTCGTCCATGAATTGCGTACACTCAGTTGCATTAGTAAGTTTTATACCTCTGTCACACGAGCACGCAAAAACTCTTTTACGCAAGCGGTCTTTTACCAAGTTGAAAGACTTTTGAATGAAGAGGTACGGCGCAGCAGACACACGGCGCCGACGATCTCCTTTTAGTGTTTCCTTCTGGACACGCTACCGAAAGCGTGGCGCTAGCGTTCGAAACAATATCGGCCAAAAAAAATTATGTATCTCGAAATATAAAGTGAAAACTTATTGTTTACCGTTTTTCAAATAAATATAACATAAGCAACGCTAATATAAAGATTTATTTTAGTAGTTTAAAGAGCGTCATCACGTGACATCCCCAGCCCGTTCGACCTGCTTACGAGAGTACAGAAGAAAATGAGCATTACTGGATTTACGACACCTTCTGCGAGACATAAAATAATTTTTTATGATGAGCCTGGCGACAGAAAATTACGCATTCGATTATTTTCTTTAATGTGTGATAATTGCCGGTGCCCACTGGTTGCGAGGCTACTCCTTTTCGGCCGTAAAGGAGATCGGCGAACTCCTTTTCCAGAAAAGACCGCTTCTAAAAAAGAGATCGCTCCCTGTCGTTTGTCTGCGGGCGAAACTCTTTTTCGGGAGAGGTCTTTTTCCTCAAAAGACTTTCGAGTGCCCGTGTGACAGGGGTATAAGTTTGCTCGGTGTGCCAAATTGTTGAGGAACGACCTCTAGAATTCATGAAGTACTCTGTCTTCTCAACTCCGTGAGTCCGTGTATCAAATCAAAACCCGACACCTGTACACCAGCAGACATTCTGGAGTCGTCACAAGATGTTCTCAATGGTGGAGAACACAGGAGAAACATATCTGAAAAAAAGAAAGCTTACTACTTTTTGAATTACAAGGATAGCATTATAGCCTAAGTGCTGTTTAGAGAAAAAAGAATAAGGTCAGCGCAATTAAGGTGTTATATATGTATGACTATGTCTCAAACAAACTATGTATGAGAAATTTTCAAGTGTTATTGGTACTCGATGTGAAGAAAAATTGTATTGTCTCTTCTGCAGGTGCCGGAGATGCGTAAGTATAGTCACAGTAAATGACTTGAGCTCGATTCGAGCTTTTTATTTGCATAACTACTACAGTGATGATGAACTATGTTCATATTCGAAAGCAAATGCGACAACAGCCGTAACTGGAAAACGGGCTAGGTATAAACACCTAACAGAGCACCATCTTGATACAAAAATACAACTCTACAGGCAAACATATGTTGCCTCTCTCGTTAAGCTTTCGGCGCCCAAAATTAAGCATGGATACCTAAATTGGCTCCCATTTGTTACCAATACATTGCTGTCGAAGCATCATGACACAACTATAGCCGCGTGTACATAAATGCAACACTAGCGTGTCGCATTCTTCGGCGCATAGTGGTAATTATTTCGCTACAGTGTTTACTGGTGGCGAATCCGCCCTCGCCCGAATCAAGCAGGAACCTGTTGCCGAGGATCTGCATTCGGTCGGTGAATGCAGGAGAGGACACGGCGCCATCTGTGTCTCTCGTCGATTCGCACGCTTGGGTATACATGCAGCGCGCTAGATGATTTACCCCTCCTCGAACTATTCTCTCCTGTCACAGTAATGCCCTTTGATGGATACATTCCTAAAAAGGAATGTATCCTTTTAACAGCGAAGCTGTTTAAGCCAGCCGTAATTTGTGGTTCGTATCAAGAAATAAAAGAAAAACATTTTATTGCCGAGGCGGGATTCAAACCTTTGTACCCGCGGTCCCAAGGTGAGCGTCGTAACCACTAGGCTATAGAGCCACGCTTGCAGAACATGCATTTATGAGAACCAGTGTTGCGGAGTTATGACTCCGGAATTGGAATGACTCCGGAATCATTCCACATTTTCTGCGGCCCCGGAATGGAATGAGACTGGAATGGAGATAACGCTTGGAGGAATGGAATGGGAATGGAATTAAGCGCCTTTTCTCTGGAATGAAATGGGAATGGAATTACGTGTTTTTTTTTCGAAAATAGAGCGCCTTTTCGTTTACACGGTTGCCGAAGAACCAACCAGCCCAAGTTCAAACATTAGTAAGTCAGAGCCTCGAATTTAACAATAAATTAGTATATTTAAAATGGTTTGGCTGATTACAAGTACGGTACATTTAGAAGCAACGCACCTACCACAATTATGTCCTGATAGACTACGTTGCTCCGAAGTTTGTGTCGATCCTTCGCGTAACCTTGACTCTATGCCGTTGATAACCGTCGTGCGGAACCGTATAGCTGTTCTGTGGCGGAACTACGGTGGTGGCATACTCTCCCCCGCCCTCCCCTTACACCTTGTGATTTTTAGATGCGAAGCAGCTTATGACAGGGGCTTTGTCCGTCCTGCGTCCCGCGGCGTCCCACACCCCCACAGCGCATGTGCGTCCCGTTCCCCCTCTCTCTACTCTCCTACGCCCCCCCTTCTCTCCTCTAGGAATCCTCTACTGTACGGAGCGGCGCCCGCGTCCCACACCCCCACAGCGCATGCGCATCCCCTCCCCCTCTCTCTCCTCTCCTGCGCTCCCCCTTTTTCTCCTCTAGGAAGCCGGAGCGGCGCGCACAATAGGTGGTGCGACACCTGCATACTCCGCTGGGGGCGCCACTGTAGTCCCGCGGTATGAAAATGACGGAGCGCGCGCGCCTCATTCTCTCTCCTGTGCAGCGCCGCGATGAGCGCTCGGGCCGCTCAAGCTAACCATCTACCCGCTGCTTCGCATCCCTACATGGTTCCCTTTAGCGGGAGATGGAGTAATTTTTTACCTCGGCGGCGCCTTCTTCCCGGCCGCCTACTGCCTCCCCCCCTCCTTCTCTCCGTCCCCTTCACTTTGTTTTTGCTTCTGCCGCCGTCGGTGACTCGGACGCATATTCGAAAAAATTGGGAGGACGCTTAAGCTTCGCTTTTAAGAGTGGAACGTGATAGCATTCAAAGATCCCTGAGTGCTACTCAGGGTTCCCGACTGTTGCAGCTTATGCAACCGTTATGATTACTGGCAAACACTGGATGCGAACGCAATGCACGTAGGCGAGGATTCTGGTGGAAACGCGGCCTCTTGCCTGGGCCCATCCCGGAGATAGTCCATAACCGCGCCAAAGAAATTACATCATTTTCAGGTTTCCGTATTTGTTTCGCACTTTTAATATTTCAGTCTGAGAAGATTTAACAGGCATGCACTGCGGGTGTATTGTTTAATTACATTTGTTTGTGGATTGTCATTCTCAAAATTCCGAGGAATAGCTTTGCCAAGAAGGCAAGACAAGGTATGAGCAACATTAACGGTATAATGGTGTCGCATAGCTAAACGTGGTTGGGGATGATTTTCACGGCCGCGGGCGCCAATGCCGACGCCGGATTTTCTGCGACACGGGGCCCTAACCGCTATCGTGTTAAAAGCGCTTCTCTAAGTTGTGATGAGTATTGACGCTGGCGCGATGCTTGTGTTCAGTGCAAGCTTTCGCTTACAAGCTTGCGCGCCGTCTCACCTCGTACTCCTCCCTCCCCCCCAGCCCTTTTGCAATACTGTCCCCCTGGCTAGACAAATGGACGCCTTTGCCCGAAACTGTCGACGAAGGTCTGCAGGTCAGCGCACCACAAAGTCGGAATTCGGTACATAGGAACGAAAAGAAACATGAAACCCTAAGGACGAGCTGACGTTGTGTCTCTTTGTCTCAAGGCTTGTCCATCCCCGACGACGAAGCTTGCTCTTTTCTTCGAAAAGGCCCTCGCCTTTACAGCCATTCAATCCGCGTGGTGGCAGGAGGATGAGATTGATTGGGCGGCTGCCTCTGGAGGTGGTGCCTGCAGGGCTGAAGGTCTGGCTGCAAACTGGTCCGCCAGAAGCTCGGCCAGGTTGCCCGCGCTGATGCCCATGTGGACCGCCACGGACAGTATCTGTGCACGGGGCGCCAACAGGAGTAACTTCAGGAGGCGCCAGGCGTGTGGTCCGTTGGGAGAGTGGTTGATGGAACAGCAAGTGCCCTGCCAGCTCTGATTTCGGCGTCACCTGCAGACGGCGTCTACACGGCGGAACGCTGTCCAGTGATCTAGTCGTGAGGTGCGCAGTGCGATGCGCTCTGCACGGCGCCTAGCGGCTCGCAGTTTTGGGTGTTGGGTGTCCGGGACTGGCTGGCCCACCTGAGCCGTGGAAAGGATGGTGGCCGCTTTTGCACTGTATGCTACCAGCTGGAGAAAGGTCCCGGGGTCAGCATCTTTCTGGCAGTGCTTGCGAAAGGCCCTCCTGTCGACAGTGAGGCACTCCTACTCTTAGCGGTCTTGCCTCTGAACGGGTTGAGCAGGAGGGGAAAATGGTCCGACCCCCAGCTGACCGGAAGCTGTGCCCACGTATAGTTACAGTCCTCCGTTGCCACGCTGACATCGATGGCGGATAGGACCATGCGCGCCCGCGCTGGATGAATGTGGTGCTCCGGTGTTGAGAATTGACAGGCCTAACTAGTTCACGACGTCTCACAGTCCCTGGTCACGTGGGCAGCAACGGCAGCTTCCCCAGGCGGTGTGGTGGGCATTGACATCCCCGCAGAGGAGGAAGACTTTCCTGAGGCGTGGGCCAATGGCAGGAGGCTGGCTGGGCTCCATGGCATGGCCGGACATAGATGCTGGCGACGGTAGTGTCGGGTCACTCAGTCGTACCCGAACAGCACAGCATTCAATAGCGCCGCTCAGAAGGTCTTCCACGTGGACTTCCGCCTGTGAGAATTCTCGCCGCCCGTAGATCGCACAGCGTGGTGATCCCTGCTGGTGGCCCTCATCAAGGCAGGGGGCAGACTGGCAAGACTCCCGAGCGCAAGAAGTGAGGCTGCTGTAGCCCACTTATCCAGGAAGGCGCAGGTTGGCTGCAGCAGCGTAGACCTCCTGCAGAGCAAGCACATCGTACTCGCTCCGCAATAGGTGCATGGAGAGGTCTGCCTGCCGCCGCTGCAACGAGTTAGCGTTCCACTGGAGCACAGTCGGACGGCGGCGACAATGTCCTGCTGCAGGCGGGAGGGGACTAGCCATGTTGACTACTGGGTGGGGGCACGCCACCTGCCTTGAGGCAGATAGAATGCAGCTGTTGGTTGTCTGGAGGCAGCAGGTTGGCGATCGCCCTGAGGAGGAGTCGCAGGTTCCTGTTCTCCTCATCGCTGGTGGACTGAGGAGCCTCCTTCGGGGACGGCCCTTGGTTGATGCTGGCCCACTTCGTTGCGCCGGCCTGTTATACACGCTGCTGCAAACGGGGTTGGGGGTGGTTGGTAGAGGTCGCGGCCTCCTTGTCAGGAGCACCGAGTGCTGCAGCTTAGGTTTTGCCTCATGCCGGTGTAACACTAGGCGGTCCAGAAGCAGCTGCTGCTGAGACGGTGGGGATAGCCCGTAGGACCACTTGGGCCTCGCGATGCGACAGGTGTGTGGGAGCAGACGCCTTTATGGTGGCCAGGCGCCGCTCTCTCTGCCATAGCTGGCAGTTAGGCTAGTCGGCTGGATGTGGTCCCCCACAATGCAGGCATCTGACCCTGCTAGAACAGCACGATTCCGTCTGGTGGGGGCCACCGCACCGCAGGTACCGTAGGCTCCGGCAGGTTGCTGTGGCATGCCTGAAGCACCCGCAACGTAGGTACTGCAGAAGGCGAGGCCGGGAGGGCCGTACCTCGAAGGGCATGCTGAAGAGGTAGATCCTTGAGGGGGTGTTAGGGGCAGCAAAACGCAGCCCCAGGGTGGTGCCCTGTCGCTTAGCCGCGACCACCCGTACCTTTGACGAATTCAGTGTTGCCAGGCTTGGCTATATATAGCCAAATTGGGCTACGGGAAATATTTTTTGGCGTCGACTTGGACGAGTTGGCTATGTGGATATATTTGGGCTACTGAAAATCTGCGACTTGGCTTTGTTTGGGCTATAAGTGGCGCCCTAATCCGCGCTCCAGAGTTGGTTCTGATCGGGTAGAAGCAAATCTCGAAGGCTGCATTTTAGCTGACTGAGCCGGCCACGTGCGTGACCCCCCCCCTCCCCCCGCCTTTCCTTCACTCTCTGCGCTGTTGTCTGAGCCGGTGGCTTTGATCTTTGATGCACTTAAACTTACACCCCGCTTGACTGTTACGCACCAGATCCCCGGGCATCGGGATGAACCTGGGAGTGGTGGGCTTTTTCACAGTACACTGTACTAACATGGCTATGGTCAGGAAGGGAGAGGAATAACATAGGGTCGGGGCCGTCGGGCGATCGTGGCGCCGACATGAAAGAAGGGAAGCACGGGTGGATGACACGCTCCTGTGGGTTCATGGCCATGTCTTCCGGATGAAGTATCACGCCGGGCACAGCTTTCAACCTATTCCACGTTTCTGGCGCGAAGCTTTACTGCCATTTTCATTTTCCAGCTAGATGAATTTTTCTTCGTGCTTAGATTCGAGATTCATTTCGGTAGGTTGGACGTAAGATCGGATCCTCGTCAGGGAGGAGAATCCAAACAAGGGGAAGTGGGCCAAGTATGCGAGAACGTATAAACAAGAATGGGAGCAAGACCCCGAGCCAAAGGTGGGTTCTGGTGCTTTTATTTCTAGATGGTTTGTCCGTAACGTCGTGGATGCAGATACTCATTCTGCAAATATCGAAACATGTTTGCCACGATGACATCAGTGCACCACGTCACATAAACTTCACCCACCGTGTTAGCTTAGCTTGTGAGGTGTCGTGCTGCTAGCTCGATGACGCAGGTTTGATTCCCGGCCACGGCGGCTGCATTTTGATCAAGGCGAAATGCAGGAACACCCGTGTACTTAGGTGTACGTTAAAGAACCGAGGTGGCCAAAATTAATCCGGAGTCCCCCACTGCGTCATGCCTCCCAATCATATCATGGTTTTGGCACGTAAAACCCCGGCAATTATTATACACTGTAAAAAATTTCCGTAATTTTACAGCAAAAACCTACGTAAAATTTACGTAGACCATTCTGTTTTATGAAAAACGGCGGGATTCTACGTAAAAAAGACGGACGTGAGCTCCGTTTATGAAAAACGGTGGGATTCTACGTAAAAAAGACGGACGTGAGCTCCGTTTTTGAAATACGGAGAGCCGTCCGTAATTTCATGAGGAGGGCAACTGAACATGTTACTAGTGAAAAATGAACACGCAAAGAATATAACGAAAAGACACTGTCTACTCTCACTGCCAGTTACATATATCACCATAGATAACGCTGTTTGAACATTATTCGCGTGCGAGCATAGTAAACACACAAAAAGAAGCAGGTAGGGTTTGAGCGGTGGCGCTGCTTACCATCCCTTCATCGCGCCTACACGCTGGGTTGGATTCCTCCAGCACAAACAACTGTACGAGTACTCGCTAATGGCGGACGGTGGAGGTGGTGTTCCTGTCGCATTTGTGATTTCACACTAAATAGGAAGGAATCGGCGCTGGATTGTTACACAAGTAAGTGATTTAAGTGTCCTTTTTTCGTTGTTGGTGCACGTCGCGCGTGCGAAATGCTCCGCGATGGCCGGTGATGGGCTCAATTGTGTTGTGTGAGCGCGCTCTTTAACGAGATTCCTTGGCCATGAGGATTGACAAAGCGACATTGCGAGTCTGTGATAAAGGGGTGTTTCATTTGTTGTGTTGAATGCATACTCACTACAACTGAGACGTGTAGGCAATATTAGCGGCGTTGACGCCTCTAGTAGCTCCTTTGTCGTCTAATGTGGCCGCTGGTTTACGGACGTTAGCATTCCAGTTAGTACTGTGTTGTGCTGTGTGCTCGGCGTTACAAAATTAAGTGAAGGCGTTGTACCCGTTAGTATCTCTCTCGACGCGGTGCAACGTTATGTTACCAATATTCGGTGACGCATTGAATCACAGTGAAATTTTTAGCCATTATTATAAGCTTCGGACGCAGTGCCTTGGCTGGGCGTGCATAATCGCAGTGTTCACGCCCGGGATTGGAAGATTGCTCATGTATGAAGACCTCATTGAGCATGTTCGATGTGCATGCCCCTTCATTACAATCAAATGACGGTGGAGCGTGCTTACTGCCATAACCTTGTGCCACCTGCAGTGGTAGGGAACACGGGTGTCACACGGTGCCCTTTCGTTTGTAGTAGAGCCCGAGCAATCGTGCACGATCGCAATTGAAAGTTGTCCGCGTGATATCCGTTAAGAGTCATTGCAAAGGAAACGGATTATTTTCTACCTGGCAATCTGTATTCGTTTTTTTTTTTGACAGCTACCAGGCTGACGATTAACGTTCTGACGCAGTACGTCAGCATATCACGTATTCTGGGAGGGAGGATTGCCGCTTAAGTTCTGCCCATATGCGGCCGTAATTGTAAAACAAATGCGTGCGAAAAGTAATTTTTAACTTAACCTTGGCATAGAATAGTGGTGGCCAAACGTGCATTACGGACATTCCAAAGTTATATATATTCCTAACAAGTATAAAAACAAACCAAACTATATGTCAACACTGATGTTGAAGGGAGGTTCACACTTACTGTCTCGAGTTGCATAGACTAATTTTCAGCTTACACGCATCACTGCAATAATTCTAAAATGCGTGCATGTGTTGTAAGTTATGCAGGGCAGAATTTTTGTCAGCTCATTTTTCTAATAGAAAGTGCTTCATAAAGTTTTTTTTTGCAAAAAGTTAAACGAGGCCATTAGCACTTTATAAAATACTGTGAGCTATCTTACAGCAATAACAGTAACTCAGTGACGAGCTTATATGCAATAGTGTAATTGTATATAAAAATGTGCTTTGCTTTGGATGACCGGTCAGAAAGTAACTGATATCAGTATTTCATTTGCAGCTGTTGCACCAGTGAAGGATGTCTGTGTGCCGCCTTGCATTCAGTTTCTCAGTCATGGGGGCCTGCTTGCAACACCAGTGGCAAAGCAGTCTTGCATTGTGCTATTTGTTCTGGTAAGCTGTGCCATTCTATCGTATATCAGTCATGCATATGCAGTCCTAATGGACATTGACTGCAAATGTTGGTTGAATGACAATGCCTATACAAGTATAATAGTTGCAGATGCATCCAAAAGATAAATGATGTTTTGTTCTTCCTGGGGCAACCAATTGGTTCAGCATGAGGACGTCGACTTGAAAGTGGGATTGTTTCATACTTGCCTCGGTTGCACATGAGTTGTGTTCAAAAAACACTAATAGCACCAGATTTCGGGATATGAGGCAACAGATAAAACATGCACCAATAAAAATTCTTCGTTTAGTTTGCCTCTATGAGTATGCAAAAACACCTGCATACTGACCTCTAACACTGTCATGCATGGGCTCCATGGTAACTAAGTGTAGCCACAGTTAAGCTCACTGTTAGCCACTGCTCAGCTTACTATAATAGGTGAAGATGCCTCGACGGATTTGCGTGTGACATTGGAAGGTATCATAACAAGGTAAAATATAGCTTCAGCACACAGCTGTGTCACGTGGTCAGGTGACCAAAATATATGAATATTTTGAAGGGAATGAACAGCACTACTGCCAGAATGAAGTGAAGGTGAAGGGCACAGCAACACATTCCCTTTATCCTGTCTATGGCACTATTCAGTTCCTTCCTATACATGCACCAACCAGCCCAGTTCAGAACGCTCTAGCAGTTCATCTGAAATACCTTAATTTGTCTAGAAGATTAAGTGTATGCACACTAGCATATGTGGGGGCTATCCTGCGAGTTTTGTATGTTTTGAACATGTGCCATGAGGATTCTTCATTGCTCAAAACTTGATATACAACTGCACAAAGCAGCATCAATAGCTACGTTGCTTCCCCATCTTGTGTCGAGGGTCTGTGCGTGTTTCCTAAGATAGTCCTTGTGTCGTCGTCCTGTTTGTCCTACATAATTGCTGCTGCAGGGCAGTAGGATGTTGTAAACAGCACCAACTGCACTTCCTATGATCTCCAGCACATACTTCTTGATGCAAACTTCTCGTCTTGACCTGGTCCGGTTGATATTTTCGTACCTGACCAGTTTGTTGGCCCTGAAAATAAAAAGGTAGTTCCAACTCTCCCTAGCAATTTGCTTGAATTGACAGCTTCCTTTGTGTACCTATTGTATAGCAGTGATAGGCCTTGGCTTCCTTGAAGTACTCCGACTGAAGACTTCACCTATGTTCAGCTCCGTTAAATGCTTCTTGGCAACGCATGGCGAAAGGCAGTGCGAACACACTGTTAAAAGCAACCATACTTAGGTCTTGAAGCTCCCCTCCACTTTGTGGTAGTGCCCTTGTGTTCCTGTAGCAACAACACGCTTCAGTGCTCAAGTGCGCTAATAGGAAAGGCCAAGACACTTTTGAGTGTGGGGCATAGATCCAGCACGATGCTCACCACAGAAAACCTTCAAGCCAGATATTGGAGCTTGCCTTCCAGCAGTTTTACTTCCATGAGCACACCTGGCACTGTGGAGGAGACATAAAACATGGCTGAACTCCTTGAGTAGCCTTGCTTGGCAACTTCTCACAGACAAAAACACTGTCAGGTAACCGTAAAACACTAGCTATTGTGGGCACCAGTGTAGTAAAGTTATTTTGCTTCATTGGCAACTTTCTCCTCTATATTAGGTGAAGTAAGGCTACTAAATGGGTAGAGTGATTTTCTTCCTGTCTTCTCTGCAGTGCTAGATGAGTTCACGTACGGGGAAAAACTACCACTAGACAGTGATCTTCCATTTCTGGACCGCAGGGTTTTCTTTGGTTAGTGTTATGTATGCTGGAGCTATGCCCAATGTTTGGAGGAGGGTATTCTGCCTTCCGCATCGGCACACTCTTTCGCTGTGAAGCTCATCACAGGAACACCAAAAGGCGTCCTCAAGAAATCGAGGCATAACCAAGTGGAGGAGAGCTTCTGAACCCATGATTAACATTTCCTTAAAGTGTGGTGGCCACTGTTATATCATATTCACAAGGTCAGTCATAGTGTCAAAGAGACTGTTGGGAAAGCTGGAACTTTCCTTTTATTTTTCACGTTGAGCAATCGGGGTACATTGTGCGAAAAGGGTGACTCGGACCGAGCCTTGATGCAAAGTGTAGCAAAAGGCAGAACAGCAGTTTATCAACTGTGCAGTTGTTGTTTACATTATCCCGCTATCCAGCAGCTGCAACTACGCAGGACAACAAGCCTAGTATATATATGTTTGTCTGTAAACAAAATTCTTTGCCTGCATTCATGTTGTCTAGCCTTCTCCAGTCTTTTTGTGCTGTCCCCAAGTAATCGCATAGGTACACTGTTACATAACTTGCAATTATAACATTCATGCTTGGGAATATAATCGGAAACTGTGCCATATGGATGACATAATTCATTACACGTGGTGTTAAAGTGGCTGTACAGTCTGGGTAGGGGCTTCAAATCTGCTTGTTATAGCAATTCATAAGTTGCTTCCAAAACTTGAGATACAAAGATTCAAGCTATGTCTGTGAAAACAGTGCATCATGTTACAAGGAACTGTTAGAACACTCATGGGAAATAGCTCGGTATTGCGAGAGGTTGTAGAAACTTGATTCAACTTGCTTTCTACAGCATTTTATAAAGATGCTTTTTTAACTCCCGCATCTGTCGTGTTGTCTCATCACAAAACTGTAAACAAATGAGTATTATGCCTTGAGTTTCAGTAAAGATTACATGAATATGATTAATCCTTTCTGACGTTATGCACACAATTCAATACACCAAGATAGTGCATTAATAGCAATGGCATTGATTAAAGTAAGGATATTTAAAATGTGTCCCGTACATCTTCAAACTCTTCTAATTGAAATAGTGCTGCATGATTGAATTACACAGGCAAATTGTTTTAGTAAAGGAAGTACGAAGGTAGATGGTTGGGTACTTTGCTTGGTGTATGTAATTGTATGTATGTCACTTCTTTCATCATTTTTCACAGTGTGTTGCACCAGTCATAATTTTCGAATGGCTGGATAGGTGCTATTCAAGCCTGGTAGACATGAAATAGTTGATGTTTGCAAATCTGATGTACTTGCACTGAGTTTTTGCATGGAGTGCACATTCCATAAACTTGACAAACTCACTAAAGAACTGAAAACTCCTAATCTATTGTACTTCTGTAAGCATTTTATGAATATGGAGATGTAAGAAATGCGGTGAAGCTAAGTTTTCAATCGACACAACTAATTGGCATGTGAAAGGGTTAAGGAAAGAGGCTCCTTGAAACAATTTCTCGAAACATCGCAACATACCACCTGAGGGTCTCCAACCTTAACCTCTTACTACTGTTTTGCAAATCACAATATTGACTGAATGCAATATTTTTCTGACCAGTCTTTCATGTAATGTAAAGAAAGTTAACACGCCTAGTCTTACATGAAGATAAATTCGAAATCATTTATTTATAGCACTCACTTAGTAGCAGTTCTGAACTTTTCTTTATCAGTATAGTACTTGTGATACACCTTTGTATTGCTGAGTACAGGTAGAGATATGGTTAGTTGTTTACTAGAAAGGATCCCGAATTTTCCACCTTCTGATTGTAGCTAAGACCGTCACTTGTACTTCACAAGGAGTGGACTGTGGTAGCTAGGAAATATAGTTTTCCTGAGAATTTCCATGCATGCAATTTTGATTCTGTCTGCTAGCATGTTTGTATTACAGCATGAATTTCATAGATTAGAGGCTCCATGAAGGTACATTCTGTCGTTGAATGTCTATGAGATGGTTAAGCAGGTTGACTGTATCTAGTTACAACTCCTCATGTCCTGTGGCAGTTACGTTTGTGTGGTTTGGTGCTGTCAGTGTAAGCTTAACATTTCTTTCCTTCTCCCAGGAAGGACACAAGCATTGAGGAGCCATTTGACCTGCCACTACACTGATACGGTATTTGGTAGGTTCTATTACAGGTTTTCTTTCGTGTAGTAGTACCTGCTATAATTCTGTATAACGTGTTCAGACCTTTAGTCAGCAGGCTGTTTGACAACAGGTGTTTACAAATGAATAACTGACAAGATTTTCAAGGTCATTAGTGATGCAATCGTTGCACACTGCTGCATTTTTCTGCAAATTAATTGATGAGCCATCCAGCAAGTGCTGCTGTCCTGCCTTAATGCACAAACCTTCAAATACTGTTAACCCTATATCACAAGTGTACAGCAAATGGAGATGACTGTTCACAGCGACAAGTTCATAATGTTTACTTACATGCAAAAGGGAGTCAAACGTCAGGTACACATTTGAAGTTTTCCAAAACAAGTTCATCATCATAGTGCATAAATGAACAGGTAACTTAGCGCAATAAAAATACACAGGCACAAGAAAGGGAGACAAAGACAAGCGCTTGGTGACTCAGAAGTGTGTGACATATATGTTCCAACCAATTATTATTTTCTAAATTTTCTTCTACTCATCCAGGATTCCTGTGACTACTTGCCTTAGGTAACATACTCTGTTGCCTTCTTGCCCTAGAAAACATAACTAGTGCCTTCTTGCAGCCCTTTAAACTGGCAACATCTTCACCACCGACAGTAGAGCATGTTCAGATAAATTCAACTAGACATGCCTGGTGACCACTTAATTTTGGTGAACAAATTTTATTTTGTGCCCGAGCCTGACGACAATGAAATCAATGATATCTTCTATTTTTTTGTAGCGCAAGCTGAATGACAAGGACAACAGAAAGGCAAATTTGACGCACAGCCAGCGTTAACGTTCAACAACAGATTCGTTTCCAGTTCTCATCACTATATATACCCTGAAAACGTCATACAACACGTGTAAAAGCTCGGTAAACATGAACTAAAAAAAAACGGGAACCACACGCATGCAGTTTTTTAGCCACATAGATTGACAGACATGTAGACGTTTAACGCGAACAAAGATCGCATCATCTTCCACCTGCTTCTACTCATGATAACTGTTTTTTTTAATCTAGGTTTGCGCTTGCATCTTCGGCAATGAAGGGCAAGAAAACCATCAGCAGCCAGGTATTTACTTTGTTATTGTGTTCTCGTAGCCTGTCATTTACACATCTACCAGTTTGACCAATGTAGGACCGTCCACACTCAAAGGAATGTCGTATAAAACACACGTGATGCAATCAATGAATTTGTTTTTATGTTCATTTTCGCATGCAGTATCCGCAATTCTTTCTGGCTTTGTCTTCCTACACAGGCTCCCCAATTTATTAGGAGCTGAAAAAACTATGTTGATATCAGACCTTCCAGCAATCTTTATTCTGTGGGAGAAACTATGTATGTAGGGGATGACAGCAACCTTTTTCTTTATGTCGGTGTTTGTACCATTCACTTGCTCGGAACCTTTTTTCACTTGGCTCGGGTAACCAGCGCCGCTTAAACGTGAGACTTGCCATCTGAAGCTATTGTGCATTAGGTGCCGGCATGGCTTCTTGAGCGCTTCACTGAAACACACCTTCATGATTCCCCCTCTTCAAGTTTTGTATGCACGGAATGAAATGGTAAAAGTGGCTTACTTGCCCTAGGTTCTTAACCCCAGCAGGTTTTGTTATCGGTGAGCACAAAATTAATGTGAAGGAATCCAAACTTCCCGTCACATGGCTATCCTGCACCTAATGCACGATTGCTTCGAACGGCAAGTCTCACGTTTAAGCGGCTTTGTTTACGCGAGCCACGTGCTCATGTCAGTCACAGCAGGACTGCTTAAAAAGGCACAGCAAAAAGGTTCTGAGCAGGTATATGGTACAAGTACCGATATAAAGAAAAAGATTGCTGCCATGCCCTACATACATAGTTTCTCCCACAGATTAAAGATTGCTGGAAGGAGTGACATCAATGTTGTTTTTTCGACACCTACTAAATTAATGAGCCTGTGTGGGAAGTCAAGGCCAGAAAGAATTTTGGATACTGCATGCGAGAAGGAACATAAAAGCAAATTCATTGATTATATCGCGTGTGTTGTATACCGCATTCCTCTTGGGTGTGGAGGGTCCTACATTGGCCAAACTGTTAGATGTATAAATGACAGGCTATGAGAACACAATAACAAATTAAATACCCTGGCTGCTGACGGTTTTCTTGCCCTTCATTGCCAAAGATAAGTGCAAACCTAGATTCAAAAAAGCAGTCATCATGAATAGAAGCAGGTGAAAGATAATGCGCTGAACTATAGACACTAGAAAGATATCAACATTTGGTGACGCATGCATCAGTAAGCCTTCAATTTCATTATCCTCGAAAGAGCTTGATTATCTTTGTTCGCGTTAAACGTGTACATGTGTCAATCTGTGTGGCTAAATAAACTGCATGCGTGTGGTTCCTGGTTTTCTTCAGTTCATGTTTACCGTGCCTTCACACGTGTTGTATGACGTGTTGAAGGTATATATAGTGACGAGAACAGGAAATAAATCTGATGTTGGAAGTTAACACTGTGTGCATGTCAAATGTGCCTTTCTGTTGTACCTGTTGTTCAGCCTTGCGCTGTAATAAAATAAAAGATGCCATACAAACAAGCCCTTATAGCTACCCTCATTGTTAGTTTCGCAAGAAAAAGAATTGTCTTTGAAAATAAAATATAGAAGCACCTGTTCAGTTGGAAGCATTTTTTTCTGGATTCTGCCAAATCCGTATTTTGATTAATCCCAAAGAAAAAGTGTTGTGGCTATGGCTCTAAGAATATTTTGGCACAGACTGCAGGCAAATAGCATGAATTCCAACTAATTACCACGGAGTATCCCTGCTACGATATAAAGTAAAACTTTGAAAACACATCATTGCACATGTTTTAAGTTCAGTGTGTTTTTCTCTGCATCTATTAACAGCACGGAATTTGGCCATCCTGTTGCCATTGAAGTCGCAGACATTTGGGCAAATAGCTCTGCCCTCGTTGACTCTCGAAATCCACGAGAAGCGCTCATATTTGGACATTGCTTTAGTTTGAGCTTTACTTTAAAATTTCTTTAGGAGAGGCGGAATTTCGAAATTAAGCACGTCACCCAAGTAATGCTCTCTGGAACGACATGTTGCAATATTTGTTTGGTTCTGGGGTTGCCAGTCAAGGAATGGACAGAATAAACCGTACTGCCTGTAGCTGCCACATATGGGGTCCATGTGTACTTGTTGCAGGTTCATTTACGTCACGAAAGTGCTACAGGTTACTTCGAAAAGCACAGACTGACAAAATGGCAAATTTTTGGGGGAACACAGCGACTTATGTGGATTGACCTTGGGTGGTGTGTCTATAATTATAACTTTTTAAGGGGGTGGAGATAGTATGTTGACACACTGACGACCATAACTTTGAATTATCATTGCTTAAGTAAAAAGTATATTGCACATTGATACTTTCATGACAAAAACCAACCAAATCTGAAAGAGGCTGAAAGGCACATATGTTGTATTGCAAGGCATGCTTTCTTCATATTGTTGCTAATTTATAAGCTGGTCATCTGGACAGTACCTCTGGCTTGGTTGTTTTGCATCGGAATTGTACAACATGAGTGGTTTGAGCTCGTTTTAAGAGTGCTTCATTGTTTTGGGAAAACAGTGGAATCTGCAAGGTTTTCTATTAGAGCAGTGAAAGTTGAAAGCCATGGTCCGCAGTATGGTGGGGGTCGTGGTAGCTCTACCTACATGCAGAAAATGTAATCTCTGACTGTCAATGTGCACGTGAGAGTTTTGCCTGTTCCAAGTGAGCCATCAAATAACTTGGGTAGATTTCATCTGAAGTTTTTCATGTTATAAGGCTAGGAACATATACCAACAAGGCAGAGTATGACATTTTTTTAGAGCACTGGTAGTTACATTTGTGACTTGGAAATCATTTATTGTTGATGTATCTGACTAAAAACGGTGATGATGGTGGTACAGTAAACCTTGTTACAAGAGGCACCCAAGGGACTCGGGAAACATGTCTCTTGTAACCAAGGTCTCTTGTAACCAAAATTCTAAAAACACTGAGGAGTCGGACTAGACCACTTTATTATACATGAGCACTAAAGTGTGTTTAAACTCATCTTTGATGCGAACAGAGCTGTCTCATGGAAACATGGCTATGGCTCCGGAGTTTGCTTACCGCCATACAAAGCGACCAGCACCGTATACGCTGTGACAGAAATCCAACTCAATGGTACTCTGTCACAGAGTCGGTGTGGGAGCGCGACGATTATAGAAGCATAATGGCAGAAAATTCAGTGAAATTGGTAGTCTCAACCATGTGAGAAATGACAGCCGGCTGCGGAACAAAACAAAATAGAGCCAAGGGAGTGAAAATTGCAGCGCATACCGGTTAGTACGACGTTAGCCGCATTACGTGAGCGTGTCTGGGTTGTGTCTCTTATAAATAGTGAAGAATTTGCTCTAGGGACATAAAAAAAGTTGTCCTTAGTAGCCGAGTCTCTCTTGTAACCATGTCTCTTGTATGCAATGTTGTTAACATGGCGAACATAGGAAAACCAACCAAACCATTTTGAAATGTCTCTCATAACCTAGTGTCTCTTTTAACGAGATTTTACTACTAATAGAGAGTCTTAATTGATTGTTTTTTTTTCCTTTTCAGGCAAAGGCAGGAGGCATCTGCAAGCAACCAGTCATTCCGATTCTCAACCAATCCTTCTAGTCAGCCCATTTCTAGTGTCTTATCTTGCAACTTTTTTTCAGTAAAGCACAATAAACACGCAGTTTCGTTCAGATTCAGGTGGCTTGTTGCTTTTTGGGCACGAATTTGTATGTATGCTTTGTACACGTCATGTACAGAACTCAAATGCAACATGGCAACACTGACACGAAGATGAAGCGGTGTAGAAGACAGTTACACAAGGAGGAAACGTGCACACACAGCATTTTCAGTGTGGTGTATGTCCACTTATGTGCATTGATTTCTGCCCCATTTCAAGCTATATCTGATGTGAGTTAGCCATGTTGTAATGTACAACTTGGTATAACTTATTTCAATGAAACAAACAATTTTCTCATTTGCTGGAGATATACACCCGCATTATCATTTACAAAACAAATTTTGCACCTGTTGATATGAAGCAAAATAAAGCTGAACAAGTTCGTACGGATTCATGGTACAGGCACGCAAGCATAGAAGACATGGACACAAGAAGAACAAAAAAAAAGGTGTTTCTGTCTTCCTTTCTGTTCTTTTTGTGTGTTTTATGTGCATACCTTTCTTGACTACGGTCTGTCCGTTTTTAATTGGGAAAGTACGGTGCTCAATTTACAGAATTTCCGTTCTACGGAGCTCACCGTTTTGTATTTGAAAAATACAGACAATTCCGTGATCACAACTACGGAAATAACCATTTTCCATTCGACGGAAATCACCGTTTTCCATTCGACGGAACTCTCCGTTTTCCATTCGACGGAAATCACCGTTTTCCATTTGACGGAACTCTCCGTTTTCCATTCAACGGAAAAAATTTTTACAGACTATCCGTTTGACGGAAACGCTGTTTTTCATTTACGGAAAAGTGTCCGGCAACGTTTTACCTTCAACTTTCACCGTAAACTGAAGAAATTTTTTTACAGTGTAGGTTTGGAATAGGGGCCTCAAACGTATTGGGGCCCCCAAAGAAATAGCGTCGAAGCCACTGCGAATGCGCAAGACGAAAACTGTGTTTGGATTTTGCGTCGGGTACGCTATTTCATCGATTTAGCGGGAGCCCCAAAAGCTACCCCAAAAGCTTTCGTCAACAAACATGGCGGCGCCCATCGAAGCGACAGCTCTAACCTAGCACAAAACTGGGCTCCATTCGTGGTAACGCGTAAAGTTTGTAAGCTAGAAGAAGTGAGTGTGGTTATCGCTTTATCTCAACTAACATGTGTAATGAAGATTGATTCATTATACGCCGCTGATTCCGAATTCAATTGTCGATTTTATGGCTCGTAGGCCTATCACGGATTGGCTTGGCTGGGTGAACGTGCGTAAAGTTGGTAACTCAAAACTAAGCGCTACAAGTTGCATGCTGCTAATAGAATAAGTTCTAAATTGTAATTAAAGGCGAGAACACGAAAGTCTAAATTACTTTTCTTATCATAAAATAGTATATTTTATTTTGATATTTATAACAGCTTTTCTTTGACGCCGTAGTGACGCTGCAAACGCAGCACGCTATCCGCAAACGCAAAACATCTATTCCAAAACTCTTCATTCCTGAATGCCCCAACACTAATACCCGCAAAGCTCTGTGGGGCCCCAAATTTTAGGGGCCCCTATTATAAAACTTTATTAGCCATCAACATGTTGTTTTTTACAATAACCGGTTTTCACAGCATTACCACTGTTATCAATTTGTTGTTCACCATTGCTCTTTGTGCGGCGTCGCGGGTTTTACCATTTCGAGCAAGTTCGGGACGTGCTCGTCGCCGAAAACGACTGCGCGCTTCTTACACTAGTGTGCCTCTTTGTGTGGTAATTTTTTAAAGCTCTGCTTACACCGATTCAGACAGTGAGTGGCATCTGTTGCCTGTCCTATTAACGCATATTCTTGGCGTGCTAGAGACCTACCTTAGGTCAGGTTGATGTAAATTGACACTATATAGGTAGTGTGTGTCCCAGCTAATCCGGGCCAAGCTAATTAAAAAACGAGAAAACAAGATAGGACAATGAGGCAAATAACGCGAGATATAGCGCGAAAGACTTGTTTTAGCTCATTAAGAAAGAAGCCGTGAGCACGTCGCCAGTGCAGGTCGCTGGACAGCTGAAATTCTACGCCGTAAGCAGAGATAACGTGAGAGATCGATGACGCTAAACATTATTTTGTGTTGACGACAGCAAAAGAACACAGTTCTTACAGTCAATATTACTTTAAATATATAAAAATAATAACTTAGTACTATCTGTCATAAAATAAAAGCACTGATTTGCCCTCTGCAGCGATTCGCTGGAACTTGAGAACTTCTTGGGCCAACCAAAAAGTGTTCTGTGCAAGCGCGATGTCGCTGTTGTAGATGTAAAGGGCCGATCGTCACGGTGGCACAGACATATTGTTACGACGGGTTGTGGAAAAAAGGACTGCCGTAGCCGAGTGTGAAAATATATACACAAATAAAATTGCAAATAAAAATGGCTATATTTGGCTACGAAATATTTTGCACTTTTTTTCTTTTGGCTACATTTGGGCTACAACTCCTCTAGCTTTTGGCTACGCCGCCTCGTCGGACCTGGCAACACTGTTGACGATACGGCAGCCAGCAGGTCCTCATCGGCGTGGTTGCCATGTACGCCTTGCACCACGCCGCGCTGCGGTCGGCCGGAAGGCGCGCGATTGCGGGGATCCCGGCGATCTCTGACGTGGCCAGCAGGGGCTCCGTCCATTCCGGCGATGCCGCGTCCGCAGCCACAATTTTCTTCGTGTTCACGCGTACCTCCTTTACCCAGGCAGCGCGGAGAGCGCCTGCACGATGGCGATGCGGGAGGTACGGAGAAAGGCGGCACCGTTGTGTGCCGGACGAAACAGCACTGTGCGGGCTGTCAGTGGCGAGGTGGGCACAAAAGTCGTGGGAACCCCGGCAGTAGCAGGAGCCACGGCAGGAGGTGCAGAAGGCACAGGTGAACTACAGGAAGCCGTAGGTCGTGCGGCAGGAGGGACGGCAGGCTCGGTCCCGGGAGGAGGGACGTTGTTCGCGGCTAGGCCCGGTTGCAACGCAGAACGCTGCCGGCGTTTCTGTGCCTTTGACAGGACCTGCTGAAACTCGCCCTCGGTGGTAATGCCACTAGCCGAGGTGAGCGGGCGATCGTCTGCACCTGCGACACGTGGCGGTAATTTAGTCGTCGATGCATTGTGCGGTGCAATCCCGACTACTTGCAGCTTGCGCGAGGCACTCTCATCATCACTACCGAGCTCGCTGAGACGCGAACGCTTACGCGTAGTAGTGGTGTCCATATCTTCGAGGTTCGCGTCCATCGGCAGTGGGACGTACTGCGGTTCGACGGGAGACGCGCCCGGCAACCCCGTAACAGGGGCTCAATCCCCTGTAGGCAGTACATCCGAAGAGCTCGTGGGGGTTGTCGAGGGCGCAACGGCAGTATCGAGGGTGCCGGCCGATGGTGCCTGCAGAGCCGCCGCAGTGGCCAGGGAGGCAGCGGCGACGGTAGTGGAGCAGGAGGACCCCGAAGTAGGCGGGTTCTCGGCGATCTCGTGCAGCTGCTCGGCCGGGTTGTCCATCAAAAGATGCGGCGTCGCGAACATCCCCACTTCGGAGGTGGTCGTTGATGAGGCAGTAGATGTCGGCCGTTCACTGATGGCCCGGCAGAGGCGTTGCGCTTGCTTGTGATGCAACCGCACTGCCTCAGCGCTGGCGATGAGCTGCCGCAGATATCGTGGGCAGGCGACGCTTACCGCACGTCTGCGCGACCAGCTGCGTACTAGGGAACGCCGCAGGTGGTCGGTCGGCTGCACCGGGGAAACTGGAGGCGCCCCTGCCATCTTAGCCGCGAAAACGGCTACGCTAGACAAGCGCGCAGATGGCAAGGACTAAGTCCAACTCATGGATAATAAAAGGCGAAGAGGAAATCGGCGGAGGCGATGTCGTTGACCGGGCGAGCAGGCAGTGTGGACGATGGTCAGGCGAACTGGCTCGGCGAAGTCCACTCACAGTTGCAAGAACGCATCAGTACGAGTGGGAGAGCGGGCACGCACAGTCTAGGGTGCCTCGATGCCCTCCTCGCCCACCACTCCCCTTCCACTGGGAAGTCACATTTGCTGGATTCGCGCCAAACAAAACCCACGTTCGCTCTGTTCTAGGGTGGCGAAGCGGAGGAGGAAGTTGTGGTCCAAGTGGCGCCGCCGCCGCGCTGGCGCCTGTTGGCGGCTAGAGACAGAAGCCCACGGTTCATTTCGTAGTTCGCTCATCCCCTCGGCTTTCTATGCTACCACCCCCGCCCTGCTTTCCAGCCTTATATTGCAAATAAAAAACGTTTCCATAATACACTGCCACACTGGCTCCTGCGCCCAGCGGCTCACGCAATTAGTAAGTCCGCCCACATGGCACATTGGAAACAACCTTTTGAAATTACCCGCGAAGAAAACAAACATGCTTCACACTGCAAACATTGCTCTGTTTCAGAGTTTCATATAATTTGATTCGGCACCTAAAAAATGTCACAGTTTCGCCCTAAGGGCGAAGCAATGAATGCGATAGCAACACAGCACTGTCATACGAAGTAAGGTGAGTGGCTTTGGTAGCAATATGAATTGTAGTAAACATGAGCTGATTAAGTAAGCAGGTGTGCTGCGGCGTAAGTAAACCGATATGAAGAGAGACTCGATGACCACGAGAAGGCGCGTGTGAAACGGTGGTGTTGATGAGAAGCGCTTCCCGTGGGCAGCGCGTGCGAAGGGATACACCTGTAGCGCTGCACTGCCCATCCGGGCAGCATTGTATGTGTAGCGTGCGTTGGAAAATGTGGCCCGACTATTACTAACTGAATGAACAGGCCTGCTGTGAGCGCGCACAAAAAACACGAATAGATCACACTGAATGACTGCAGACAACGACTGTCAAAACGCTGCCAGCAAGCGCATACACCGCAGCGGGCGAAGGTACGTGCGGTCTATCGCTTCAACGGAAACTGAGCGGCGAATGCACAGCGCATAGAAAGGTCAGAGCCGTGTGGAGATAAGAGACGGTGCGGGCGAGCGACGAGCGCGGTTGTTGGCAGAGTAGAAGTGCGCCCCCCCCGCTCCCTCCAGCGCTGGCTTCCCGCTTCCTTGCTTGCGCGTGGGAGATTGAGTGCGTTCGCTCTCCGTGATAGCGCGCGCCCCCGCACGCTTCCGCTCGGGCATACGGCGCTCGGCGAAGATTTTATCTATACGGAACCTCACGGCGACGGCGACGCCGATGGCAGAAATCCGGTTGAAGTGTCTGTATAATTGCTATCGCAATAAAAGAAAGCACAAACCTGAGTACACGCTACAAGAGAAGGAAGGGGCTGGCGAGCCAGCTGAAGATCACGTCGGCCTTCATCGCTGGGTGCCGCTCTGTGCCAGTTCATCGAAAGGCTGCTCTTTGACGACGCCATAATATAATGTCTGCATGAACACTACTTTTCTCAGCATAAAATACGCTCTGTAGTCATTTTAGCATTGACACATTTAAGCCTAAACAACATTAAAACACCACAAGCCATTAAAACATGCTGGTAATGCAAATACTATAGGTAGCGGGAGAACTGCCCCTATGGGAAATAGTAGGGTGGTTGTACTGTACCAGGTATGTCACCCAGCTACTTTCCCTCGACGTTATTAGTAACGTGTTTTGCGCAATATTGCAGTTCTTAACGCGTCTGATGACATCAGCTTTATGGTGCGTTCATCGGTAACTCGATAAAACTATCAAGATGCCTTTCCTACGTTGAGCAATTACAGGAATGGAATTTAACTGCCTGATCATTCACGGTGTGGGAATGGGCTAAGTTATTCCATTCCGAGGAATCGAAAGGAATGGAATGGCGACGAGTTCTACTTCCCCGGAAGGGAATTGGAATGGAATGGGGGCACCCATTCCGCAACACTGATGGGAACCATAGGATTGCTTTCGAGCGTCGTCGTCTTCGTCCACAGCTGGTGCGTTCGCACGCTCGTGCTCTGCGAGGCGAAGAAGAGGTTTTGCGCGCTTTGCTCGGGAGAGAGATAAAGAAATTGAAAGAGAGAGAGATGCATTCACGGAGCGGGTCTGCCGGATTGCGTTGTCGGCTTGGCAACGCTGTGGAACGCGGTGTCGGCATTGCGACCTGCTGACGGTGCTGTAAGCTGCACTATGCAACGCGCAGTGACTGCCGTAAGTTCGAGACGCGCGAAAAAAAATTATCATCCTTATTAAAATGTTGGGCTACGATCTCCCAGCTTCGCTGTTTCAAGCGTTCCGCGGCCGAGTGCAAGGATAAGCGTTTTTTTTCCCAAGGACTGCATTTCTCCTGCTAAGCCCGTCCCGGCCGGCGCTCGGAGCCAACGGACGCATCCGCATCGAGCTCCGTGATTCTCCGACTTTCTTGCCGTAAATGTTCTTCTAGGTAAATGCTTTTTGCACGAGTGGGTGCGCGAAGTGTTTCCGAACCCGTGGATACCAATTTCACGTGCTTTCTGACGGCCATTCTCAAGTGAGAGTTTCTTTTTCCCTCGACCACATTTTCTCGCGCGACGGTTGGGCCTAGCGCAGTTGCGCGCCTAGGCTCAGCGCGGCCGCCCGCCTTTCCTACCGCACCCGGCCGCCCACCGACATGAAGTGCGTAGTAGAAGGAAACACGATCTCGACCGACGAATGGGAGGACGACTCTTGGCAGCCGCCGCCCGGTTTTCGTGCCCAGGAGAAGCGAAGGCTCGAGCTTCGCCAAGCCACGCCGGACCCGAAGGACGCCGAGCAAACGCGGCCACCTCGCAACGATCCGAAGCCACGACCGCCGCCCCAGCGACGACGCGGCCCCTTACCCAGGATGCCGGCCGACGCCATCCACATCGTGGGCCGGCCCAAAGCCCCAATCGACCTCACGAAGCTGCCGCCCTGGCAACTATACGAAGCCCTACTCAAGGCAGCGTCGCTACCGGACCAGCCGCCGGCGTCCCGCGACCAAGTGAGGGTCCACCCTACCAACAATACATTCACTCTAAGCGTGCAAGACTCAGCTCGAGCAAAGACGTACCTCCAAGTTGCGTCCCTAAAATTCGGGGACCAGGCCATCGAAATTCACATTTACGCCCCGCCGCCAGACGATGCGTTTCGTGGGATCATGTTCCACGCATTCGACAATTTTTCTGATGAAGAAATCCTGCAAGACCTACAGGAGAGCAACCCGAATATGCCCGTGGTGGGCGGCCGCCGTATGGGACGGACCAGTCACATACTCGTCACGATGCTCGGAGATCATCTACCCCGATGGATATTTTACCACGGTGTGCACATACGCCTCTACCCTTTCTATCGGAAGGTGGAAGCCTGCTTCAATTGTCGCAAGGTGGGCCACCGAACCGACGTGTGCCCTCATCCCAGACGCAACCGCTGTTCCCGTTGCGGCGAAGACCACCCGCCGGCCCCGCAAGACGCCCAGCCGACATGCCAGGCCCGCTGCATTGTTTGCAACGGCGGACACACCACAAACAGTTCCAACTGTAAATATCGCTTCGTGAAGAAGCCAACGCCATCCGGTCCAAACTCAAACCGGTCTAAATCGCCTCGACGACCGTCGATCCTACGAACCGGCCGCTCGCCGTCCCGCGATCAGTCTTTCCCGCCTCTCGGCCAACCACCGCAGCAAGAACGGGCCAGTCGCTCGAGATCCCGCACCGGCAACAGATCTCCGTCCCGCTCGAGGTCCCGCTCGAGGACCCCGTCAACCAACCGCTACTTCTTGGCCTCGTCCTCCCGGGGCGCTTCGACATCGGTCGACTGTTCCTTGGATTCGACCAAGGGCTCGTCGCAGTCGTCGTCCGGCCCCACGAAGGTTGCCTGGGCCCAAGGACCCCCGTCCTCGCTGAAGTCGTCGTCACAGGACCCGTCGCAAGACACACAGGTGAGGGAGCTGGTCAGAGAGAATACCTCTCTTAAGGCCCGATTGTCCTCGCAGCAGTCCCAAATCTCAACACTCCTATCCCAAATAGAAAACCTCACTCAGCACATACAGTCGCTCGACTCCAAATTGAATAGGGCCCTCACCCAACCGCCCGTAACAACCACCGTCCCACAGCAGCAGCAGCCGCAAGCCGCCGCTGCGGGAAAGCGTAAAGCCACCACTTCAACTGAGTCGCTTCAAATAGACGCATCCATTACAGGGGCAGTCACGAAAGCCGTAGCTGAGGCATTTCAAGCCAGCGACGCAAAGCTCGAATCCCGCTTTAACGCCTTGGATGCGAAATTCGAGACCCGTCTCAATACCATGCAACAAGCCATAGATGCCCGCTTTGCAAATCTAGAGCAGGCAATCGGCAACACGCACGCTTCGTACAACACTCTGAAGCATCACACAGAAAATGCGCTCGCTAGCGTTCATAAGCATCTTGGACGCCACCGCTCCTCATCGCGCAGTCGCCCCTCCACGCCGCAAGGGGCCACTCCCATGAATTAATCATGGCTCGTACAAATCTGATCGTATGGCAGTGGAACTGCAGGGGGTACCGCAAAAAACGGAGCCATCTGCAGCAACTCATAAAGAAATTACAAAACGATCCGCAGGCAAACACTGAATCAATTCCGGACGTCATCGCGTTGCAAGAAACGTCCGCACCAGCCACCCTTCCTAGCTACGCGGCCTACCAGCAGCTCGACCCGCACGGCTCCCCTTGCACTTCCACGTTTGTACACAACAACCTCACGGCCACACAGCACGATATAGAATACACAGACATCCCACACACACTCGTCGAAATCCTACCACGAAAACGCATGGACCGGTCGCTATTCGTTCTGAACGTTTATTGTTCCCCGCGAGCAGCCGTAGAAAATTTCTCTCATCTTTTTCGCAAAACACTAGCACTCGCCGGCGACGCACAACTGCTCGTGCTCGGCGATTTCAACGCACGCCACCCTGACTGGGGCTACATGTACACAAACCCCCGAGGCAAAAAGCTATGGTCCCTCGTGCAGGATCTGCGCCTTACTTTGCTAAACGACCCGCAACAGCCGCCCACCCGAATAGGCAACAGCGTATGCCGCGACACCTCGCCAGACCTCACGTTTTGCAAGAACGTGACGCGAGCGTCCTGGGAGAACACGGGCCTACTTGCGGGCAGCGATCACTATATCCTTGCGACCACAGTGCAGACATTCGTCTGCAAGAGGCCCAAGCCCACGGCACGCATCACGGAATGGCCCAAGTTCCGCAAGCTGCGCGAAGAGCAAGCCCCGGACGCCATTACCGACCTCCGCGACTGGATCTCTTCTTTGCACGAGCACGTGAACATCACGACGCGCGAGATAGAAGCGACCGCCACCGATTCGCCTACGACTGACTCTCGTCTTCTGCACATGTGGGATGCGCATGCGAGCCTCCTCCGCAGGTGGCGACGGCAACGACACAACAGGAAACTGCGCCGCCGCATCGAGGCGCTCGCACGCGATATCGAAAGCCACAGTCACGCCCTCGCGCGGCAACAGTGGGGCCAGTTGTGCGACGGCCTGAACGGGCAGATGAGCAGCAAGAAAACTTGGCATCTTCTGCGTCACTTGCTCGATCCCGGCACTTCAAAGTCGTCAGCCCAGAAACAGCTGCAACAGCTCCTGCACAACTACCCGGGAACGGACGCCGACTTACTCGACGAGCTAGCCGACCGCTACGTGGGCCTTGCCCCACCGAATACACCGCCACCACCGTTGCCCCCTTACAATGGCGATCCAAACCCCACGCTTGACGCCGATTTTACGGAGGCCGAAATGTATGCGGCTCTTCTCAAACTTCACACGACCTCGGCGCCCGGTCCCGACGGCGTTACAAACAAAGTACTAAGAAACCTCGACAACAAATCGGTTGTCGCACTCACGCAATATGCAAACGAGTGCTGGCATTCGGGCAAACTACCTCAAGAATGGAAACACGCGAAACTCGTGTTCATCCCGAAACCGGGCAAAAAGATGGATATCGCCAACTTACGTCCCATCTCGCTCACCTCGTGCCTCGGCAAATTGATCGAACACGTAGTCCTCGCCAGACTGCAAACTTATGCGGAAGAGAACGACCTGTTTCCACCGACGATGCTGGGGTTCCGTGCCCATCTTTCCACGCAAGACGCACTCGTTCAAATACATCACGACATACTTCGGGCACCGCCTCACGCGGGAACCCGCGCCCTGCTCGGCATCGACCTCCACAAGGCCTTCGATACGGTGCAACACGCGGCTATTGCCTCGAACCTTGCCGCCATACATCCGGGCGAGCGCACGTACAATTACGTATGTGAATTCCTTTCAAACCGAACGGTAGAGCTCTCACTGGCCGGCGGCCTCACGTCCGCACGAATGAACCTCGGGGACAGAGGCACCCCTCAAGGGGCAGTCCTCTCCCCATTTCTTTTCAATCTGGTCATGAGTACACTTCCTGCCTCACTCGACGAGATCCCCGGCTTACGCCACACCATCTATGCCGACGATATTACACTGTGGACGGCCACGGGCTCGGATGGCCAGATTGAAGAGACCCTTCAACGTGCCGCCGACGCCGTCGTTCACCACGCAACGCAGGCAGGCCTCAAATGTTCGGAGAGCAAATCTGAACTCTTGCTGCTTAGACCTCCCGACCGCCGCAAGATCAAACACCCCCCTTTACCGACCATCCAAGTCTACGTAAATGGCACGGCTTTACCGCAAGTGAACCACATGCGGATCCTCGGTCTTAACGTCCAAACAGGCCAATACAACACCACCACGCTCGACCGGCTGACCGTTGCGGTCACACAGACGGCCCGTCTCATC
This sequence comes from Dermacentor silvarum, assembly GCF_013339745.2. Classification (NCBI taxonomy): domain Eukaryota; kingdom Metazoa; phylum Arthropoda; class Arachnida; order Ixodida; family Ixodidae; genus Dermacentor; species Dermacentor silvarum. The sequence continues at coordinate 6,791,437 of NC_051162.1, read as the reverse complement.
GCACGCGTGTCTGCCCGCCGGCAAGGCATGCGCGAAAAGGAACTTGTCCAACTCATTCATGCCTTCGTGATATCGCGCATCACCTACGCCCTACCGTACCTCCGCCTTTTACGCACCGAAAAGGACAGAGTCGAACGACTCATTCGCAAGGTCTACAAGCTAGCTCTAGGCCTTGCCCCCACGACCTCCACGACACATCTCCTGAGCCTCGGTCTTCACAACACCCTCGACGAATTGATTGAGGCACATCGCACTGCCCAAATACAACGTCTTCGCGGAAGCAAGACCGGTCGGTGGATCCTCGATCGCATCGGCCTCACTGCATCGCCCTCTGGCCAAGACCCGATCTGCCTACCTTCTCCGATACGACAACGCTTTGTAGTAAAACCACTACCGAAAAACATGCTGGCCTGTCACCACGACGGGCGTCGACAGGCGAGGGCGCAGGCCCTGCACGAGACCTACTCCTCAAGCACAGAGGCAGCATATGTAGATGCGGCCCGTTACACCTCGCAGTCGAAAGCGTACGCTCTCAGCGTTGTGGCTATCCGCACTCCCTCGGACACGACCACTGCCTTACGCATCGCCGGCTCCGTCCGCGCCCTAAACCCCGCCGAAGCCGAAGAAGCGGCTATCGCGCTTGCGGCATCTGCCGGTTACACTACAATACTTAGCGATTCGAAAACCGCCATATTTCACTTTGCTCGCGGCACCGTCACCCCTGGCACCCTACGCCTTCTTCAACCCCTCGCTCGTCAGTCTGACGACGAGCACCCCCCACCCATCTCGCTAGTTTGGGTCCCTGCACACGCGGGCAACCCGGGAAACGAGGCCGCCCACCGGCAAGCTCGAGGATTCGTCAACCGAGCGGCGGGCAGTGCCACGGATCCCGAGGAGGGCCCCGGCGAGCCTCTGACCTCGTATCACGAAATAGCGCAACACTACCGCCTCGCTCGCCAAACAAAACCGCCACCGCACCCCAAACTCACGAAACCCCAGCAAATCGTTTGGCGCCGCCTTCAGACCCATTCGTTCCCTTGCCTGCAAATATACAGTCACATATACCCCGACCTCTTTAGCCAACACTGTTCACAGTGCGGCACGACCGCCACCCTTGCCCACATACTCTGGGACTGCAGCGAGGACCCACCCCCGCCTGATCTCCTGACCACTCCCTCGCCCGAAGCGTGGGATAACGTGCTCCGGAACTCTAGCCTCGACGTGCAACTCCGGGCCATTCAACGAGCCGAGGAGGTGGCGGCCAGGCACCGCCGGACCACCATCCTTCAGTGAATTTTTTTTTTCACTCAAATAAAGTTGTTTCTCTCTCTCTCTCCTGCTAACTTAAAGTTATCGTTTAGCGCAAGACGTGCCTGCATGATTTGTAACCTACTCGGATCTTATATTTGTTTATTTGTTTGTTTCTATCTGTTGCGTATGTTGTAGCTGAACCTTGAAATCAGACTGCCGACTGTAGTGGCCGCTATCATAGCGCTTAAGCATAGCGAAAGAAATTCAACAAGAGTGGACACTCGGCGAAAACTAGCAACAGGAAACACGTCATGTTAGTATTGACACCATCAGATAGCTGTCGCGAGCATAAAATAAGTGAAATTAAGTTAACAAACGTCGTTTAATTTTTTATTTCTTTCCCACGAAAAGAAAAAAAGTTTTGCGTACAAATGAACCTATACTTTGCGACTTAATTTTTTTTTGCCTTACCTACCGACAGGCCAATGACGCGCCAGATGCATGCGTCATGCGCCACCGAAGCGAGCAAGGACGGCTGCGCGTGTGAGCGCTCGGCTGTTGGGCGACCCGTCTGTCTCCTTTTTTGAAAATGTAGCCTGGTTTCTTGGGCTCCCGCGTATTCTTGCGTTCCTTCTGCACTGGGAGATGGCACCACTGCACTATTGGACTATGGCAAGGTGAGACATTTTGTCTCACAGTCTCCGACGCAATTTAGCTTACAGCGGGGGATCGAGACTTATGACGCAGTTAGCCAAAAACTGCTCGGCCGTCCTGGCGCTGTTAATTTGAGTTTATGAATCATGCTGGGACATGTTTCCCATGCTTCTTAGGGGATTATTGCAACTTATTTTAAATGCGAAGCATTTCTTGCCGGCGGCTCTGTCCGTCCGTCCCGCGTCCCACACCCCACAGCGCATGCGCGTCCCCTCCCCTTCTCTCCTACACTCCCCCTTTCTCTCCTCTAGGAATCCTGTACGAAGCGGAGCCCGCGTGCCACACCCCCACAGCGTATGCGCGTCCCTCCCCCTCTCTACCTCCTCTCCTACGCTCCCCCCTTTTCTCTCCCCTAGAAATCCTCCACGGAGCGGCGCCCGCTTGCCACACCCCCACAGCGCTTGCGCATCCCCTCCCTCCCTCTCTCCTCCCCTACGCTCCATCCTTTCTCTCCTCTAGCAACCCCGAGCGGCGCGCACGACAGGTGGTGCGACAGCTGCATATTCCGCTGGGGGCGCCGCGCTAGTTCCGCGGTATGAAAATGATGGAGCACGCGCGCCTCATTCTCTCTCCTGTGCAGCGCCGCGATGATCGCTCGGGCCCCTGCCGCGAAACCATCTCCCACTCAAGTTGCATACTCCGCTGGGGGCGCCACGGTAGTTCCGCGGTATGAAAATGACGGAGCGCGCGCCTCATTCTCTCTCCTGTGCAGCGCCGCGATGAGCGCTCGGGCCGCTGCCGCGAAACCCTCTCCCGCTCGAGCTAACCATCTCCCCGCTGCTTCACATCCAGACGTGGTTCCCTTTAGCGGGTGATGGAGTAATTTTTTGGTTCTGTGGAGGACACTGGCCGCATAGGGCACTGTGACGCAGTTAGCGAGAACCAACTCGGCCGTGGTGCGTAGTGTAGTGCATCTTACAGTTTGTGCCGCTTTCTCTGACGCCAGACATTACTGAAAACTAAGTTCGTTACGTTGTGGGTACTTTTTAGGCACGCTGGCTACACAGGGCGCTGTGACGCAGTTAGCGATAAACAGCTCGGCCGTGGTGACAAAGTTAGTTTGGTGTGTAATGAATCTTACTGGGGCAAGTTTGTGACGTTTTTTGTGGCCCTGCAACAACATATACCTTCTTCCGGTACTCACGCTTGTCGAAAACGCAATGAACGATTGCCAAGAGTGATAACCTGGGAGTGTGTTGCTGGCGCCAGCAGAACGCGCAAAAGATAACGCCGCGGAACATAACAGAAACTTGTAATTCGAAAATTCCGTCTTCTGAACAGGACTGAAAACAGGTTTTGCACTCACGCAATTGTATTCAGTGCGAGTAGAAGGCATTGTGCGAGCGTCTAGCATTGTCCGGCTGGGGCCTCTGTTGCGTCCATCTGTGTACGTAGCGTACCATCGCGTCGCCTGAGGCCATGTTTTGGAAACGCGAAGTCGCCCGTGTATTTGTGCTATTAAAGTGCAGGAAATAATGCCCCGGAATGGGGGAATGCTTGGAAATAAGTTTTCCTATTTTATGATATTGTTTGGGATGAGTCGGATAAAACGGATATGTTCTACGCTATGTATGTAAAAGCGAATTGCTTTTTTTTTAATGCCGCCTATTCACCGCTATCGCACGCTTCGCCTCTACACGCAGTATTCCTATGTCTAAATAGCAAAGTGACACCCCATGCTTGTAATTTACTTTTCTTCAGCTGATACCATCCGGTGGAGCTTCGTACGGGAACTACTGCTTACCTGGGGCCCCAACGTTAGATGAATGCAGAAAAGCCCGGACCGAGTATTTATATATAGCGAAATAAACATTTCCTCATTTGACAAGGCATCATGCATCTACTCTGTAAAATTGCACGTGACACGAATTTGATGGTGCTTGCTAACATCGGTCGCAATAATTTTTTGCCAAATTATAAAACGATTCCGCAACAATACCATATGCGGTTGAGTAATAAAAATAAATAAATAAAAAGTTGTCGCAGTTTCACCTGAAAGGTGAAGCATCCATTGCGATAGCAAATTTGTAGAAAGCTATACGGAGTAATGATATTAGCTTTAGCCGCTGTATAAACTTGGACATGCAGCAGCACCGGCAACACCCAGAACTGTTGTCGACGCCGTCGGCGTTCTGCCCGCGTTCGCTCAAAATGCGTGCGACGTTGGTGACTGTTGCCGGAGCCTCTGATATAAATAGGCACTTGGTGCCGCAGCTAAACGTCGCCTCCCTTCCCTCCCCCTCCCCCCCTCCCCCACGGCCTCTCGCGCGTCGGAAGAAGGCGCGTTTGCTCTACATATATGGTGATTGTAAAGGAGGAAAGAGACGCCTACTTCTGCAGCCCTTAAGCGAGCACAGCGCAGAACGCGCGTTTGTTCTCCGCCGTGCGTTCACTCCCCATGATAAGTGGTTCTTGAAGGAAAGGGAAAGGTTGGCGCTATCTTCTGCAGCCCTTGAGGGAGCACGGCTCAGCGCGAATGAAACCGCGCGCCCCTCGCACCCTTTCACTCGCACATACAGCGTTCGGCGCGCGGCGACGATTTCATCTCCATTGACGTCATACGGAACCTCACGGCGACGCCGACGGCGACGCCGACGGCAGAAATCTGCTTTTGAGTGTCCATATAATTGCTATCGCAATAAAAGAGAGCCGATGGGCGCAGCCGGCGTAACGCGTACCACTTAGCGTTCAAAACGCGCGCGTCCAAAACCGAAACCGGAAGTGTGGTTCAGGTATAAATAACGACCGCTTGGTGCGCTCAAGTGAATTTCGCTGCTGGGCTCTATGGGAGTGTCCGCTCTTGTTGAATTCCTTTCTCTTAAGCCATTTTGTGGGCACAGGTTCGCCCAATAAAAAGATCGTTTCGTGATTCACAGTTTTGCTAGTGTGTTCTTCACCGTCACTAAAACGTGACAATATGCAAAGCTCGTCTTATTTGCTTCCAGATAGCTTGCACACGCCAGAAGACTAGCATTCCTTACGTCCAACGCATGCGCAGTGTGCAGCAGTCAAAGTTAACACACACTTGCTAAAGCTTTTGGTGCTACAATAAGTCATGTTCTTCTCTACGAAAGTGCCCCTATTTATCCTTGGCTCCATCCTGACTTGTTTTCACTGTGGTAGAGTGTACTAGAATGGGGAGTGGGTTCAGCGGATGCCTTGGCAAGCGCCGAGGGTAAAGCAAAAAACGTTGAAATTGTGGCGGCGCTGCCATCGCCTTATTCTGAATGTCCGGCCAATAAACGTTGGTCCGGCTCTTTCGGCAGCGCTCATTGGCCGAGGCGAGCTGACGAGCTGCCATCTGCTCGACGCACCGTCGTTGTTGCGTCGTTTGCATTCTTTCCGCCGCTCTTCTTCCATTTTATTTACAATAGATCGGTGGGGAATAATATCAGTGTTGCCGCCGCCGAGTATCCGTCTGTCAAAGCTCCATGCAGCTGCGGTAGGGTCTCCGACGCGACAAGCGTCCGGCCGGCGCGCGGGGCCGCTCATTCGGGATAAAGCAACGGTGGCGCCACCAACTTTTCAATAAAGAAAGCCTCAGCGGGGAGCCTGCGGTGCGAGCGTTGGATGTATACACAGCAGCTACTTCACGTGCCTTTAAAAGAACCATTCGCACGACCACTCTGTTGGCATATTATGATGCGCCCTTGGTAAAAACCTTTAGCGTAGGAAAGACTAGACACGAAGGGAACACACAACACAAGCGTTTACATTATGTTACATGCGCCTTCGAAATGGCATGTAATTTTAACTGTGCGCCAGAGACCTTTAGGTTGATTTTCGTACCCATGCGCAGGAGCCCTAATACGCTGACCGATACTGGCTTGGTGCAGACGTCGCTCGGCTGCCTGTGCGTCGCCGTCCCACTCGTCGGAATATTGGCACTCATCATCTACTCGCTTTCGGTGCTCTTCAGGCTCGGTAAGGTCATGATAAATGGTAATCCGTTTTCAAGCGAAGCTTGCATTGCCGCCTCAGTGTGTGGTGTTGATGTACGAAAAAACCCAAGCCGTGCGAAAGTAAAACCTGCTCGTCGGGCTGCCGATTCGAACCACGAACTTCCGTGTTGCGAGAGCACCAAGCTAACTGATGCAGCCACTGTCGGTTCATACGCTCCCTTAAAAGCGGGGTTTTATATACATGATGAAGTAGACGCAGCGCAAGGTGCCCGCCCGTAACACGTGCACGATCTTCAGTGCACGCTCCCTCTCTCCGGATGAGGAGGAAAAGGGTATGATGGCGTGCTCGCTCGCTTCGCGCCCGCCGTTTGCCGCAGGCCCGGCAGTCAGATGGGGAGGCCGCGTTTGGTCCGTTCTGCCGAAGAGCAGGCTGCGTTCAAGGAACGGCAGCGGGAGCGGGCCCGTGAACGGGCTCGTGCTCGCCAGGCGAATCCAGAACTTCGGCAAACTGAAGTCAAAGCGAAACGACAACGACGGGCCGATCCTCACGTTAGGGCTGCCGTCGCCGAAGCACAATGATAACGCAACCTCAACAATAAACTGTTCCTCATTCACCAACAACCAACTCTCTTTAATGTGTCTCAAACGCTCAAAAACCAACCTCTCCTCTCCCCTAGGGTTGCACAAGCTTCGCGTGCACCACTGTTCCCGGTAAGGGAGGGGCATAAGTTTTTCTAGTGCGATTCGCATTCTTTGCCTACTTGAGGTGTTTTGAGTCATTCCGTCTCTGTAATTCTATCGTAATCATGTTGTCGCCATTTATTCGTGGTTATTCGTCGTTGTCATGCCATCTTCGTAATTGCGTCGTCGTTAGATAGTCGCTCTCATGAACCCGCTGCGATACCATTGTCATTCCGTCATGGGTGTGCCGTCGTCTTCATTCCAGCTTTGTCTTCTGGTGGTCGCCATACATTCGTCGACAATCCATTGTCTTCATGCTGGCGCCGTCGCGCTGCCGTTATACCATCCTGGATTTGACGTCATACCGTCTTTGCCGTTCCATCGACGACATTACGTGTTCGTCTTTCCACCTTCGGCACTGCGTCGTTGTCATACAGTCGTCGTCACGTGGTCGTGCTCACTGACGACTTTGGCAAACGAGTGCCACAGCAAAGAATGCGGATACTGGAAACAGTATATCGTACACATTAGAAGCAAGCAAAGTCTCGGTATGTCGCAAGATTGCTTGAATGCTAATCGCCTTACCGTCGACGCTAATCTAAGATGAAAGTACATTTTTATTCACACTGGCTGTGTCAGAACGTACAAGTGACAAATTCGACTTCGCCCTGCTATCTGCTAGCCGCCTGGTTAGATCAGATGGTAGAGCGGCTGCCCCGGATAGGCGCTGGTCGCGGGTTGGAGTCCCGGACCAGGACAAATTGTTCTTCAGCTGCGAGGCTTCTCTTTCGAGGAACCCGTATGGTTTTCCTTTGTAGCAAATCCTACGACTGGGTGGATGTCTCATTTTTTATTTAATTACTTCTCTGCACCTAGTGTGCTTCTGGTGAACTATTACGTCAAGTATATCAGGTTGCGTACCAGTATTTGCATATCCAAAGAAGGCTAGACGCTGTAGTATCCTTAGAGGCGTAGCTGTGCATTTGCTCCTTAGTGGCGTAGCTGTTCATAGCTGAGAATGTGCATTTAGTCTAGGGCATAGTGATATATCCCTCTTGTCTGGAATACCGCTCGTGCTTCGCTCCTGGCTGAGTGTTTCTCAGCCAAGCATGAGTGTTTCTGTCAACAGCTGCGAGGTATGGAATCACTTGGCTTAATCACTTGGTAGGGTGTTTTGGCAGCGGAGAAAGAGCGTTGGCGGATAGTAGCGTAAGTGAATCGCCCTGCCCGATGCTGCGCTGCTAAAGCAGCAGAGTTTAGACTTCTACTATCCTACGACGCCTTCCGGGTTGCTCTGCCTATAGGCCTTATGCGAAATCTGCTGCCGTCTGGCGGCCGTCGTGTGCATACCCGCCATGTTGGAAGCTAAGCGCAGTCCGCATGTGAGCGTTGGAACGTACTACGTATCAACGTGAGGTGCCTGATAAGAGCCACAGTTTACTGCTTTAATTTTTTCCTTCACAGAGGGGAAATCAGGAAGTCGAAGGAGAAAAGCTAAGCAGTAAACTTTACCCCCACATTGTTATTTTTGTTTGCTGTGGACGCTTCGAGTGCTCCGGCAAACGACTCCAGTGCTCATGTTATTCACGACTATAACGTCTTGTTTACATTCGCCTTTCATGAAAAATACAATGATAGCACCTGCGCTCGTGATCACACAATTTGCTCCATGCCGAGAGGACACGGTTTTCGTTACGTTTTCGTTACCATCTGCTTCACAGACAGGCCGCCTTCATGTATCGGAGTTTTAAAGGCGCATTGCGGTTGCTCGCGCATGCTTACGTTGCTTTTGGAATCATTAGTTCGTTTACTGCATTTCCATAACGGATACACGCTAAAACGGCTGCTCCTGCGTTTTATCGGTTGACACCGATTGTGTTGGAGAATGTTGTTCTTAGTTTCTTTTGAATTGTGGAGTTTCAGAAGATCCCGCTTGGTAGGATATGGATCACTGTGTACATTTTTCAAGCATTCCATGTGCTATGGAATGATGTCAGGGGATACAGGTGTGTCTGACATTTCTCGTATGAAAATAAAAAATACCATTCTGGCAAATAGATTACATTCGACCGTGGCTACGCCACTGCTTGTTTCGTCGAGGTTATTTTCTTGTCAGCGTTTCCTCGGCGCCGCGAAATCGAGTCTACCTGCAATGTGGCGAGGTCCGCAAGACCACCGTAGGCACCGAGGCGACGGCCTGAAACGCTAATTTCATTGACCTAACATGTTATTTATCAGCACATCTCGGAAAGATCCTGTGGCCACCCTACTGCACTCAAACTTTCTGAAACAAACGTTGCTCTGACAGCTTCTTGCTCGTATCGCCGTCGCTGCACCTGGTCGCGTCGCACGCAAAAACCTCTTCAAGACCTTCGCACACTATATTATGCAAGCCTGCCTTGGTGTTGAAAGCCTTTCCTCTTGGGCCAGCATTCCAACTGCATGAAGGCTACCCAAAATCCCACTCTTTCGGAATGCGAGGGAAACCCTCCTCCAAAAGTGAATACTGCCAACTCCCTCCCACGAGACATGGGAGTCACTCCTGTCGACGACTGACTATCAGATGCAGGCGTAAGTAACAAACTGGGCCGAAACGGTCGTGTCAAGCAATTGGCCACCACCCTTCCGACCACCTTCAAGCTAATTTAACGACCTCGCTATGCCGTAAATAAAGTTGTTTCTCTCTCGCTTGCTCTCACAGTACCCATGATATTGTCACGTAGTAGTGACGCTGAACAAAACAGTCGTAAAACTGTGTACGACGAAACTGGTTGTTTATTGGGCGAACCTGTGCCCACAAAAGCAAGGTACACTCAAAGCACAACGTTAGCGGCGAACACAGTCGGCGATCGTCGAAAATCTGACCAGCGGCGAAACGCGTCGGCTTTTATACCTGAGTCATCGAAGGTTCCAGATTAATCCCTGATGCCTGCGTGTCTTCCAGAAAGTTCTAGACAATTCGCGTCGCTCATACAATCAGATTACATGAGCGTCGGTGACCACAGACGAAGGATAGAAGCATCGATAACGTTCGAGAAGTTTCCGACGCAGGCGCGTCCTGCGCCGAGCGATAACGTTTAACACTTGTTAGCCGGTGGAAAGCGGCCACCGGTGAAAGGTAAACATGTATACGTGTCAATACCCTCCCTTTAAAAAAGCATCGTCACGATGCTACAAACACGAAAGCGAAAACAAAAGCATACGTAATAAAAAAAACAATAACGAAGTAACAAAGTACATAACGTCGTCAGCGGGCGTAGAAAGGCTTAAGACGCACCACATGGATGACTTCGGGTCGTGCCCGACGCCGCTGTGATTGCGAAATGCCGTCTGGCACGACCTCATAGTCCAGTGCGCTAATATGTCGGATTATCTTATATGGTCCGAAATAGCGACGCAACAGTTTCTCGCTAAGTCCTCGTCGGCGTATCGGAGTCCACACCCAAACACGGTCGCCAGGCTGGTACTCGACGTAGCATCGTCGAAGATTGTAGTGTCGGCTGTAGGTCCTCTGCTGGTTCTTGATGCGCAGGCGGGCGAGCTGTCGACCCTCTTCGTCACGCTGCAAATAGGTGGCAACGTCGAGATTTTCTTCGTCAACGACGTCCGGTAGCATGGCGTCAAGCGTCATTGCTGGGTTCCTTCCGTAGACCAGGTTGAACGGCGCCATGTGCGTCGTTTCTTGCACGGCCGTGTTGTATGCGAAGGTCACGTACGGAAGGATGGCATCCCACGTCTTGTGTTCGACGTCGACGTACATTGCCAGCATGTCGGCGATGGTCTTATTTAGGCGCTCGGTGAGGCCATTCGTCTGCGGGTGGAAGGCGGTGGTGCGGCGATGGCTTGTCTGGCTGTACCGCAGGATGGCTTGAGTTAATTCTGCCGTAAAGGCCGTGCCTCTGTCGGTGATGAGGACTTCTGGGGCCCCGTGACGCAGTAGGATGTTCTCAACGAAGAATCGGGCTACCTCAGCGGCACTGCCTTTGGGCAAGGCTTTTGTTTCGGCGTAGCGGGTGAGGTTGTCCGTAGCGACGACGATCCATTTATTCCCGGACGTCGACATCGGAAAAGGCCCCAGTAAGTCCATCCCGATCTGCTGGAACGGTCGGCGAGGTGGCTCGATTGGCTGTACAAGTCCGGCTGGCCTTGACGGCGTTGTTTTGCGTCGCTGACAGTCTCGGCAGGTCCTTACGTAATGGGCGACGTCGGCAGACAGGCGAGGCCAGTAGTATTTTTCTTGTATCCTCGCGAGAGTGCGGGAAAAACCGAGATGTCCAGCCGTTGGGTCGTCATGGAGAGCTTGCAGAACCTCTGGACGCAGAGCTGAGGGTACCACGAGGAGGTAGTTGGCTCGGAGTGGCGAGAAGTTCTTCTTTAGGAGAATGTCGTTTTGCAAGAAGAACGACGCCAATCCTCGCCTGAACACCTTCGGCACAGTGACGGTCTTGCCTTCCAGGTAGTCTACAAGGCTCCTTAGTTCCGGGTCGGCTCGCTGTTGTTCGGCGAATTCGTCGGCACTGATGGGTCCCAAGAAAGTGTCGTCATCCTGGTCGTCTTGTGGCGGCGGTTCGACGGGGGCGCGAGACAAACAATCGGCGTCAGAGTGCTTCCGCCCGGATTTGTAAACGACGGTGATGTCGAATGCTTGAAGTCTCAGGCTCCATCGTGCGAGGCGACCTGAAGGATCCTTCAAGTTGGCTAGCCAATACAAGGCGTTGTGGTCGCTCACAACTTTAAAGGGCCTGCCATAGAGGTAGGGGCGAAACTTTGATGTAGCCCAGATGATGGCGAGGCACTCCTTTTCTGTTGTGGAATAATTTGCATCCGCCTTCGATAGCGACCGCCTAGCTTAACTTAACCCCCTTTCCAGTCCGTCAGTCCTCTGCAGAAGCACGGCGCCGAGTCCTACGCTGCTTGCGTCGGTATGGACTTCGGTATCGGCATTTTCGTCGAAATGCGCAAGTATTGGCGGCGATTGCAGGCGTCGCTTCAGTTCTTCAAATGCTTCGACTTGCGGCGTCTCCCACTTGAACTTGACGTCGGCCTTCGTGAGATACGTCAGTGGCTCAGCGATCCGTGAAAAATTCTTGACGAAGCGCCTGTAATAAGCGCACAGTCCAAGAAATCTACGCACTGCCTTCTTGTCAGCGGGCGGAGGAAAGTTGGAGATGGCCGCAGTTTTCTGAGGGTCGGGGCGCACTCCAGACTTGTTGATGACGTGGCCCAAAAACAAGAGCTCCTCATATGCGAAGCGGCACTTTTCTGGCTTCAACGTGAGTCCGGAGGTCTTGATTGCTTGAAGAACTGTTTCAAGGCGCCGAAGGTGTTCCTCGAAGCTTGAGGCAAACACAACCACGTCGTCCAAATAGACCGAGGCAAGTCTGCCACTTCAATCCTGCCAGTACTGTATCCATGACACGTTGGAAAGTGGCAGGCGCCGAGCAAAGACCAAACGGCATGACCTTGAACTCGAACAGTCCGTGTGGTGTTATAAAGGCAGTCTTCTCCCGGTCCCTCTCGTCGACTTCGATTTGCCAGTAGCCGGTTTTGAGGTCCATCGACGAAAAATACTTTGCGTTGTAGAGTCGATCCAAGGCGTCGTCAATCCGTGGGAGGGGGTATACGTCGTTCTTCGTGATTTTGTTGAGGCGACGATAATCGACGCAGAAACTTAGGGTTCCATCCTTCTTCAGTAACACCACGGGGGACGCCCACGGACTCTTGGACGGCTGGATGATGTCGTCGCGTAGCATTTCGTCGACTTGTTGCCTTATGGCCTCGCGTTCACGCGCCGAAACTCGGTACGGGCTCTGACGGAGTGGCCGGACATTTTCGTCGATTATGATGCGGTGCTTGGCGACAGGGGTTTGTCGAAGTTTTGACGACGACGAAAAGCAGTCCTCGTATTGCAGGAGCAGAGCCTTTAGTTGTTCTTTCTTATGCCTGGGAAGGTTCTGATTGACGTCGAAAGTTGGTTCAGGTACTATAGTCATCGTTGCAGGTGCACTGGAATCCGTGAAGGCGAAAGCACTGCTGGCTTGTACTATTTCGTCGATGTAGGCGACCGTGGTGCCTTTGTTAATGTGCTTGTATTCGGGGCTGAAGTTCGTGAGCATCACCCTTGCTTTCCCTGCACGTAGCTCAGCTATGCCTCTAGCGACGCAAATTTCACGGTCGAGCAGTAAGTGATGATCGCCCTCGATGATGCCCTCCATGTCTGCAAGCACTTCGGTACCGACGGAAATCATTACGCTGGAGCGAGGCGGAACGGTGACTTGTTCTTCAAGCACATTCAACGCATGGTAACTTATGCTTGTATCCAGTGGTATCGCGTTGTACGTTGAAAGCGTTATCGACTTGGACCTTAAGTCGATGACTGCACCATGTTGATTTAGGAAGTCCATGCCTAGGATGACATCCCTGGAGCAGTGCTGCAGGATTACGAAGCTCGCCGGGTAAGTGCGGTTGTTTACCGTGACTCGCGCTGTGCAGATTCCAGTCGGCATTATTAGGTGGCCTCCCGCTGTCCGGATATCGGGTCCTTGCCAGGATGTTTTCGCCTTCTTCTACTTGGCGGCGAACGGGCCACTGAAGACGGAATAGTCGGCTCCAGTGTCGACGAGAGCGGTGACGTTATGGCCATCGATGAGCACGTCTAGATCGGTAGACCGGCGTCTGGCGTTGCGGTTAATTCGTGGCGTCGGATCACGGCTGCGTCGGCTTGCTCTGCTGCTGCTACGTCGCGTCGGAAGGTCTCCTTTAGGCGGCGAAGGGCTGTCAAGGCTGTTGCTAGGCGGCGTGCTGATATCTCGTCTTGATGAATCACGAATCGTCGTCGTCGGCGGGGTCGCAGGATCTTCGGTATTGCGTCGTACAGCAACCGCACCTCCATCGGTTGCTGCCTTTAGTTTCCCGGTTAAGGGCTGGGAGATCGGCCCCGGATGGGACCGTTGTACTGACGGCGATGCGGCGAGATGTAGCGGCCTGGTGACGGCGAGCGTGAGGATCGTGGTGGTTGCCACTGGGTTCCGGCGAGGTAGTCGGCGATGTCGCGTGGTCGTTCACCTCGATCGGGACGCGGCGCGTTGACGGGGAACCCTCGTAGGCCCATCTCGGGGTATGGGCATCGGCGGTAGACGTGGCCGGCTTCCCCGCACTGATAGCAGAGCGGGCGGTGGTCGGGGGCGTGCCAAATGTCCGTCTTCCTCTGGGAGCTGTGCTGGGCGACGGGCGGGCGTGCTGGCGGCGGCGGCGGTGGACGACGGAACTGCGGCGTTACGGGGCCCTGGCGCGAGCGCGGAGGGGGGCCTTGACGACGGGCGACGGCGGCGTAGGTCTGCGCTTCCGGCTGGGGTTGCGGCGATTGTGGCTGCACATCGGGAACTCCAAGTGGGCGCTGAACTTCGTCTTTGACGACGTCGGCGATAGATGCCACGTGAGGCTCCGACCTGGGAAAGAGCTTATGCAGCTCCTCGCGAACGACCACTCTGATGATCTCGCGCAGGTCGTCGGCGCCTAGCGCTTGAGCGTCGGCGCAGTTGGTCAGGGCACGGCGGTTGTATTGCCTGACGCGAATTTCAAGCGTCTTCTCAATCGTTGTAGCCTCGGAAAGAAATTCGGCGACAGTCTTGGGCGGGTTGCGCATCAATCCGGCGAATAGTTGCTCTTTGACACCCCGCATCAAGAACCGAACTTTCTTTTCTTCAGACATGTCGGGGTCGGCGTGGCGGAAGAGGCGAGTGATCTCCTCCGTGAAGATCGCGATGTTCTCGTTCGGCAATTGCACTCTGGTTTCTAAGAGAACCTCTGCCCTCTCCTTTCGTACGACACTCGTGAAGGTCCTCACGAAGTTTTCACGAAAAAGGTCCCACGTAACCAGGGTGGTCTCTCTGTTCTCAAACCAGGTCCGAGCAGCGTCATCCAACGAAAAATAGACATGGCGCAGCTTGTCGTCGTCGCTCCACTTGTTGAACGTCGCGGTCCGCTCGTATGTCTCCAGCCAGGTTTCAGGGTCTTCAGCCGATGATCCACGGAAGGTCGGTGGCTCCCGAGGTTGTTGCAGCAGGATGGGGGACGCTGGGGCTGCCATTGGGGTCGTTGACTTGGCCTTGATCGCTGTGGTCTTTTCGGGAAGAAGTCCGTACTCCGGCAGAAGTCCTTGCTGCCTACGTCTAGCTCGCTGGTCCTTGGTGACGTTGGCGTTGTCCTCCGGTTTCGGGCTTGGATCGCGGCTTTGCGGGGGCGTTCGCTGCATGAACGCACTAGCACCTCCACCAGATGTCACGTAGTAGTGACGCTGAAGAAAACAGTCGTAAAACTGTGTACGACGAAACTGGTTGTTTATTGGGCGAACCTGTGCCCACAAAAGCAAGGTACACTCAAAGCACAAGGATAGCGGCGAACACAGTCGGCGATCGTCGAAAATCTGATCAGCGGCGAAATGCGTCGGCTTTTATACCTGAGTCATCGAAGGTTCCAGATTAATCCCTGATGCCTGCGTGTCTTCCAGAAAGTTCTAGACAATTCGCGTCGCTCATACAATCAGATTACATGAGCGTCGGTGACCACAGACGAAGGATAGAAGCATCGATAACGTTCGAGAAGCTTCCGATGCAGGCGCGTGCTGCGCCGAGCGATAACGTTTAACAATTGTTAGCCGGTGGAAAGCGGCCACCGGTGAAAGATAAACATATATACGTGTCAATATTCAGATGGCTGAAAACGCTTTAAACGTCATACTGAAAAAAAAGAGAAAGTTTATTATCTTATTATCTGCTTCGTTCTGAACGAAGGCAGGCTCACATGCGACTCGGTGATGAACTTGCAACTTCGTTATCACTGTGAGGCAGTTCTTGACGCTTAATAACTGTCAACTAAGACGCTAGGAAATGCCGGTAACGCGGATAGGTTCGTATGGCACTCGTTTTACATTTTTATGCGCAGATTGATTGCGATCAAAGCAAGATGTGTGCAAGCAGTTGTAGCAGCGACAGCAATACGGCTCCGACAGATGCCTTAAAGATGGCGCAGCATTGGTAGCTTCGTCAGACCTGCGACAGATGGCAGCAATTTCACATAAGGCCTATACTTACGAAGGCCTGCCATCACCTTACTTTCGATACGCATTCCACTTGTGACTTTTGCTCTAGGCATCATGCAGCAACTATGCATCATTGCGTGTTGGCGGGACTGGGCAACCATCGTGGATACTTCACTTTACTCGTGAGATTTGCCGCAAGGCCATATTTAGTAAAACTATATCAAGCTCTCGTTTTGATAATGGGAAAATGATCCAGGAATACAGCGCTCAAAAGACATTTTTAAATATTCATTTTTTCCTAGAACCATAAGCGCTTGGAACAAATTGCCGAAACAAATTGTCGATAGCCCCAGTATTTATTACAAACTTGAAGAAAATGCGTGGGTGAAGGTGTTCTTATACTGTTTCAATTGCAGTGTTTCATGTCTTCATTTTCTGTAGTTGGCAAGAAGGTGTTCTTGTACTGTTTAAATTGCAGTGTTTGATATCTTAATTTTCTGTATTTGGTTCTTATTGCCGTTGTTGCTGTGTTCTCTGATGTCTTTTTTTTTCTTGTGCCCACTCCTGCTTGGAGTCAAGCGACTCTGCAGTATTTCTAAATAAAAAAAATATATGGCTGCCCTCTTCTGCATGCTTTACTTGCAATATTTTGTAAAGCCAGATGCATCTATCTTTTTTTCTATATTCCTTAGATAAGTTACTGTGTTCGATCGATATTGTCTTGCTCTTGTTTAGAAAATATATACTGATCTACACATCTAATGAATGTATGCTTCTAATGTACGCTATTCACTGTTGAGCAATGTATATGTAATAGGGCCTACGTCAGGTAGATTACTTTTATTGCGATAGCAATTATATGGACACTCAAAAGCAGATTTCTGCCGTCGGCGTCGCCGTCGCCGTTGCCGTCGCCGTCGCCGTGAGGTTCCGTATGACGTCATTTGGAGAAAAAATCGTCGCCGCGCGCCGAACGCTGTATGTGCGAGTGAAAGGGCGCGAGGGGCGCGTCTTTCACGGGGAGTGAACGCACGGCGGAGAACAAACGCGCGTTCTGAGCCGTGCTCGCTTAAGGGCTGCAGAAGTAGGCGTCTCTGTTCTCCTTCACAATCACCATGTATGTAGAGCAAACGCGCCTTCTTCCAACGAGCGAGAGGCCGTGGGGGAGGGGGAGGGAAGGGAGGCGACGTTTAGCTGCGGCACGCAGTGCCTATTTATATCAGAGGCTCCGGCAACAGTCACCAACGCCGCACGCATTTTGAGCGAACGCGGACAAAACGCCGATGGCGTCGACAACAGTTCTGCGTGTTGTTGCTACCAAAGCCGCTCACCTTACTTCGTATGACATTGCTGTGTTGCTATCGCATTCATTGCTTCGCCCTTAGGGCGAAACTGTGACATTTTTTTGCCTTTAGCCTAGTCATACAAGACCTTCACACTGTCTAAAACGATGATAAATAAAAATAAAATAGAAAGTCGCATTTTTCCCCAAAATAAAAGCATTGTGATAGAAAATTATCAGAACGCTATACAAAGTAAGGATAGTAGTTTTATCGTCCGTATAAACTTGTAAACTTTCTCTTACTTATTAAATTAACAAGCATGGTGTCAAGCGCGCACAAGCGAACATGAACTTATCGCGCTCGATGACCGTGGAAGCTCGAAGTCAAAACATTGAAGTGGGGAAGCGCAGAAGCAGCAGCGAGGGAATTGTCGTGTTGCCTCTCGCGTCAACCCGATCTGAGCGGCTAAAACAGCGCACATCGCTTTCAAGATAGGGGCCCCGCGCGGCCGCGCCATTCTAAGCAGCCGCCGGTGTATAACGCCCCCCCCCTCTCCGTCCCTCCTCTCACCCCAGTGCCTTGCGCGTGACGGCAGACGGCGCTAGCTCCCCGATTTGCTTAAGGTGCCTGTATTTTTCAAAGGTAGCGCAAACTCCTCCTCTCCGCACCGTTTCCCTCTCGCCCAGTGAGCGAAGTGCACGGCCGCTACCGCCCGCTTCATATCGTATCGCATGCGGCGCGTTGAAGCGCTTGCTTGAAACGCGACTGTTCTGGGCGCATTTTCACAAGGCTGTTCGTACGTGAGATTTCTACGTAAGATATGTAGCACCTTCAATTATTAGTAGAATTTGCATCGCTCAGACAAGAAAAACGAAAGGTAGAACAAGTTAAACGCAATCCTCAGCAGTCTTTACAACTGCTGATTGTTTCTCGGAATCGAATGGTGTTCTGTTTACCTGACGCATTCACGAAAACAAAGAGGTACATCAAACGATGCACACACAACACGGCGAAGCCATTTATGCACTAAATACCCTTAACGTTTTTTTTTTTTTTTTTTCAAATGCATTCGCGTGCTTTTCTTTCCCCGTCGGTTATATGCCTTTGGTTCCCGTGTGTGCGCGCGCTTTCTGCGTTTTGTTCTTTAATTGTCGACTCTTTCATTATGCTCATTTTATTAGAAGTCATGCTGGTATTCATGTTGCCAAAATGAGCCCTTTTTTTTCGCCGTAGAGCATAAACCGGGACTTTTTTTTTACTCAGTTGGTGCTTGATGGTGAACTCGCGAACGCACCCACCTTACCGCGTTCATCAATAACTGGTTTGACAACAGCGATCAGAAACCCCCTCAGTAATGATCTCCCTTGGTGGCAGTCAAATTTTTTTCTTCGGATACGGTGGAGCCATATAGTTCGCCGTTTGAGGTTTCGTTTGCCACGAGGAACCACAAAAAAGCTTGCCCCCCTTGGCAATGCTATTCGAACATCCAACAGCACAGCAAGTCGGCATCGTGCTGCAGCCGAGCGCATCTTCAAAAATGTAAAAAAATGTCAGTTTCACCCTAAGGGCAAAGCAATGAATGCGATAGCAACACAGCACTGTCATACGAAGTAAGGTGAGCGGCTTTGGTAGCAATATGAATTGTAGTAAACATGAGCTGATTAAGTAAGCAGGTGTGCTGCGGCGTAAGTAGACCGACATGGAGAGACTCGATGACCCCGAGAAGGCGCGTGTGAAGCGGTGGTGTTGATGAGAAGCGCTTCCCGTGGGCAGCGCGTGCGAAGGGACACACCTGTAGCGCTGCACTGCCGATCCGGGCAGCATTGCATGTGCAGCGTGCGTTGGAAAATGTGGCCCGACTATTACTAACTGAATGAACAAGCGTGGTGTGAGCGCGCACAAACAAACATGAATAGATCACACTGAATGACTGCAGACAACGACTGTCAAAAAGCTGGCAGCAACCGCACACGCCGCAGCGGGCGAAGGTACGTGCGGTCTATCGCTTCAAGGGAAAGTGAGCGGCTAATGCACAGCGCATAGAAAGGTCAGAGCCGTGCGGAGATAAGAGACGGTGCGGGCGAGCGACGAGCGCGGTTGTTGGCAGCGTAGAAGTGCGCCCCCCCCCCCCCCCCCCCGCTCCCTCCGGCGCTGGCTTCCCGCTTCCTTGCTTGCGCGTGGGAGATTGAGTGCGTTCGCTCTCCGTGATAGCGCGCGTCCCCGCACGCTTCCGCTCGGGCATACGGCGCGCGGCGAAGATTTTATCTCTACGGAACCTCACAGGCGACGGCGACGATGACGGCGACGGCGACGCCGACGGCAGAAATCCGGTTGAAGTTTCCATATAATTGCTATCGCAATAAAAAGCCTACGCTCACGCACAGCGCACATGTTTCCCGGTATTTCTACGTTCTCTAATGGCGCCGTTTTCCCGCGCTAACGAAAGCCCCGCTGGTTATTCGTCACGTGCCAAGCCTCGTCTAATGGGAGAGCGCAAAACGGCGAAGAAGTCAGGAGAGGGGTAGAGGGCGGGGAGGAAATTCTCCTTTCCTATTTGAACAATGGTTTGCGCTACCTTTGGAACCATACAGGGACCTTAGATCTCCTCCCGTGCAAGTGCGAGGTTGAGCCGCTACCGTCGGCTCACGCTCGCGCGCTGTCAGTCGCACATCTGCATGCGGTGCGCAGCGAGGGTATTATCGTCCTTTGACTTAAGCTGGCGGTCCCACTCCGGCGGCACGAGCGCCCCGTTTTCAGTACTTTTGGAGAAACCGTGGCGGCTCTTCTACTTATGATATAAAGTTGTAGTAAATACCACAGAAAGATCAATTCTTGTAAATTCCAACTATATATAATATAAAGAAATTGATTATTGTGATTTAGAAGTAAATGTTCGAGAACAAGCATGAGATACATAAGTTTTGCGACCTGTGTCTCAGTTGTGACCATATTTAGAAGAAACTACCGCACGTACTGCATTGCGGCTTGCTCTATAGCATTAGGACATTTATCTAATTCCTAGACGCAGCAAAATAATTTTGAGTTTTTAGTTTTTGGATAATTTGCTTTTGACGATTGCCAAATATCGCAAATTTCTGTTGTAAGCATCCCGGCAACTACACACTCGAGGAAGGTAAATTTTGGATAAGTTAGAGTTAAAGGAATTTACATCTAGCACGCAAAATTTCATTCATGTACCTTTATTAGTTTTCCTAATAATGCGGCCGAAATTAAGCAATATTTAGAATTCTGGTTTTACTTCTGCCCATTTCTGCGGGAAGGTACTAAAGCTACGAAGCTTCTGTTTAAAACTAATAAAGCTACATGAATGAAATTTTACGTCCTAGATGGAAATTCCTTGAACTCTAACTTATCCAAAATTGAGCTTCCTTGAGCGTGTAGTTGCCGGGCTGTTTACAACAGAAGTTTGCGATATTTGGCAACCTTCAAAAGCAAATTATCCAAAAAGTAAAAAGTCAAAATTATTTGGCTGCGTCAAGGAATTAGATAAATATGTCCTGAAGCTACAGAGCAAGCCGCAATGCAGTAAATGCGGTAGTTTCTGCGAAATATGGTCACAACTGAGACACTGTTCGCAAAACCCATGTATCTTATGCTTGTTCTTGAATATTTATTTCTAAATCCGAATAATCAATTTCTTTATATTATATTGTCACGGGTCAACGCGAACAAGAGACCACACGTTGAACAAGACGGCGGAGCAGCTTCAGAATCACCAGCACAAAGACATCTTCTTCGTCTTCGAACACCCTGTCCTACTACTCAGTCAGTTAATGCATATACTGTCATCGTCGTTTAAACGTCTATAGATAGAGTACGCGTCATTTGCTCTCTCTCCAAAAGAGCATCGCCTCGATGCTAGACAATAAAGTTCGCTTGGTGAAAACGAAAGTCCCGCGTACAGTCACTCGCTGACGTAGGGCTTCATGCGCACTACGTGCACAAGTTCAGAACGGTGTTGGCGGCGCCTTGTGCAGTGAGGGCTATCTGGAACGACCTCGTATGTGACGTCACTTAGCCGACGCAGCACTTTATAGGGTCCGAAATATCGCCTCAGAAGCTTCTCGGATAGTCCCCGTTTTCGTATAGGCGTCCAGACCCATACTCTTTCATCGGTTTCATAAGTTACAGGCCTATGATGGGCATTATAGCGACCTGCATCGTATGCTTGCTGCTGGTGTATTCGCACGCGTGCGAGCTGCCTGGCTTCTTCTGCACGTTGCGTAAACGCATCGGCATCCGTGTCAATGTCGTCAGGTTCGTGTGGTAGCATGGCGTCGAGCATCGTCCTTACTTCACGTCCGTGTACAAGGCTGAATGGAGTCATCCGTGTAGTTTCTTGTTTAGCCGTGTTATAAGCAAACGTGATATAAGGCAGAATCTCGTCCCAATCGTTGTGCTCTATATTCACGTACATGGAAAGCATGTCTTCGAGTGTTTTGTTCAGGCGCTCTGGTAGTCCGTTTGTTTGTGGATGGTAGGCTGTTGTCTTTCGGTGACTTGTGCCACTGAGCATCAGGACGTTATCTAAAAGCGCGGCTGTGAATGCGGTGCCTCGGTCTGTTATGACGATGGTTGGTGCGCCATGTCTCAGCACAACATTCTCTATGAAAAATCGGGCCACCTGTGCTGCTGTGCCTCTCTGGATAGCTTTTGTTTCGGCGTAGCGAGTGAGATAGTCAGTTGCTACAATAACCCAGCGGTTACCACTAGTAGAGGTAGGAAGCGGACCCAAGAGGTCCATTCCGATCTGGTCAAATGGTGTTTGCGGTACCTGAACGGGTTGTAGCAAACCGGCTGGTTTCGTTGGAGGTGACTTGCGCCGCTGGCACTCTAGGCAGGTCCGAACGTGATGTTTCACGGCAACGGGCAGTCCTGGCCAATAATATCTTTGTCGCACTCTGTTCAGTGTCCGCGTATATCCTAGATGCCCAGAAGTGACCTCGTTGTGGCATGCTTCCAGTACTTCACTACGAAGAGCAGTAGGAACGACGAGCAAATAGCTTGATCCGCTCGATGAGAAGTTCATTTTGTATAGGACTTTGTTCCTTAAGCAAAATGATGACAATCCTCTTGCGAAAGCTTTAGGTGCTGTCCTAGTTCGTCCGTCCAAGAAATTAATCATGTCAAGCAACTCAGGGTCGTCACGTTGTTGTTGTGCGATGGTAGACGTGTCGAGAAGACCAAGGAAGGCTGTTTCCTCTTCATCGGTCGAAGGATCTGACTCAATGGGTGACCGAGACAGGCAGTCAGCGTCGGTATGCCGTTTCCCTGACTTTTGCAGGACCGTCATATCAAACTCTTGCAGTCTCAGGCTCCAACGTGCTAATCGCCCGGAAGGATCTTTCAGATTTGTGAGCCAGCAAAGCGAATGATGGTCGCTGATAACGTCGAAGTGGCGACCGTACAAATAAGGGCGAAATTTTGTAACCGCCCATACCACGGCGAGGCACTCTTTCTCAGTTGTAGAGTAATTTACTTCTGCGCGTGACAGCGTTCTGCTTGCATAAGCGATCACTCTTTCTGTGTCCTCCTGGCACTGCACAAGCACAGCTCCGAGACCAACATTGCTGGCATCAGTGTGAAGCATTGTCGGAGCTGTCTCGTCAAAGTGGGCAAGCACAGGGGGCAGTTTGTAACCGGTTCCGCAAATCATGAAATGCAGCTTGCTGTTCATCACCCCATACAAACGCAACGTCATCTCTCGTGAGGCGAGTTATCGGCGACGCAATGCGAGCAAAGTCTGCAATAAACCGCCGATAATATGCGCAGAGGCCGAGAAAGTGCCTGACAGCCTTTTTATCTGAAGGAACAGGGAACTGTGCGACAGCGGCAATTTTTTTAGGATCCGGGTGGACTCCCGCGTGGCTGACGACATGGCCAAGGAACTCTAGCTCCTCAAAGCAAAAGTGGCATTTCTCAGGCTTTAGGGTGAGGCCGGCGGACCGTATAGACTGCAGAACGGCTTCGAGCCGTTCAAGGTGCTCTTTAAACGTTGCGGAAAACACTATGACGTCGTCAAGATAGACTAAGCAGGTTTTCCACCTCATCCCCGAAAGCACGGTATCCATAAGCCGTTGAAAAGTAGCAGGTGCAGAGCACAAGCCGAAAGGCAAGACCTTAAATTCGTATAGTCCATCTGGCGTGACAAAAGCGGTTTTCTCACGGTCTCTCGGGTCTACTTCAATTTGCCAATACCCGCTTTTTAAGTCCATGGAAGAGAAATAACGAGCGTTTCGAAGCCTATCAAGTGAATCGTCTATGCGGGGAAGCGGATACACGTCTTTTTTTTTGTCACCTGATTTAGCTTTCGATAATCCACACAAAAACGTAGGCTGCCGTCCTTCTTCTTTACCAAAACTACAGGTGATGCCCAGGGGCTCTTGGAAGGCTGAATCACATCGTCTTCAAGCATTTGGTTTACCTGCTGCTGTATCGCTTCACGTTCTTTTGGGGCCACACGATAAGGGTTTTGGTGAATCGGTCTCGCTTCGTCCTCTGTGATTATGCGGTGCTTGGTTAGGGGCGTTCGACCGACTCTTGACGTCGTCGCAAAGCAGTCGTGGAACTCGGCCAGTAGCGCAAGAAGTCGTTCTCGCTCATGTTGCGGTAAAGTAGTGTTAACGTCAAGCACAGGTGCTGGGTCTTGCGCATGCGCTTCTTCTAGTACTGAAAAGCACCCACGAACATCAGCGACATCGTCAAAATAGGCGACAGCCGTGCCCTTTGGTAGGTGCCGTCGCTCTGTGCTAAAATTGGTCAACAATAGGTTCGTGCGCCCATCGGTGACATTTACGATTCCTCGTGCAACGGCGATACCGTGAGTAAATAACAAGGGGGTTACTTGGTCTGCAACTCCTTCACAATCAAACGGTACGTCACATGCGACCGAAACAAGGATACATGACGGAGGTGGGACGATCACGTCGTTTTCGATTAGACGACAGGCGTTGCGTTTCGGCGATAAGCAGTGAATTAAATCCGGTGTCCTGTGAAACGTAACCAAGCGGTCCGGGATGTTGATTATGGCGTCGTATTCCCGTAGAAAATCCATGCCTATGATTAAATCTTTACACCATGGTGCAAGAACGACGAAAGTTGCCACGAAGGACGAACCTCCTATGGTGACTCTCGCCGTACAGCTACCAGCAGGCGTGAGCAGTTGGCCGCCCGCAGTCCTTATATGAGGTCCGGTCCAGGGAGTTTTTACTTTCTTAAGGCGAACGGCTAGAGCTTGACTCATTATCGAATAATCGGCACCAGTGTCGACTAGCGCTGTCACTTGCAGTCCGTCAACTGAAACAATAATATCGGCGCTCACAATTTCGTTGGTGTTAGAGTTTGTCGGATTCACGGCGTCCTGCGGCGGGATTATTGGGGGTTTTTCATCGTCTTGTTGGCCCGCAACCATACCCCCAGAGGTCGCCGCCGTTAGTTTCCCCGGCGTGGACTGGGCGACCTTCGTCCCCGGAGGTCAGCAAAAGTACGTCCATTCGGTGCAGATGAATGAGCAGGGGACGGAGAGCGTGACCGCCGGCCAAAATCGGTCTGGTGGTTGGACTGAGAGTCGTCGTTCAGAGTGCGCGTCGCGGGTGCACCTTGAAAAGCAGCGTCGTCGCGGCGTAGCATGTGGTCGTCACTGGTGCGTCGACCGTCAGACCAGGATTGATAAGGTCGAAATGAGGCATCGCGGTACCAGCAATGACGTGAGACATGGCCGATGCCTCCGCAGTGATAGCAGAGGGGGCGCCTAGTGACAGTGCGCCATACGTCCGTTCTTCGAATTTGCGGCCGCCTCGAAGGCTCGTCTTGTGGCGGTGACCAAAATGCAGCTGACGGCGGCTGGCGGTAGGACGGGATCGGCACAACGGGCGGATGTCTCAAAGGTTCCTCTGTCGGTGATGACCATGGTGTGGCCCTCGGTGGCTGATGGTGCGACCGCATGGGCGTCATAGCTGGTTGACGTCGGACAACGTCGGCGTAACTTAGGGGGCGCTGCTCATGAACAGGATCGCCTGCCGAGAATGTGTAACTTAGGGGGCGCTGCTCGTGAACAGGATCGCTTGCCGAAAACGCTTGTCTAACTTCATCACGGACGATTTCAGCGACTGATGCCATGGGTGGGCCCACTGCCGGTGTCCAGAGCTTCTGAAGTTCTTCGCGAAGAATCTCCCGAATTAGATCACGGAGGGAGTTCTGACTGGTAACGGTCATTGCGGCGGAGTGGATAGGAGTGCTGGTGGGCAAGCGATCGTACTGCCTGCCTCTTAGATGGAGTGCGCGTTCAATACCAGTGGCTTCCTTTATAAAATCAGCCACGGTACTCGGTGGATTGCGCACAAGTCCGGCGAATAGTTCTTCTTTTACGCCACGCATAAGGTAGCGCAACTTCTTTTCCTCAGTCATGTGAGGGTCAGCTCTACGACACAGGCGGGCCATGTCCTCGGCAAACATTGCCACAGTTTCATTTGGTTTCTGGAACCGCAACTCAATTAGTTGCTGGGCACGATCCCGTCGATCAACACTCGCAAATGTCTCAGTGAGCTGATGTTGGAAATCATTCCACGTGGTGATGTTGGCTTCACGGTTCTCAAACCACGTGCGAGCACTACCGTCGAGGGAGAAATAGGCGTGGGAGAGCTTTTGTTGAACAGTCCACCCATTGACCTTGGCAACACGTTCGTACTGGTCACGCCAGTCTTCAACGTCTTCATGCGCGCCACCATGAAAGCGATCGGGAACCAGTGGTTGCAGAAGGGTTACCTGGGACGGACTGTGAGTAGAGCTGTCTTCCGGAACTCGTGGAACCTGTGGCGGGCTGGTGGTCGCCATTGGCAGAGGTAGACAGGGCTCGGAAGAGCGTTCTTGCAGGGGGTTGAGCTCGGGAGCAAGGCCTAGCAACCGCCGACTGAAGCGATGCACAGGAGTTATTGGAGATGGGCTAGATGAACGGCTTCCGGGAGGAGTCTGGATCATAAGGCGGGGTTGTGTACCCAGCACTTCCACCAGTGTCACGGGTCAACGCGAACAAGAGACCACACGTTGAACAAGACGGCGGAGCAGCTTCAGAATCACCAGCACAAAGACATCTTCTTCGTCTTCGAACACCCTGTCCTACTACTCAGTCAGTTAATGCATATACTGTCATCGTCGTTTAAACGTCTATAGATAGAGTACGCGTCAATATATAGTTGAAATCTACAAGGATTAAGCTTTTTTATGGTATATACCACCACTTTATATCTTAACAAGAAGAGCCGCCACGGTTGCTCCAAAAGTACTGAAAACGGGGGGCGCGTGTCGCCGCAGTGGGACCGCCATCTTAAAGCTAACATCACGCCGACGATGATGCCGACGGCCGCAATGCGGCTTGAGTGTCCATAGAATTGCTATCGCAATACAGAAACGTTGTATATGCAAGAAGAAGCAAGCCATATACGTGGAGCTGGTAGCACCGCATAGCTCACTGCAGGCTCGTTTGATGTTCCCGCTGCAATGCTTCCCTTAGCCAGTAAAAGCTTTAGTAGGTGTAGAAACGATGAAACCCAGCCTTTAACACGCAAACACCAGGACAGAAGTAGACGGACACACGCTGGTACTAGCAACAAGTTTATTGAAAACAACCACACAAAGTTTTCAGGGAAGCCAGAGCGCGCATGCGTCGTAGGTACCACGTGATTATCAAAGAAAAAACAAAATGACACCTAGTAACCACATTTTTCTAAATAAGCTATTTCTTTCTTTGACAGCGATAACGAGGGCACAGTAACACATTGATTGTGACCATGTTTTCGGATATGATACGCTTCAATCAGTTCTCGTTCGTGTCGTGTGATTCCCCAGCCAATAATTTGTGTCTTCTAAAACAGGTGAACCGCCGCACACTCGGCAATGAGCAGGCAGGTTTGCACCTCCTCCTCACGTGACAGACGTTTCGTGTTCTTTTAGGCGGACAATAATACAACGCCCCGTCGGGCCTATATACACGCGACGACCATTCAATGGTATGCGATAAACAACATCTTTGATGCAAGTTATGAAATTATGGCTGGTACTGCAGGCACTCCTAGGTTTACGATTTTCAATCCTAGCGCATAGACTTGACATTTTGCTGGGCGCCGAAAACACAACCCGAACGCCGTGCCTTGTGACAACTTTTTTCACATTGTCTAAACCTTGTGGATTTACGGCATGATTTCCAATCGCTTATGGTCCTCATTGGCGGTGTTATGTGCTGTGCCTTCTGTTTTTTTTTTTTTTTTGAAGCCGGCCACCTGTTGACGCTTGATCTGCTGATGAAAACTTTGCTCCACTGAATGATGGCAGCTTCTATTGTGGGCATTGTTGATGCCAAGCGTTTACCCAGAAACAAATTCTAGCATTCAAGTTGTCGCACTCTAAGCTAGTGAAGCGTGGCATAGCCACCCTTTGAAACGCAGACGGCTTGCCAATAACACAGCCGACGGTGGAAGAGCAGGGAGAATCTTTTTATGACCTACGCTTTGATACTATGCCGATCAACAGCAATGATATTGCTCGTGAAACTTCACGTGATGCCACTTTGCGTACTGTGACCCATCATATCCTGTCAGGCTGGCCGCGTAGTGTCCCGGACGAGATCAAACCGTTCTTAATACTAGAACTGTCCATACATCGAGGATGCATTAAGCTGGGAATGCGCGTACTTATTCCCGAAAAATTTCGCACGTTCATTTTGGACGAGTTGTACCAAGGTTATCCAGGTGTTGTTCGCACCAAGGAACTAGCGAGGAGCTACGTTTGGTGGCCTATTATGGATATAGTGACATAAAGCGTTTCACCGTGTCTTGCACCGCTTGCGCGTCTAATCGCAATCTGCCACCTAAAGCGCCCATGCATCCTTGGGCATGGCCTACGCGCCCTTGGCAACTGTTGCATGTCGATTTTGCTGGCCCGATAAATGTAGTGACGTACAGTACTCACGGATTGAAATAGGACACTCGGAGCGCGTGGCCGCTGGTGCATGCAGCGCCGCCCGTGAGTGCTCATGGAACTAAGGTGTTGCATTGTGGTATAGCGCGAGGGGGAGAGCATCTACTGTGCAGAATTGCTCCTTCCGGTCACCAACGAGCCGTCCTGTAGTTCACCACACTGCCAGCGTGGCGTGACGTGCCAGCAAGGCACGTCTTGTGTTCGCCATATATAACTACCTGTGGCTCGGCTTCTGTTGACCAACAATGTCGGGAGTTATCGTTTTGAGGCTGAAATAAAGAAGGCGTTTTCTTGTCGGCCGCTCCACAGGTGTTCGGTGTTCGCACAAAGTAAACTTTTCGTTCTTTTGTGCAGATGTTATCATGTCTACGAACGCACGTAAGGCGCAATTTCGTAGCTGAATCCTGTGTCTTACTTGCACAGCATGCGTGCCGCATCGCCAAAGCGCGTGTAACGGGAGCGTCGTGTGCTCGCGCAGGTGCGCAAGCAGGTACATGCAGCGCCCATTGGCGGCGCTGCATGTACCAGCGGCCACGCGCATCGAGAGTCCTATTTCAATCCGTGAGTACTGTACCTCGTTCTGGTTAATGCACATTCAAAATGGCCAGAAGTGTTTCCAATGCGGACAACCACCACTGAAGCAACCATTGCATGCCTACATGAACTGTTTTGCAGATTCGGATTCCCCGAGACTTTAGTGTCAGACAACGGTACTCATTTAACTTCTGCAAATTTCCAGGAGTACCTGCAGTGAGTAGAAACCAGACACCTGAGAACAGCTCCGTATCATCCCAGCAGCAACGGTCCAGCAGAACGTTTCGTCCAGACGCTGAAGGGTGCACTTCGGAAGTCCATCCGACCCACATCGCCGTCGGAGCGCGCAGACTTTTTCCTGTCGTACCGCAACACTCCGCAAGCGACTACTGCAGAGGCTGTTTTGCTGTCGGGCAGGCGCCTCAGGACTAGGTTAGACCTCGTCAGACCCTCCGTTCAGGATCGAGTCGCCCGCAAACAGTTTCAGAACACCAGTCGCCGCAGGCATCGTGCGACTACGTTCAGCGAAGGAGATTTCGTGCCTGTCCGCAATTTTCGACGAGGACAAAGGTGGTTCAGTGGTATACCGTTCTCGCTCGCACCGGTCCAGTGTCATATCGTGTTAGTGTTGTGACCCCTTGGGGTGTATGTGATTGGGTGCGTCACCGTAACTACATCGTACGTGCTCCGGACTCTGACGACACGGTGATCACAGCCGCCGACTTCCACGATGAAAACCACGTCACAGCTGGCGCTATCAGCACCACCGAGCCTGTGGAACAGCCATCGACAACCACGGAAGCCACCGAAAAGGGTCGCTGATACCCACTACGTAAGCGCGGACCTCCCTACCACTACGACACCTAATCCTACTACGGGACAGTAAACAAGTGTGGGGGAGATATGTCGTGCACCTAGGCGACAAGGCGTCACAGCTAGGCATGCGCCGTGGTAGCGGCGCAACTATCTTTTATGATTAGAGATGGCATAGCAAAAGCTGGTCCTTGTGCACAAGCTCACACGGTGCCATCACCTCCTTATTTATAGTCTCTTTGTCCCCCCCACTTCCCCCTCCCCAAATGTGCTTTTTTTTTTTACTGAAAACTGTGCCCTGCTTTTGAAATACACCACTTCCGAAAAAGGTCGTTAGATGCGTTTTTGTGCGCGCGATTTGATTTACCTGACGAATGTTTTCAGTGAACGAGTCGGTGTACTTGTGTACCCGAGCTCTCCAGATTGTAAAGACATCATTAGGTTCAGCTTATACGCAAAATATGTGGGCCGCATAGTTCCAGTGCTTCCTCGAGCAGCATCATCGTGATTTTACGGAGATATTTTGGTGCGCATTTATACATATTACCATTTACCTTCGTAGTATTGTACGTGTTGTGCTGCTCAATATAGTATTCAAATTACGCTTCAGTGGATAAAATTGTGCGACAACATTTAATTGCATTGTTTTCCTGTGCTTTCCTGTTTCAGAGGACAGCTTCGAACGAATCGGTAAGGCGAAAATCCAGATGTATGTTTATTCAGGCGCAATCTTTAGTAACTAACAAGTTTGAATGCCCAGTGATTTATGGAGTAGTTATTCGCACATCATCCTGATACATAAGATCTTCCTAATGAATTGGCAAACGTTGCTATTGCTCTTGTACATCTCTTCTTTATGTGACAATTTCTGCAGACGCTTCCAGGCCTAATTTGTCAGATCGCTGGAACCATATACACCGGGAATCTCACTGATAAATCCCAGACCCATCCATTTGTGCCTGAATCTTAGCTCCTGTGCTGTGCGACCGAAAAAATTAGAGTGTAAAATTGGGGTAGCTCGACGGCCGTCCTAGATAGCACACAACTTAGTGAATCAGATGAGTCCGAGTAGGTGTGCGTATCAATCGGCGTGAGTCGTGAAATGTCACAGTGGACATTAGTCTGAGTCCCTTTGAATCAGAGACTGCGCGTGTTTCAAATAAACCGGGGCAGTCCTCCAATAGTTTCAAGACATGAGCTAACCACGAGGCCTTTTTTTGTTGGCTATCACCGCTTTTCTTCTTCCTTTATTAACCATGTAATGCCAAAACGCCATTCCACATCAAGGAAAACTTGAACAACTGGTTCATTTTCGCCCATAGAGAGCGCATCTGTAAAAAAATAAATGTTGCATTGCTATTTCAGTTAAAACCTAATTGCTATAGTCAATAGTAATCGCTTTACTGGACAAGTCCAGGTGAAGCTTGGCTCCAGCATAATAAAAACGGAGCTCTGAACTTGTTTCCTGCGCAGAAATCAGCAATTGGAGGCGTGAAACTCAGCGTACCATATAATTTTGCAGGGTTAAAAGGATGGCAAAATAAATTCTTTACTGTGGAAAGATTTGACTTGACGCATGTTCTTGAGATAAGATTTGAAAATCTTCCCCCTAAGTTCTTTACACACTCGTGAACTGGGCACATATGGGCTTTCGTCGTTGCATCGCCATGCGACACACTCCTATTAACTCTTAAAGAGTCCCTGATACGGTTCGGACAAATTTTGTGGACGCGTAGGGTACAGCTACAGTAAAACATTCGCACCACACTTTAAGTGAAGCGTCTCACATTAAGAGAGATATGAACGATTACAAGTTAACCTCCTCCCTAACAATGCTTTTTCTCCTCAACTCGTCCGCCGAGTTATCAGGGCTAAGCTCCGCCTTCAGTGGCTCTGCGTCATAATGTGACGTCGTATCGTCTACTTCCGGCTGTCTTCGAGCCAGCGCACTAAGCCACTCCAACGTCTCCGCTAGCCGCCTGGCCGTCGACACCCAGCGAGAGCTATCCAAGCAGCGTGCGTTGCGAGCGTCCTGTGGCAGCGCTGAGCGTGTCCGGTATTCCAGTAACCGCAGGCGAGCTAGACGTTTTGACGGATGGGCGGAGGCACAAACTAAAGCTGCTCCATACTATCACCGTTCTGAGTAAGGGAGAATAACTTCTTGGGCGAGTTGGTGTTTACTGAACATGATAGTAGCGCAAACTCGAAATAAAAGACAACAGTGAGAGGCGAGAGGAGGGGCTTCGCATATTCCGCCTTGGCTCCCGCGGACGGGCCGCAGAATTCGATGGAGACGCATGATATTCGCGCAATTGCGCGCCCCAGTGGCGTAGAAAATTTTTAAAAATGGTGATAAGTGTATGGAGAATACTGAACACAACGTTTATGAGGAGGTCGGTTTCATCTTAATGCCGTATGAATGATACACACTGATGTAAAACGAGCTTTGAGGCGAGCTCTATACTCCAGTTATTTTTTCTGCCACATAATACGCTGCTTTACTTTGCGCATCTGATCTAGTATTGCTTGTGGCAAATCGCTCTGTGCCTCGCAGTTTTTTCTTGCTTGTGCGCGCATGTGCACCGCAGGTATTATATTCAGCGTGCCTTCTTATAATGAATTACTGGCGAGTGCATCGTCCGTCCAAGTGTTTGCCACAATGCCAAAGTAGCTTTTGCGCTGTGGTTTCTGCATTGAATAGGACGGTTGCGCAATTTCAGTGCGAAGAAGCGGTGCTGGCAACCACTCATCGCTCACAATAACAGAAGCTGAGGAAAGGTATTTACAGATTATTCTTTAGTCGTCGGTGTCAATGAAGCTTTAAAAATACTGGTATACCTATGGGAGAAGGCATTCTATATTTTTAGGCAAAAGAAACGCCTATGGATAAGGTATTTTGATAGTTCACACCGACATATCGTTAAATTATGTAATAGGATAGTTAAATTGTGATTTTCATTAGACATCAGAAGAACCTTTATCACGGAAAAATGAAGAAGAATGGTCAGCAAGATGCTTTTTTTTCATGCACGCGCAAAAACGTTATTTGACAACATACAGATAACGTAGAAGAGTGTCACATAACATTCAGAATGAGAAACATTGCTAGTGTAGAAATATGCCATGCAGTACGGATGGCAGCTGAGAAAAGGACATGCTCAAGAAAACAGAGCAGTAGTAACATAATGCCATGGCACAAACCTACACCGTTGAATACATGATAAAGCAGCATCAGTGCAGCCGAAAGTTGACGGCCAATGGGTTCTTGAGCTAAGAGCTTGTCCTTTCCAAAAAGCAGCTCTGTTGCGATCAAAACGACACTCCCGGTGCAAGAGACAGCACGTTTTCTTTTGAGCCGAACCACTATTTGCAAAGAATATACAATGCGCGGATGCTCAGGAGATTTGTTTCATACTGGGCGCGCATGCACAATTGAGTCCTTAAATTTAAGAGTTTTATATTTGGATACAGCCCAACAACGAAGTGGCAAACACCCCTCAAAGCCCCCTCAAACACCTAATCCTCCTTATTACATCTTGATCCACCATAAAACACCCTAATACAATCCGCCTTAATCGACCCTAGCCCTTCTTATTTAACCTTAATCCACCTTAATCGAGCTTAAGCCATCTTAATCCAATCATTATTCAGTCATGAATATATTTTGCTAATCACTAATAATCTATTATACACGGCTGGACATGTTTGGCTCGCTTCTGGCCTTCATTAGGTCGCGTTACTTTCTTTACTTCAAACGCTCACTAAAACATATCCAACCAAGGGTCTCGCCGTAAAATGTGAACTAGCTAGCGCTCATCACCTGCAATACCACGAGTATACTTGGCACAAATTTTTTTAGGCCCCGCATTCATTGTATTTAAGTGACTGACACACACATCGAAGTAAGCTGTTAATAGCGCCTCTACAAGCTGCTATTTCGATTTTCAGTAAAACAGGCAACCGATCCTAACAACCAAGAAAAGTGCGATCGAGAGGCTGTATCTTCGGGTATATTTATTCAGTGGAAAGCAGAATCTATAATGCTGCATTTCTGATTGAATAACAGTTGACGACGTGCGAAATGATGGAGTCCCAGCAGAATATCCAGCATTCTGAGGAGAACCCCATTTTTATGCAACGTACCAATTGCCGCAGCAAAAACTCTAATGAGCAGGCCGGAAGAATTGAAAAAATGCAGCATGAGGGGATGCTTTGCTACGAGCAATAAGAAAGGTGCCTTACCTCTCAAACAACACTGTTCTTTGTGGGAACAAAGTTCTTTCGGCCAATGTTGTGCAGCCACTGCTTCTTGCGCAAGCCATCACGCTTTCCTTGCGGTATCGTAAAAACTGCATAACCACCATCACGCTTCTTGTTGCAGTTATATGCGCAGCAGCACGGCATAGCGCTAGCAGACAGTGCAAGAAACAGCGTGCAATGTTAGCGTGCGACGTTCTCTATACGCCAAGCCAGCCGAGCTAAGGCGGAAAATGGCGCGAACGAAAAACCAAACACAAGCAAAACGCCAGATCCGCTCGTTTTCAAGGGCAACGGCAAGGAGACCAATCATCCTGCAGGAAAAGGGGCGCAAGACCGTATTCTGCGGAGCGTACTCGCGAGGGGCGAGGAGGTCGCTTGCCGGCGGCAGAGTACAAAGAGTGGCGCTACTTTAAAATGATCAAGGGGCTTTAGAGCGGCCCGCACCGTGCCACCACCTGGTAGCGCAGAGCTTAACCAGCTCAACACAGAGCTAATATTGCTGTAACCAAGTTTCATCATCAACATAGCCTATATTTATGTCCACTGCAGGACGAAGGCCTCTCCCTGTGATCTCCAATTACCCTTGTCTTGTGCTAGCTGATTCCAACTTGCGCCTGCAAATTTCCTAACTTCATTACCCCACCAAGTTTTCTGCCATCCTCGACTGGGCTTCCTTTCTCTTGGTATCCATTGTGTAACTCTAATGGTCCAACGGTTATCCATCCTACGCATTACATGGCCTGCCCAGCTCCATTTGTTCCTCTTAACGTCAACTAGAATATCGGCTATCCCCGTTTCCTCTCTTATCTACACCGCTTTCTTCGTGTATCTCAACGTTAGGCCCAACATTTTTCGTTCTATTGCTCTTGTGCGGTCCTTAACTTGTTCCCGAGCTTCTTTGTTAACATACAAGTTTCTGCCCCATATCTTAGCACCGGTAGAATGCAATGATTGTACAATTTTCCTTTCAATGACAGTGGTAAGCTCCCAGTCATGATTTGGCAATGCCTGTCGTATGCACTCCAACCCAATTGTCTTATTCTGTAAATTTCTTTCTCGTGGTCAGGGTCCCCTGTGAGTAATTGACCTAGATAAACGTACTCCTTTACAGACTCTAGAGGCTGACTGGCGATCCTGAATTCTTGTTCCCTTGCCAGGCTATTGAACATTATCTTTGTCTTCTGCATATTCATCTTCAACCCAATTCTTACAATTTCTCGATTAAGGTCCTCAATCATTTGCTATATCATGAGAAGCCAACAAACAAGGACACCAAGGACAACATAGGGGCAATTACTTCTACTTACTAATTGAAAAAAGAAATGATAAATTAATGGAAATGAAAATAGATGAAAAAACAACTGTCCGCAGGTGGGGAACGATCCCACGACTTCGCATTACGCGTGCGATGCTCCAACCATTGAGCTATACCGCGGAGCCGTTTTCCCATCTACTTTCTGGGGTATTTATGTTTTACAACTAGAACTAACTGTGGGAGTGTTAGCCAGCGCCCCCAATCACAAATCATGGTGGTGGATGTATACGACCTTTCTGCCGCAGGCGTCACGAGCACGTGATATTTTTGGGTAAAGGCAACTGGTCAATAAACCCACACATATTGCTACAATTATGATGGACGTATGATTATGATGGACGTATGACAGCCCGTTCATTACGATTGACATTGACGCACTGCAGGGGGGATTATCGGAAGCCCATGCCTAAACCAACAGAAGGTGAATCCCTGACTTGCTATGCTTGTCTCGAGTGATCCTTAATCTGGCAGGCGAGTCGCAGTCATTTTGGCCCCTTTTGTATGTGTGTGTATGTGTGTGTGTGGCTTGCAGGCGAGGGGTTCCGCCTTCCCCGAACTGTGTACCACCGAGGCCTCGTGTCGCATTGTTTACCACCCTTTGCGTACTTGCGCCCAAACAAAGCCCAGCTGTAGAGCGCCCTGAGAGCGAACGATGCATCACAGAAGCCTCAAGCCCCCGAAACGTCGCCTAGGTGAGAGGGAGCTGCTGCCGCACCCCCGACTGGACTCAGTGCCTGTCACGTGACGTTGACGTGAGCGAAGTCTCACCTACGATGTTAGCCGGCCTATTTAAGCGGCGCCACCATGTATTTTTCATTCATTCTCTTCTTTTCAAACCTTCATCACCCATGAAATAAGCTGGGCAAGTTTTGCACTAGAAATCGTCTTGCCCCTGCCTGATCGCTATAGTCTACCGGACGCCTGCAGTCTGCGGAGAACGCCACGCTACCCAGCAATAACGCCGGTCGAGCTTGAAGGAACCGGCGTCGCAACAATATACTACCTTGCTTACACATATATATGATACACATATACACAAACCCACACATATGATACGTGCTCGTGACGCCTACGGCAGAAAGGATGTTCTACATCCGCCGCAACGGTTTGTGAGTGGGGGCGCTGGCTAACACTCCCAAGGTTAGTTCTAGTTGTAAAACATAAATGCGCTAGAAAATGGATGGGAAAACGGCTCCGCGGTAGCTCAATGGTATCATCGCACGCATAATGCGAAGACGTGGGAACGTTCCCCACTTGCGGACAGTTGTTTTTCATCTATTTTCGTTTCCATTAATTTAAGATTTCTTTAATTCAATTAGTAAGTACAAGTAATTTTCCCCTATGTTGTCCTTGGTTTCCTTGTTTGCTGGCTTCTCATGATATAAATAATAATAATCGGGCCCCTCCGTTCCTTTCTTATCGTTCAATCATTTGCTGTAATTCGTCCCCATTGTTGCTGAATAGGACAATGTCATCTGCAAACCGAAGATTGCTGAGATCTTCGCCGTTGATCCTCACTCCTAAGCCTTCCCATGTGTAAAACAGTAACCAAGTGTAACCAAATGCTAAACACATTAAACATTTTTAAAAATGTAGGCAGTTTACACTATTGGTGCAAGGCTGGGTCACAGCGGAGCTAGTTCCGGCTTTTGGTAAGTGTTGCGATGTTTTGAGAAGTTTTGCGAGGTTATACATGGCTCGCCTAGGTTCGTACTATGTGTTGCTAGGTTTTGCTATGTTTTGCGATGTTATGCATGGCTTAGCTAGGCTTGAATAGTCGGCAGTGTTCGTTGTCTCTGGCCCAAAACTCAGGATCCTCGGCTCGGCGACGGCGTTTGTCGGCGGCG
This sequence comes from Dermacentor silvarum, assembly GCF_013339745.2. Lineage (NCBI taxonomy): Eukaryota > Metazoa > Arthropoda > Arachnida > Ixodida > Ixodidae > Dermacentor > Dermacentor silvarum. The sequence goes on along the minus strand of NC_051162.1, from coordinate 6,754,805 downwards.
GCCTCGGCGCGATGGGCAGGATCGGCTCTCCTCCGTTGATCGTATTCCCGCTGAGCCGCGCGCCGAGCTGCCTTGTAGGCGGCTTCTTCCACTGGAGTCTTGCCTTTCTTCGGTCACCCCATGGTAGCAGTGCACGCGTGTTCACAAGTCTATCGGCGCGTCGGCTGCTCAGAGCTTTCTAGCATATGAGTGACGTCACGGCTAAGCGAGCATTGCTCTCTTCGGCTGGGAACAAGGAAGGCGCCGCGCACGTATGCCACGGCGAGACTTCACCCTACGCACGTGTGTGATGCGAGGAGGTTGCGTTGCTCGGCGACGCACAGCTGGACCGAGTTTTCTGTCGGCACGAAACGGACTTGCTAAAAGCTTAACAGTTCCGTTGTAAAAGGCCACGTGTTCACGAATACGCTCCCGCCTAAAATTTACACCAGCAGCAAAGTAGACTACACTTAGCTATTGCTGGATTAGCTCTGTGTTTGTCTGGTTGAGCTCTGTGCCACCAGGCGGCTGTACCATGCAGGCCATCTAAAGCCCTTCTATTTGGCCGTTCACGTTTGCACCTCCGCTCATCCAGTAAAACTTGCTTGCTTGCGCTCGCGTTTACCTGAATACCGGACACGTTAAAACTCTCTCTTGTGGTAGTAATCCTTCGGCGTGAATTGACGGCCGCAAACGCATAGTTGCTGGCGCCGGTGTGATGCCGATGCGCTGCAGCCACTCCACTCGCAAGTTGCCTTGCAGACGGACAGGACGTCGCAGCTTGAAATAATAATAATAATAATATATTTTATTCACTTCAATTCGTACAACGAGTTCCAGCCTGCATAAGCGTTGCCGCTTGTGTGCAGAGCTGGGCAGCCAAGTTAAGCACATGAAACAACAGCGAATAAATCATAGTAGAAAGAAGAGAAATAAAATCAACCAAATACGCAGCAATTCCTTGTGCGACGTAAGAACAAACAAACAAACAGTACAAATGAAAGCGAGTTTTCCACCGTGTACACTTTCGTACACGAAATGAAAACACTAAGAACATGGCAAACAGTAAATTACCTCAGTCTATATTATCGTTCAACCAAGGTCGAAGGAACTTCTTAAGGTCTTTTAATCCGGTAATGCTCGGGAGGGTGCGTATTTTATTGAAGTAATAAGGAACGTAGTAGATGCGGGTTCTTTTGCCATAAGCGGTGAAGATGCGGGGTATGACATAATTTTCCGAATGACGGAGAGGCCGTACTTTAATGTTGCAGATTTTGAAGGGGCTGTGAAAGAAATGCTTGTATAATATGTCAAAGATAAATTGCTTGTGCACAGGTAACATGTCAAAATGTTCCATAATGGCTCTGGCTGACTTATCGTGATAGTTGGTTCCATAGGCGAGATTGGTTGCAATTCTGTGCACTATGCGGCTTAGTGTGTTCAATTTATATAAAGATGCGGTTCCGTAAATTGTTATTCCGTATCGTAATATGGACTCTCCCAGTCCCTTATATACCATTTTTCTAACGGATACATCACATATAGATCGTAAAGCATATATATAAACACACACTAGGCGCAAGCGTTTGGCTAACTCTGCGATATGTAAGTTCCATGACAGTGTTTCGTCAAATGTGACACCAAGATATTTGAAATTGGATTTGAGTTCCAAAGGTGGGCATGAACAGCACGTACAATTCCTCTCATGAAGGTATATATTTGAGAATGCTCTAAACACTTTATGTGGGCTATGAAAACAAAGTAGGCAGGTTTTTGTAGTATTAGTAAAAATCTGATTAGCGTTGAACCATTCTACCAAAAGATGCACATTGTGTTGCATCCTGCCGGAGGCTTCTTCATACGTTTCACTTGGTATCGCCAGGGCAGTATCATCCGCGTATAAAAACAGTTGTGAATTCAATGGAAGAAAGGTCATATCATTGACGTAAATATTGAACAACAAGGGTCCTAAAATTGAGCCCTGAGGAACACCTGTCGAAACGTTCAAAACTGGACTGTATAATCCGCCTACTTGGACACATTGGGCTCGATCAGCAAAATAATTTTTGAAGAACGACAGGTACGGACCTCTGAAACCAATGTTGTCGAGTTTATCTAATAATAAATTGTGATTAATAGTATCAAAAGCTTTTTGCAAATGAATAAAAAGTGTAAGGACAATGTTATTGTTATCTATTTCTTTACAGACTAAGTCATGAAAATCCTCTAGTAGGTTTACCGTACTTTTGCCTTTGCGGAAACCATACTGGGCTGCATTTAGTAGATTGTACTTGTCAAGAAATGATGTCATGCTAGCATGTATAATTTTCTCCATGATACAAGCGAGGGAGGACAGGCTTGCAATGGGTCTATAATTATTATAATCCTTTTTGGAGCTTTTTTTGTGCAATGGTCTTACTAAGCTTATTTTCATGTACGTGTGAATTTGCCCAGTTATTAAAGTTTCATTGATAATGAAAAGTAATATAGTTTTAAGTTTGTCAAAATGCACTATGAGATCCCTCATCCTAACACTATCATAGCCTGGCGATTTTGTTATTGACATTGTTTTCATCACATCCCATAATTCGGACTCAGTGACAGTAGGCATTTAAGCTGAATGAATGCTCGAAGCAACTGCAGTAGAGTTCGCCATTTTCCTTCCCTGTCTACACAACAAGGTAATAGATTCAACAAAGTGCTTATTGAACTCAGTGGCCAATTCTTCCTTGTATTTATCTGGAAAAGCCTGTTCTAAAGTATCATCAATGCTTTTCTTGGATGGTTTTCCTAAGGTGGTTTGCACTAATTTCCATGTTTTTTTTTACATCCCTACTGCATGCCGAGAATTGATTCAGCTGGTAATGTTTTTTTGCCAGTCGTATTTTTGCTGTAATTTTATTTCGCAGTTGCCTGAATTCTTCTCTTAGTACGAAGTCATGAGGGTGCTCATTGCACCTTCTTAAAAGTTTACTCTTAATGTAGGATAGCTCAATTATTTCCTTGTTTATCCAAGGGCTCGCCTGATTTGGACGTTTCAGCCTCACCTTAGTTTTCGAGTTATTGTAAATTGATTGCAGTTGCTCTACAAGGAGTTCGTAAGCATGTAGGTTATTTTGCTGCAACAGGGAATTCCAGTCATACAACTTAATTAATTTATCTACTTTTCCATTATTAATTACAAGCCTTTCTGCAGATCTCTCCTGTATCGCCATTTTACTATCTTTTAACAACGTAAGGGAGACAAAATAATGATCAGCAACTTTTTCTTTAATAATACAGCCGAACGTTTCCTCTTGCGTTATGGTTGTACTGATATGGTCAATGCATGTCTGTGTAAATTTACTTCCAAGAAATTCTTCTCGCGTGTAGCCCTGAATTTTATTCTCCAAGCCAAAACTGGCCAACAACGTTAAGTACTCGTTTACACCTACCTTATTAGTCACCGAAATGTCAATATTTAAATCTCCTGCGAGAACCACACGTTTATTTACTGCATACCTTTTAAGGAATCTAGCGAGCTCCTCTAAAAAAACTGCAATATTCTTGCTAGGAGGTCTGTAAATCGCACAAACTAACATAACAATTCCTCTTCATTGTTAGAAAGATAAAGCGCTATAACTTCCGCTTCATCAAACTCAACTTTCAAACGCTCACAAAACGAGCAGTTTTTCACAAATACTAATACTCCTCCACCACGTTTGCTTCTCTGCACAAGGCATACGATTGATAGTTCTGTATATCATAAAGAGAACAATCAGACTCACTGACATTGATCTCAGTAAATATTACCGTAAATGTGACCGATCGCTAGATTTGCAGCCCACATCGTGAGAAGAGTGAGTCATGGTGCGCGCGAAATGAAAACTCGAGCGTAACCAATCGGATAGCTCGCCACACTGACGTCAATTAGGCCAACTACGCCAGTTGTAAAGGGTAGGCTGAAAACTTATGGGGCGGCGCCGCTGGGATCGGTAGCGATACACATTTTTAAGACCTTGTGATAACACACTTTACGCGGAGCGCATACATGCTTAAAGAACCTTCCCTAATGTCTCACTACGTTTGTATCAAATCGTCAAAGTTGTTTGAGGGTCTCTTTAAATGCGCGCATACAGTCCGGCGTTTCCAGGGTACTAGGCAATGGCCGGCGTAGTCAGATGCGTCACGCCGGTGGCGCCAAGATCGCCGAAAATTTGGCCCCTGTTTAATTCACTGTGCTTAACATTGCCCACAGTAGGGCTGCGATAAACCTTTGCCGCAGTGCATGCGTACACGGACGCTGCGAGCGAACACTTTTTTGTTTGGGATAGACGCAAACTCAGCTAAGACTCTTCCATGCACCAGAACTGAAGGCAGGCCAGCCAAGCTACCGCGTGACGCACTCGGATCTACCGGCTCTTGCGCGAGATAGGACATGTTTTTTGTGTGTTTTTTTCTTTCACGCGCTTGCCAAGCCAAAACGCATCGAATGTTTTCAGTCACGATGGCTGCACGATGACACTAGACTGGAGCGTTCGCTTTGCGCCGACGTATAGCGTAACTGCGCCGCGCGTGGCGTGCGCTCGCGTTACACCGGACTATACCTGCGCCTTAGAATTCGAAGTTCCTGTGATGATTCCAAATGGCGGATTCCTTCACTCAATGAATGGAACAACTATTTTAAGGAAATGCTTGACTTGATCGGATGGAAACAACGCATGGTTTAAGTGTTCATTATAGGCAGTTGTAACACCCCTTATCCGAGTTCATTTCATGTCAAGGCGAGCCAAAACTTTCAGGTAGATTGCTCAAAGGCAACTCTCGGATTTTGTTGTAGTTTTGACGTTGTTTCAATTAGCTTTAGAAGTTGTTACTCTCGCCGATTGCCCGTTGAACGCGTGAAGCGTACTGCAGAAGTTTCGTTGTGTCGATTGATTTTTCACACACAGTTTCTACGGAACTTTCCTGGGTGACACGCTATGTAAACGTGCAACTGGCAGAACATCTGGGAGAAAACATCGGTAATTCCCGAGGGCATAAGGAGTCATCTTTCCTATAGTAGGTGGCGCCACTGGGCATGAAAGCTAGGTCATCACAGAGCTGATGAAACACTTGCGTGCCCTTAGCCACGAGTGCTTGACGGACGTATTACAGAACCGTATACCTCGCATGCATCATTCAGGTATTCTGGCTGTATAACGTATATGCTGTCGGTACAGCGGAAAGAATAATTCTTGTTACCATATTTCTTATTTATTTCAGAAGGAGATACGTCGAACAGGTCGACAATTACGTGACAGTAACGCTGCAAATCCCTACGCTTCCTATTTGGAGGTAGTTCGGTGCGCATCTACCGGCTTTCCGACATGAACGCAGCTTTCTCGCTTAGAATGATCACATATTAAGGCACCCAAGCTGCATCACAAATAACGTATTTTTCACGTAAATAATAAGTACTAGTTTCCTTTGTTTGAATGTCTTAAAAGTTGTTAGCATAAAAACCTTTCATATTTGTAAGTCCTACAATTGCCTGAACTCTTCAGTAATAATGTAGCCTTTGTTTTGCGGCACGAAAACATGCCACTTAATAATATTGACCACATAGATGTTGCAATGTCTTTGAATGATTTTGCTTGACCAACCTTTCTCAATAAATACAATATCGGTCTTGGATGTTGTTATTAGTAACAATTATTTCGGGCCAGTCGAGTTGCCAACGAGCAATGTTTTCTCGCAGCCCCACCTTAAATTCTTCAAACCTTATGGGAAATTGTCATTTTATTTCAAATCCGTGTCAACATGCAGGTAAGCCAGGCACTCCATATGTTATGTTCATCGCAAGCACAATAAATAAACAAAAAAGGGAAGTTACATAGCAGGGAAAGCCACCATAAAACATAGAGCACATCAAATTCACTTGAACGTAAAGGTACAGTCCCTCAAAATATACTGCGGACTAGAGCACTGCACGGGCCGATTTTTTCAGCCCGGGTCCGGCCCGGGACCGTTTTTACCTTGGGCTGCCCGCCCGAGCCCGGCCAAAAGTTTTATGGCGAGACCCGGGCCCGGCCCGGGCCCGGATATAATCTGCGTGACCCGCCCGGCCCGGCCCGCCACCCCTTTACCTTAGGCCCGAGCCCGGCCCGAACCCGGCCCGAGACCGAAAAAGATCACCGAGCGGCATTAAAAAAATAATAAAGAAGAGAATGAAAGCAATTTATTCTGAAGGCATAAATACGTGTCATATGCAATTATGAACACCATTTGAGCGGTCTGAACGGAAATACCAGCGCGTGAAGTGGTACGAATGACCCTGCCGAGTAGAATAGCCAGCAGTTTCCAACGGCGCGACCTTGATGCGGCCCAGTCAACTTCTATCGCAGCGCCACCACAGTATATTTCCACGTCGGTCGCCTTACTGCAAAGCATGCGCCGCCCCAGCCGCTCGTCCCACTCAACCGTATTCCAAGTACGAAGCGCAGTCACGACCGGTCGTGAGCGCAGCGCATGAATGGAGTAAATGGAGAAAGAAAGCTTCTCGTTCCTCCATGGTGCAGCGTAATGCGCCGCTGCTGGGCGGCCGGTTGAGAACATGCGTGCAATCATGGATGGACGCATGCCATATTTCAGCCACGTGACGAATTATCTTACCAGTGATCGTTTTACCAATTCGCCTTTGAAGAATGAGAAAGTCGCGAACGCGCTTTCACCGCGCTGAAAGCATTAATTACATTGATTTAGGTAATCATATCATAAGAAGCCAACAAACAATGACACCAAAAACAACATAGGGGAAATTACTTGTACTTACTAATTGAATTAAATAAATGATAAATTAATGTAAATGAAAACGGATGAAAAAACAACTGTCCGCAGGTAGGGAACGAACCCACGTCTTCGCATTACGCGTGCGATGCTCTCACCACTGAGCTACCGCGGAGCCGTTTTCCCATCCACTTTATGGGGTAATTATCTTTTTACAACTAGAACTAACCCTGGGAGTGTTAGCCAGCGCCACCACTCACAAACCTAGGGGCGGATGTGGAACATCCTTTCTCTGCCGCAGGCGTCACGAGCACGTGATCTTTTTGGGTGATGGCAACTGGTTAATAAACCCACATACGCTACCTGAAGGTATCAATGTTGCCGGATTCGAGACCTCGTTAAGTAATGAACGAGAAGAAAGGGAACCGAGGGGCCCAATTCGGGCCCCTCGGTCCCCTTTCTTTTTGTTCATTGATTTAGGTAAGAAATACAATGGCATCCTTTGGTTTGAGGCCACTTCAGTCTTTCTGGACTTTTACATTCTGCTCAAACCACGCAAAATATGACGGAAGAAGAAAAGGGAAGTACACAGGAATAGCACTGCTAGCTTCCAGCTGCGTCGGCGCAACAGCTTTTTCAGAGTCGAGACGCGCGAGGATAACTCGCTGCACGTTACATGCACACCACCAGAAAGTCCGAGCCCGGCCCGGGCCCGGGTCAAAAAGCACATGCCATGCGCGAGCCCGGCCCGAGCCCGTGAAAAAACTGCCCTAGCCAGCCCGGCCCGGCCTACGGGCCGGCCCGCGCTCGGGCTTTCGGGTAAGCCCGAGCCCATGCAGTTCTCTACTGCGGACCGCGCGAGCACGTGGCTGATGATGATGACGACGATGATAATAATTTGCGTTGGCGTCTCATTTGAAACGGGGCGGCGAAAAATAGTCACCTAGCCTGCTTGAACTAATCACATTATTATATGCAGATGCATGGCAGCCAAGGTCTTTGCCTAAGTTTTCTTGATATTCCTCCATTCTTATTAACTTCTCATGTTAACTTCTCATCTTAGAGATGTTGAATAAAGCTGAATTGGAAAAATTGATTATACAGGGTGTTTCTACGAAAACACTAAGTAATATGTAAATATGGCTATTTTGAAATAGAAGGACGGTTCCTTCGAAGACATGCTATCAGTGATGTCGACCATGGGATGACGACTGATACGTGGCAATTATACGTTACTTAACAAAAATTCACTAATTAACTTCTAAACATATTGCTACGAGGGACACATTCTGCCAGGGGCAGACGACAAAGAAGACGGTTCTGTCGGGTGCTGGTGGCTGTCCACCATCTTGGCTACTGTGTCTGTGTAGTGTAAATACAGTGTAAATAGTCCCGCCTTGTGTCGTTTTACGTAACATCTTTGTGGTGGAAGTGCTGGGTAGTTCCCTGTTTCCATCACGGAGCTCCGCAACGGCCGCCTCATCACGCTTCCGACCATGTCAGTCGGTGCAGGCACAACGTCTTCACCCGCTGCCCCTCCCGTGGCTCCCACCTACATCGTTCTGCCTCCTGCTCGTGATCCTGGCGTCTTTTCCAGCCAGGATGGGGTTGACGTCGACAAATGGCTACACCTTTACGAACGGATCAGCACCAGCTACAGGTGGGACCCGACCCTTATGGTCGCCAACGGGCTTTTTTACCTCGATGGCCCACCACGGGTGTGGTTCGAGACGCACGAGGCGGACATTACAAGCTGGGACTCTTTCAAAGATAAGATACGCGACCTTTTCGGTGACAGCACTGGCCGGCAGCATGCTGCGCGGAATGAACTTGGGACTCGTGCACAGACATCCTCCGAGTCATACGTCTCTTACATCCAGGACGTTATCGCTCTTTGCCGCCAGGTTGACGAGCACATGCCTGAGTCCGAGAGGGTTTCTCATGTGCTCAAAGGTATCGCTGACGATGCCTTTAACCTGCTCGTGTATACCAACGTTGATACCGTCGACACAATCATCAAAGAGTGTCGGCGGTTTGAACCTGCCAGGAGCCGCCGTATAACCCAGAGATTCACCCGGCTACCCAATACGGCTGCAAGTTCATCGTGTGATGCCGTTCGCCTGCCGCCAACCTGTGACCACGTTACGCGTATTGTTCGTCGCGAGATTGAAGCTGCCTGTCCTGCACCTATTCCACCACCCGTGTTTACATCCCACGCCAGTGACCCAACGCCGCCATCAGTGTCCCTCATTCAAGCTGTAGTAAGGCAGGAGTTTGCCAATCTCGGCCTTCCATCGGCGTGCCCACTGACTCGTCCTGACGCTCAGCCTTATTCCTCTGGACCTGCTCGACGATCCTACACCTCTCCTGTCTCCTTCCGCAACCCTGCGGAATGGAGAACGCCCGACGATCAGCCCATCTGCTTCTCCTGTCATCAAGCCGGGCACATTGCTCGTTATTGCCGTCGCCGTTGGACCTACGCATCTCGCCAGACCTCCATGCACTCTACTCCTTTTAGACGTCCAGCCGCTGGTTCCCCTACTTACTACTCGTCGTCCTCCCACGAGCCTCTTCCCTCTGACGCCACTGCTCCTGTTCGCCGCTTCTCCCGCTCCCCGTTTGACACATTTGAAGACGCAGAGGACTGGCTGGAACGCTTTGAGCGCGTCGCGGAGTTCAACGAATGGAACGAACAGCGCAAGCTGCGAAACGCTTACTTCGCGTTAGAGGACAGCGCAAGAACGTGGTTCGAAAACCACGAAGCGACATTTGTGTCTTGGGATGCTTTCCGACGGGAGTTGCTTGCCACTTACCCGAGTACGGACCGCAGGGAGAGGGCCGAAGCTGCCCTACAAGCAAGAAACCAGCGAAACAATGAAAGCGTCGCCATGTATGTAGAAGACATGTCCCACCTATTCCGCCGAGCTGATCCCAACATGAGCGAGGACAAGAAGCTTCGCCATCTAATGCGGGGCGTAAAACAGGAACTATTCGCTGGGTTGGTTCGTAGCCCACCGCGCACGGTCGCTGAGTTTCGTTCGGAGGCGACAACAATGGAAAGAACGTTGCTTCAGCGATCAAGGATCTACAACCGGGAAATGAACGTCACCTCTGTAGACGCAGTTCCAGCAGTCTTCGGAAGCAGCGTGGAAGTGATACGGGAGCTCGTACGATCTGTAGTGCGAGAAGAGCTTCAGAGGCTACGACTTGACGAGAACGCTCCAACGCCGTCTTCACTGGCAGACGTGGTTCGAGAAGAGGTCAGACAGGTGATCCGGGAACCACAACTCAGTGCACACCCCCAAGCGCCATTACTGCGCCAGCCGAGCCTCTCATATGCCGATGTACTGCGGCAAACTCCCGGACGTGCTCATGTCGCAGCCACTGCATCTATTAACAACGCGATGCCTCGAAATACGCTGTCGCCACCCGAGAGAAGATTTAGGAAGGCCGATGTATGGCGCACTCCCGAGCGAATACCTCTTTGCTACCACTGTGGTGAAGCTGGCCACCTCTACCGAATGTGCCCCTATCGGCAGGCAGGACTCCGTGGTTTTCCGGTAAACGCACCTTGCCCTCGAAATGGTGAGCGTCCATTCGAAATCGAAGAATACCTGTCGACTCGTCAAAGCTTCCCATACAGCTCTCAGCAACACCAACCTCGATCAACAGCACCGTTGAGGTATCGTTCACCGAGCCCCCGTCCGTCATCAAGCTCCCCAAGACGCCATTCGCAAAGCCCGCGTCGGGAAAACTAGACTCAGCGACCTGGGGAGGTAAGGCCGCTGCCGGTGCGAAAACAGAAGAACCTCCATCGACGACTCCGAACGACGACAAGGGACTCAGAAACCAGTGCCGTAATAGCGACGTCGCTTCCGATTTACGTGTGTTTGTTGACGGTTACGAAGTGAATGCGTTAGTAGACACAGGTGCAGATTACTCGGTAATAAGTAGTGAGCTTACCAGGAAACTGAAGAAAGTGCTGACTCCTTGGAAAGGGCCACAAGTACGCACTGCGGGAGGACACCTCATCGACCCGACGGGCAAGTGCACGGCTAGAATAGGAATACGAGGCTTCACTTACGTCGCTAGCTTTATTGTGCTTCCCGAGTGCTCAAGAGATTTGATTATTGGCATGGACTTCTTGCAGGCTAACGGTGCCGTAATCGACTTGCGGGAATCACGTGTTTCCTTTTCAACGAGGCACGCTCTCGCAACATTTGACACTGAAGAAAAATTCGATGCCCTCTGCATTGCTGACGTGATGATTCCTCCGAGATCCAGCGTAGCTGTTGCAGTAAGGAGCAACGAGTTCAGTGACTACGAAGGGATTGCAGACAGCAACACCAGGCTCTTGCTCGAAAAAGGGATCTGCATGGCAAGAGGCCTTGTTCAGCTACGTGGCGGATATACCAATGTTTTCCTCACTAATTTTGGAAATGAGGTGCAACATGTCGCGAAGGGAACCGTTATTGCAAGCCTTAATAACTTCGTCGAAGTTACGGACCTAAGCATTCCCGAAATTCCACTATCGAATTCCCAAGATGTGGATTCTGTCCTTGCATCAATCGACATTGAACCAGGTCTACTGCCCGGACAGAAGGAGCAAATAGAGAACCTCATAAGAGAATTCGCCGAATGCTTTTCAACTTCATCCAAGGTCCGACGTACATCTATCGCCAAACATCGGATAATTGTCGATGAATCAGTGAGGCCTATTTGCCAGCATCCCTACCGAGTGTCGCCAAAAGAAAGAGAAGCCATCGGAAGTCAAGTTAAGGAAATGCTTAAAGACGACGTAATTCAGCCGTCGGCAAGTCCGTGGGCGTCGCCTGTGGTACTTGTAAAAAAAAAGGACCAGACCTTGCGCTTCTGCATCGATTACCGGAAGCTGAACGCCGTCACAAAGCGGGATGTTTACCCACTTCCAAGAATTGATGACACTCTAGATAGACTACGAGATGCAAAATTCTTTTCCTGCCTGGACCTCAAAAATGGGTACTGGCAGATAGAAGTGGACGAACGAGATCGCGAAAAGACCGCATTTGTGACGCCAGACGGACTATACGAGTTCAAAGTACTTCCGTTTGGTCTTTGTTCGGCACCCGCAACATTTCAGCGGATGATGGACACTGTGCTCACCGGTCTGAAATGGCAAACCTGTCTCGTTTATCTTGATGATGTCGTGGTTTTTTCCGCTACCTTCGAGCAGCATGTAGAACGACTGCGGGCTGTGATGAAAGCTATTAGATCAGCAGGTTTGACGATAAAACCGCAGAAATGCCATTTCGGCTTTCACGAGCTCCTTTTCCTTGGCCATGTCGTCAGTTCAGAAGGCATTCGCCCAGACCCTGAGAAGACTGCGGCTGTTGAAAAATTTCCGAAACCAACCGACAAAAAGGCCGTTAGGCGATTCTTAGGACTCTGCGCCTACTACAGACGCTTCGTGAAAAATTTTTCAAGGATTGCCGAACCGCTAACGCGGCTAACAAAAGACGACATGCCTTTCGTCTGGTCAAGTGAACAGGAGGATGCTTTCAATGAACTACGAACGCGTCTTCAGAATCATCCAATTCTTGCGCATTTTGACCAGGAAGCTGAGACTGATATCCACACAGACGCAAGCAATTTAGGCCTCGGGGCTGTCCTCATTCAGTGGCAGAATGGAGAGGAACGAGTGATTGCGTATGCTAGTCGTACTCTTTCAAAGGCTGAGGTGAACTACTCGGCGACAGAAAAAGAATGCCTCGCGGTGATATGGGCCATTAGCAAGTTCAGACCGTACTTATATGGCAGATCATTTCGAGCTATCAGCGACCATCATTCGTTGTGCTGGCTGGCCAATCTTAAAGACCCATCTGGACGGCTTGCAAGATGGAGCCTGCGACTGCAGGAATACGATATAACTGTCGTATACAAGTCCGGTCACAAGCACAGTGATGCTGATTGCTTATCGCGTGCACCGATTGAATCCACGAAATCTACACCTGCTGAAGATGAACAGGATTGCCCGTTACTAGGAGCTGTGACATCATCGCAAATGGCGCAGCATCAGCACTCTGACCCGGAGTTACGTCTGCTCATTGATCACCTAGAAGGACACACTGTCGACGTTCCACGAGCTTTTATCCGCAGCTTGTCGTCGTTCGTACTGCGAAATAACGTCCTGTACAAAAGAAATTTTGAACATAGTGCTGAGACATTTCTGCTCGTCGTACCTTCAAAGTTACGCCCAGAGATATTGGAAGCGTGCCACGATGACCCATCAGCAGGACACTTAGGAGTGAGCAGAACCTTCGCACGCATCCGCGCGAAGTATTACTGGCCAAAGTTGTTGAATTCTGTGCAACACTATGTGAGAACCTGCCGGGATTGCCAAAGACGTAAAATGCCACCATTGAAGCCAGCAGGTCTCCTACAACCCATACAGCCTCCGGAAACTCCATTTGCACAAGTGGGAATGGATTTACTTGGCCCCTTTCCCACATCGTCGTCAGGAAAGCGGTGGATCGTGGTTGCAACTGACTACCTAACTCGATATGCCGAGACAGGGTCTCTTGTTAAGGGTACAGCCATTGAAGTAGCGGAATTTTTTGTCACGCACATTGTACTACGGCATGGCGCTCCTAAAGTTCTGATCACGGACCGAGGCACCATATTTACTGCGCATTTGACACAGTCCATTATGAAACTGACGCACACCAGTCACAGAAAAACCACCGCATATCATCCGCAAACAAATGGACTGACTGAACGACTCAACAGAACGCTGACCGATATGTTATCAATATACGTGGACATGGAGCACCGAACATGGGACAAGATCCTACCATACGCAACGTTCGCGTATAATACCGCAGTGCAAGAGACGACTCGAATGACACCTTTCCAACTCGTTTTTGGCCGGACCGTCACCACACCCTTAGATGCAATGCTACCTGTAGATGAGACCTCGGAAAATGACCATGATATCAGCGACTTCACAGAAAGAGCTGAAGAGGCACGGCAGCTGGCGCGACACCGCATTCAGCAGCAACAGCAAACCGATGCGAATCGGTATAACTTGCGACGAAGAGACGTCCAGTACGCACCTGGAGACAGGGTATGGGTGTGGACTCCTGTACGGATGCGCGGCCTATCTGAAAAGCTTCTTCGTCGTTATTTTGGCCCGTACAGAATAATTCGCCGACTTAGCCCCTTGAACTACGAAGTTCTTCCAGAAGGTCAAGTAACCTCTTCACGACGGCGGCATCGCACCGAAGTCGTTAATGTCGTCCGAATGAAACCCTACTACGACAGACAATAACAGACAATTGGCCAACAAGCTTTCCGAATGACAGCCTAGAAACCACCGCCTTCTTTATAAGCATCGGGACGATGCATTCTTGGAAGGGGGACAATGACACAAGGTGCCTTCAAATCTCGCGCGCCAGCCGTCTCCCGCGCCCGTCCATGTGTTGCTACGTACGAAAGATAGCAGCAGCGAAGCGGCCAACACGTGCGCACAAGGCACGTGCGATCGGAGCAAGAGATCATCAGGCTGGGCACGAAGAAGAAGAAGACGCGTGGAACGCTTGTGAGAAGACCGTGTACGTTGGAGCGAGACTCTTGCTTAACTATTTGTCGGGCACAAGTTCGCCCAACGTAAATCAATTAAACTAACTTTAACCAACTGTGTGTTACAATATCGTCTCTCCGATTACTGGCGTACGCCTGACGCGCAATGTTACTGTGCCACATACCATGGCGACATTAGCTGATAACTGTGTGTTCCTCCCGCTACTAAACTTTGGTCTGACCCCTCAAGTGTTGCCCCACAAGATGTCACTTGCCCACCTCACCGCTATAACAGAACTGCGCCTGAAGAAGCTGAAGTTTCCCGGTCACCAATTTCTGACGACAGCATTTTTCGCAAAATGATTGCATCAGACCTTTCGCCTGACCAGGCCGACGCTCTCTGTCGGGTTTTGGCCTCATACAGCGACATTTTTGACATTCGTGATCGACCCCTGGGTCAGACTAAGATTGTCACCCACCGAATCAACACTGGCGACTCTTTTCCCGTTCACCGTCGACCTTACCGTGTGTCCGCATCAGAGCGCGATGTTATTCAAAAAGAAGTGGCGAAAATGCTTGCGAAGGACATCATCGAACCATCATCTAGTCCTTGGGCCTCCCCCGTCGTATTAGTAAAGAAGAAAGACGGCTCCTGGCGTTTCTGCATTGATTACCAGCACCTCAACAAAATCACCAAGAAGGACGTGTGCCCTCTTCCACGTATCGACGACGCCCTCGACTGCCTCCATGGTGCCACCTTCTTTTCATCCCTGGACCTTCGATCTGGCTACTGGCAAATAGCTGTAGACGACCTGGATCGCGAGAAGACCGCCTTCGTGACCCCTGACGGCCTTTACCAATTCAAGGTCATGCCTTTCGGTCTCTGCAACGCACCAGCCACCTTTGAGAGAATGATGGACACACTGCTTCAAGGATTTAAATGGTCGACGTGTTTATGTTACCTGGACGACGTGATAATTTTCTCTCCCACTTTCGCAACACACCTTGAGCGGCTTTCGACCATTCTAGCAATTTTCCGACGAGCTGGCCTCCAGCTCAATTCCTCGAAGTGCCACTTCGCTCTTCGTCAAATTACTGTGCTGGGCCACCTCGTTGACGCTTCCGGTGTCCGACCAGACCCAGCGAAGGTACGCGCTGTCACGAATTTCCCCGTTCCTCGATCTGTCCATGACGTTCGTAGTTTCGTGGGGCTGTGCTCCTACTTTCGCCGTTTCGTGAAAAACTTTGCGGCGCTCGCACGTCCACTCACTGACCTTCTCAAGCAAGGCGTCCCGTTTTGTTGGGGTCCTCTACAAGCTAACGCCTTCTCTGAGCTCATCGCCGCCCTAACGACTCCACCTATTCTTGCCCATTTTGACCCAGCTGCTCCCACAGAAGTACGCACAGACGCTAGTGGCCACGGCATCGGTGCAGTTTTAGCCCAAAACCAACGCGGCATTGATCGTGTTATTGCGTACGCAAGTCGTCTCCTTTCGAAATCTGAACGCAATTACTCGATTACGGAACGGGAATGTCTTGCCCTTGTCTGGGCGGTTTCGAAATTCCGTCCTTACTTGTATGGCCGCCCTTTTCGTGTTGTCACAGATCATCACGCTCTCTGTTGGCTTTCCTCACTGAAGGACCCTACTGGACGACTTGGTCGTTGGGCGCTGCGCCTTCAGGAGTACTCTTACTCAGTTACCTACAAGTCTGGCCGCCTCCATCTGGACGCGGACTGCTTGTCCCGCTACCCTGTTGACCAACCAGACGGATCGGAAATTGAACCTAGCCCCTGTGTTATGTCCATGTCTCAGTCTCTCCAGATTGGTGACGAACAACGCCGTGATGCTTCTTTGCGATCGCTCATTGACCGGCTGGAATCGGCACCTAACGACGCCTCACTGCGCATGTTCGTCCTCGTGAATGGCACACTTTACCGTCGTAACGTCCAGTCCGATGGCCTTGAGCTGCTTCTCGTTGTGCCTAAACATCTGCGTTCAACGGTCCTGCATGAGCTTCACGACGAACCAACTGCTGGTCACCTTGGAGTATCCCGCACGTACGACCGTGTCCGGCGCCGCTTCTTTTGGCGCGGTCTCGCCCGGTCTGTTCGACGTTACGTGACCTCCTGCGATAAATGCCAACGTCGGAAACGTCCTGCTGCACCCCCTGCTGGTCTACTTCAATCACTCTCCATCCCGACCGAACCATTCTTCCGTGTTCGTTTAGACCTTCTCGGTCCTTTTTCTGAGTCAAGATCCGGCAACAAGTGGGTCGCCGTTGCTATCGATTATGCGACCAGGTATGCAATCACTCGAGCGCTCCCCACCAGCACTGCTACTGACGTTGCCGATTTTTTGCTCCACGATGTTATTCTACACCATGGCGCCCCTGGCCAATTGCTCACAGATCGAGGCCGTGCATTTTTATCCCGAGTAATCGACGATCTTTTGCGCTCCTCCTCAACGCAGCACAAGTTGACCACCGCCTACCATCCTCAAACAAATGGCCTCACCGAGCGCCTAAATCGCACCCTCACGGACATGCTCTCAATGTATGTTTCCTCCGACCACCGTGACTGGGACCTGGCGCTGCCTTACGTGACCTTCGCCTAGAATTCATCGCGTCACGATACCGCCGGTTATTCACCCTTTTATATGCTCTTTGGCCGTGAACCGACGTTACCAATGGACACCCTACTTCCGGCTGCTGCCGCGCCGCCTAGCGAATATGCACGTGATGCCATCGCTCGTGCCGATCATGCGCGTCAGATCGCCCGCTCTCGGCTGTCGGCCTCGCAAGCGACCCAAAAGCGCCTCTATGACAGCCGGCATCATGACGTTCGCTTCTCACCCGGTGCCTTAGTTCTCCTATGGTGTCCATTCCGTCGTGTGGGCCTATCCGAGAAGTTGTTATCTCGGTACACGGGTCCTTACCGAATCATCCGCCAGGTCACGGACGTCACCTACGAGATTGTTCCCGTCTCTCCGACTTTGCCGCCTGCGATCGCTCCCAGTGACATAGTTCACGTCAGCAGACTGAAAGCATACCACCCTCCTTCTGACGACAATGTTTGAAGTGCGCCGAGACGGCGCTTCTACCGCCGGGGGTAATGCTACGAGGGACACATTCTGCCAGGGGCAGACGACAAAGAAGACGGTTCTGTCGGGTGCTGGTGGCTGTCCACCATCTTGGCTACTGTGTCTGTGTAGTGTAAATACAGTGTAAATAGTCCCGCCTTGTGTCGTTTTACGTTGGGAAATTGGGAAATTGAAGTAGACTCTCCGTACAAGCCATATGTGGTGTGTCGAGTGCCCGACAGGGTGCGGTGAATGAAGATAAACAAGAAGCAGACTACAAGGAGTGCGCGTGCGGAGGCGAATTTCGTGCTGGTTGAAAGACAACTACGTCGAACACCGTCCGGCACGTGAACACGCGGCGCCAGAAGAAAAACAAAAGAAAAAAGGCATCCGATCGCAAGAGACCAGAAGCTACGAACGGCCAATGGGCAAACGACGAATCGGCCAGGGCGGCAGAAAAGCGAGGCGTGCAGGCAGAAGAGAAGGAGAGGCGATGCCAGGAGAAGGTCGCCCACCGGACCGGGAGTTGAAGATGGGCCGTCGGGTTCCAGACTCAAGCCACCAGGACTTCACCCGACCGGGGTCTCCTGCAAACCCGTTCCTGGGCGTCGCCACTCTACCCGATCGTGAACTGCTGCCCGAGGCCGGCGGACTTCTGCGCCCGTGGGCAGAACGTCACCAGTCGGGCTACGGGCCCGAGTTCCACGCCCGGCTGCCTGGCCAGAACGCCGCCGCTGTCTGCCCGAGTTGCCAAGACGACTGCCTTCTCCCTCCAAGCCAGAGCTTCCGCGCTCTGGCTTGGAGGGAGAATGCAGGCGGGAGAAGGCAGGCAGCCGCCCGTTCAACGGTCCAACACCCCGACCTTTGGTGAGACCGACACCACTTCTCTCGTCGCCTCATCTCCGCTTCTCCGCGTCAAGACTGTTGTGCACCCACACACTCGTGGCCTGCCTAAGCTTGCCTGCTATCGTTAGCGTTTTAGCTCCATGTGTTTCGTATTATGTGTTTCTCTTTGAGTGTTTATTTTGATGGGTTACTTTTCATTTTATTTACATTAAATGTTTGTGTGTGTTCTCCAACAAACGGCTTTGTCCTCATTTGGGTTCTCGGAGGCTCCGCCTCAGAGAATCGTCAGAATCTTTAAAGAAAAAGAACCTGGCATCCCAGCATATCAACTTTTGGATCAGGAAAAATACGAGAAGCCGTGGAGTTGTACGACGAAATGCTTTCGTCGAGCATTTCCGAGCTTTCATGGCTGCGAAAACTAGCTAGACAAAAATTTATTTATTTAATGCAACATAACCGCTTCAATTTCGACACTCAAAGGTATTTACAAAACATAATGTCACGGATATCACGGTACGGTCCGTTAGGTTTAGCCATGAGGACCAATTTATGCCCATAACTGCAAAGGTTGACTCATTTAAGGTTGACATCTTTCCTAAAACCATTGAAGATTAGAATGCGCTACCGCATTGCATAACGAAAATTGATTCTCTAGAATACTTTAAAAAATCGGTACTGGCCTATTATTCTGCTATGTAGCCATCCTCACACGTTGTTAGCTTCTTTGTGCAATGATAGGCAGCTTGTGTAATATGACATGATTGAAATGACTCTGCGGGGTATTGACGAAGTTCCTGGTGTGATGTTGAAAATTTGATTTTGTATGGTACAGTTGTTGTTGGTTGTAGTGTTCGGTGCCTGTAATACAATGATCACTTATATTACATATCTGCGGATATTCTTCTGCAAAATTGGCATAATTAAGCAGTTGTATTTTCTGGTTTGATTTGCGTAGCGATCTTTGAAGCTTATTTAATGAGTTCTCCACCCTGTTTCGGCCTTTGGGCTAACAGTATCAATAAATATATAAATAAAATGGTGAGTTCGACGAAATGCGAAAGAGCGCGCGAAACCGAAACTGCGAGGCTGCAACGAGTGCAAAACAATTTCTGCCCAACGTTGGTTCGGCCTACGTCACGCCGCAACCGGCAGCCAGCGCACAGCCCTCTTCGACTGTTCAAGACTGTTCTAAAGAATCAGTCTTGCTTTGCAAATACATTCCTAGTGTTGCATTCAGCAACAGCACTGGGCAAAAATGACAAATTTGAAAACGTTAGTTTTTGTCTTATATGGAGTTGAGGACTCGGAGTGATGATGTCTGCTTAGCCGTGATGCTAATGCACGGAAAATTTGTTACCTTTAAGGAGGAAAAGAAAGTTAAGCCTGAGAGCTTACCACCAAATTTGCAATGTCGCACTACGGTGTGCCTCATAATTATATGGTGGTTTCGGCACGTAAAACCCCGGAATATAGTTTTTAATTTATTTTGACCTCTGCATCACTAACTGTCCATGGGTAAACTACTCCCAGACACGTCCTTTTGTTTCTTCTCATATGCCGCTAACCCTTAAATGTTCCTGAGATCTTTATTTTGCCCTTTACCACTTCATATCTCGCCTAATGAGCATGCCTACGCCTCCACCTTTCCTTGACCCAGTCATTCTGTACAACAGTTTCTATGTAAATTTGTCAATAACAGGCGGCTGCTCCAAATCTTGTAGATGCGTTTCGGTGAAGGCGTACACGCTAACAGGTTCTTTATTCAGCAGCTCCCGAATTTGCAGCCGTTTATTCTGATTTCTACCGCCCTGCATGTTCACGTAACATATTGTATGCATGTCGTTTTTTTTTTCAAGTTCAACATAAGCATGCTGCTATCTCACGCAAAGCGGCGCAAACTAAACGGCTAAACACCGAGCGCTTGGAACCTGGCTTGGAGGTTTGGGTGATTGGTTCCACTTGGCCTTTACAAGCCAAATGTGGCCTTTATTGGTATTTATTCTACCATTCTGGTCTGATAAGTTAGGCTCCGTGCTATTGTAAGGAAACGTCAGATATAACATCTCGGAAGCCATCGTGTAGACATTGCTTCCGTGATTGCAACGGCACGCCAAATCTCTAAGACCGTAGTAAATGTCATATAGTAAACAAATTGTATGGATGTTTTTCTTCAAGTGTTGATGATTTATTGGCATCCTCTTTGAAACGCGGCAGTGACAAATAGTCAGGTAGCCTGGTTGAGCTAATCAGGCATGCTATGCATGCTTTTCCTTCTAGCATTTTTGTGTATATTACATCTCCTTATTTTTTATTGCGATAGCAATTATATGGACACTTCAACCGGATTTCTGCCGTCGCCGTCGTCGTCACCGTCGCCGTCGCCGTGAGGTTCCCTATAGATAAAATCTTCGCCGCGCGCCGTATGCCCGAGCGGAAGCGTGTGGGGACGCGCGCTATCACGGAGAGCGAACGCACTCCATCTCCCACGCGCAAGCAAGGAAGCGGGAAGCCAGCGCCGGAGGGAGCGGGGGGCGGGGGCACTTCCACTCTGCCAACGACCCGCCGTGGTTGCTCAGTGGCTATGGTGTTGGGCTGGTGAGCACGAGGTCGCGGGATCGAATCCCGGCCACGGCGGCCGCATTTCGATGGGGGCGAAATGCGAAAACACCCGTGTACTTAGATTTAGGTGCACGTTAAAGAACCCCAGGTGGTCCAAATTTCCGGAGTCCCCACTACGGCGTGCCTCATAATCAGAACTGGTTTTGGCACGTAACCCCATAATTTTTTTTAACCGCGCTCGTCGCTCGCCCGCACCGTCTGTTATCTCCACACGGCTCTGACCTTTATGCGCCGTGCATTCGCCGCTCAGTTTCCGTTGAAGCGATAGACCGCACGTACCTTCGCCCGCTGCGGCGTATACGCTTGCTACCAGCGTTTTGACAGTCGTTGTCTGCAGACATTCAGTGTGATCTATTCGTGTTTGTTTGTGCGCGCTCACACCACGCTTGTTCATTCAGTTAGTAATAGTCGGGCCACATTTTCCAACGCACGCTACACTTGCAATGCTGCCCGGGTCAGCAGTGCAGCACTACAGGTGTGTCCCTTCGCACGCGCTGCCCACGGGAAGCGCTTCTCATCAACACCACCGTTTCACACGCGCCTTCTCGTGGTCATTGAGTCTCTCTTCATGTCGGTCTACTTACGCCGCAGCACATCTGCTTACTTAATCAGCTCATGTTTACTACAATTCATATTGCTACCAAAGCCGCTCACCTTACTTCGTATGACATTGCTGTGTTGCTATCCCATTCATTGCTTCGCCCTTAGGGAGAAACTGTGACATCTTTTATCTTCCTCAAAGCTTCTCTATATCTTATTATTATCGCATTTTGTAGGTTACCTTTAACGGATCCGGCTGTATGAATCTATTTCCTGCTTTTTGGTCTTCCACCAATACTCCAAACATCTCTTGCTTATCGCGTCTGCTGGCCGGTTGGTGCTTCCGTCCACTTGAAATCCAAGCGCTTCTGGAACATGTACGTTGCCTATGAATCTGACGGGGCGAATTCCTTCGCATTCCATTAGGTTGTGCTGAGTGGTCTACGTATTTTTTTAGCAAACACATGCCTGATTTTGTCGTGAATATTTGCTCCAGTATGTTTTTGTCTTTAGGCAAGCAGCTCAAGCCGCAAATAGCAAGGCACTGCTCTTTAGGTTATCGTACAGACTTTCCCTTCCAAGTTCTCTCTTTACATTCTAGTAAATATCCGTGGCCGATTTTGTTTCGATTCTTTGCATTCAATTCCTTTTTTATGGTTTTCCCACTTTCTTTTTGATGATTCCTGGTTGTCTATTTAACCTTTCAATTACCCTGTACTTGGTTACAAACTTTCTTGATCTCTTCCTACATTCTGTGTCCACGCTTTTCTGATACAGATACTTCTGCACTTTAGCCAGCCATTCATTTCATCCATGTTTATGAATCTTTCTTCAAAAATAAATTCTGCTCTCTGCTTCTCAGACTTCAAAAAGAGGCCCAAACCATGTCACCCTGAGCCGCTATTCTGGACATTCCGCCATTTTCTTCGAGGCATGATGTAGGCGTGACGCTTACAGAACAGCGCTGATGGCCTCGATTTGCTTTTGTAACAGGACGCAAATTTGACGTTTCGCCTAAGAAACCGTAATGTAGTCACTGAACCTAGCGTTTTTGATAAATCAAAACAGTTTTCTTCCCCAGTAAAATTAAAGCAGCTAGCTCAAAGCGTTCGATTATTCCATCAAAATCGTTTCTCGCTTCCGTCGTCTGCGTGCGCACAAGCTGTCGTCTGCTTCGTTAACTAGGATGCGTGTCCTCGGAAAACGGAATGAGTCATCGTATATTGGCGCCCACGCGCGTACTTTCTACCTTGAGACAACATAAGCGACCTTGATGATGAACGCGCGTTCTCGGCGGCGTTATCGCTATCTCGTGAAACGCAAGTGACTTAGCCCGACTCTCCTGGCTGAGAAGCGGCCGAATATCATCGATAGCGTTGCGCGCGCCACAGGTATCCGCTTGCGCGACGCAAAGGCCGGCACTGCCATCTCTTGTTCACTTCGCCGTTTACTCGCACCGCGACAGGAAACTTCAAGGCGTCACCTTGCCTACATTCTTTTTTATAAATGAAAAGTCGCCGTTGTCATAGCCTTTGATGATGCGAAAAGCCATTAATATTGATTACGACACAAACGCAGTAGTGAAAAGTGCAAAAAGTTGCAGGAAGTTTCTTAGTTTCAACCCATATTATTTCAAATAAACATGTTTTCAATAAAAATGATGGTTCAAAACACAAATGCTAACACCACCCGAGAAAGATGCAAATGCTATGAGCACGCGTTGTGAGCAAAATATTTTCATGGCCCCAAATGACAGGGAAAATGCGGCGATACGCATGCTTATCGACTGCTATTGCATATGGCCGCTCATTGCCACAATTCGCGCGGCTCGTCTCGCCATAAATTATGCTGGAAAATCTCTGCAATGGTGGCCCAGGGCAAGGTCACGCAACGCAAATTGTCGTTTACGCCAATTCCTTCCTGTGACGCTCTTCAGGGGATGTTCCTTCAGCCAATCAACAAGCTGACATGCCGGCTATCTTGGAAATTCGCGAAATTGCAGATGCATTGCACGGGTTTCTGCACGCTACCGTCCTCTTCCGTTTTAAAGCGCTAAAGTGGCAATATAAGTGCCAATGACCACAAAAACTATTAGTCCATAAAATTTTCAGCTCCACGTCACGTTTCGTCATTCTGATGAAAACGCAAAATTGGATTTTGCAGGTACAAATTTCAAAACACGTGACCTCTCGACAGCCAATGAGAGAGTCAACATGGCGGATAATAGCGGCCGTGCAGCCACCATGCGTGTCGAAAATAGAGCCTCTGCACTGCCTCATTTGTGGTCTTGCCGTGGGCTGCCAAAGCCAACCGGCCCACCGATATCTGATTAACTTCTCACCACGACAAGATATCCGATTTTAAGCACATAATGACATTTTTGAATGTTAGCGCTGTTGAAAATAACTATGATGCCACCTGGCGCAAAGTGGTGCAAACTAGACGCCTAACTGCCCTGAGCTTGGAGGAACATGGCGTGAAGCATTGGGAGATTGGCCCCATTTGGCCTTCATAACCCAAATGGGGTCTTTATTGGCATTTATTCTGCATCCTGGTCTGGAGAATTAAGCGCCGCTTTATAAAATGCAACGTCAGATGTAAAATCTAGGAGGCCATCGTTTTGACATAGCATTCGAGTGCGAAACGGCGCGCAGAATCTCTGAGACTATAATAAATAATATAGCAAACAAATTATATGTTTATAGCAAACAAATTGTATGCTTTTTTTCAATTTCAATATCACCGTGCTGCCACCTGGTGCAAAGTGGCGCAAACTAGACGCCTAAAGGGCGAGCGCTTGTACCTTGCTTGGAACTTTGGGGACGTACTGCATCCATTTGGTGTCTTTATTGGAACTTATTATACCACCCTGGCCTAAGAAAGCACGCGCCGTGTTATTGTATGGCAGCGCAGGATATAAAATCTCGGAGACCATCGTGTTCACCAAGCTTCCGAGATCGAATTGACATTCCGCATCTCTGAGACTATAGTAAGTACCGCAGCGGTAGCTTTTAACGCCACCAGAGGGTGCCAGCAGCTTTCAAAGGCTTGAATATCGGAACAGGATCTTAAAATGCGAGGTACAAACTGAACTATAGTTTATTCAAATAAATGTTGTGAGGTTAACCTTAAGTGTGCATAAAACACTAGAAATAAGACAGTACAGGGAGACATCTGAGCTTTCTTCCAAGTAAGCGGGACGCGAAGCGAAATCTGTTTCGAAAAACTACAATGATTATGCAGAACAATAGATACGAGGCTTAGGTACTTACTTACCCATGTGAAATAAACTCAAGAGATCGCCGAACTGTCAATTCGCCGAACTGTCAAAACTGATCAACAAGAAGAAAGTAAGGGATATTCGAAATTATAACATGAAAAAGATTGAGGGAGCAGTAAAATATGCACGCAGCATCAAATTAGTGAGAATAAAACTTGGCATAGGACAAGGCAAGATGTATGCGCTGAAATATAAGCAGGGTAATATCATCAGCAATTTCGATGACATAGTAAAAGAAGCGGATGAATTCTCTACTGACCTGTACAATACCCAGAGCAGCCAAGCTATCATTCGAAGTAGTGATCAAAAGGATACAGAGGCTCCTTTTATAACTAGCAATGAAGTTAGAAGGGCCTTGCAAGATATGAGCAGGAGAAAAGCTGCTGGAGAAGATGGAATAAGAGTAGATTTAATCACAGATGGAGGAGATATCATGCATGAAAAGCTTGCGGCCCTGTATACGCAATGCCTCACAACTTCAAGTGTACCAGAAAGCTGGAAGAACGCCAACATTATACTAATTCATAAGAAGGGAGATGTTTGAGAATTGGAAGAATTATAGACTCATTAGCTTGCTTTCAGTATTGTATAAAATATTCCATAAGATAATTTCCAATAGAATCAGGGCAACACTTGTCAACCAAGAGAACAGGCTGGCTTCAGGAAGGAATATTCTACGATGGATCATGTCCATGTCATCAATCAGGTGACGAGAAATCTGCGCAATACACTCAACCTCTCTATATGGCTTTCATAGATTATGAAAATGCATTTGATTCAGTAGAGATACCAGCAGTCATAGAGGTATTGCGGAATCAACGAGTACAGCAGGCATACCTAAATATCTTGGAAAATATCTACAAAGATTCCACAGCTACCTTGGTTCTCCAGAAAAAAAGTAGAAAGTTACCTATCAAGAAAGGGGTCAGGCAAGGAGACACAATCTCCCCAACACTACATGCTTGGAAGATCAACGGCTAATATCGCAGCAAACTGCGGTTTGCAGATGACGTCCTATTCAGCAACAATGGGGACGAATTGCAACAAATGATCGAGTACCTTAACCGAAAAGTGTAAGAGTGGGGTTGAAGATTAATATGCAGAAGACAAAGGTAATGTTCAATAGCCTGGCAAGGGAACAAGAATTCAGGATCGCCAGTCAGCCTCTAGAGTCTGTAAAGGAGTACGTTTATCTAGGTCAGTTACAGGGGACCCAGATCATGAAAAATACTCGTAAATTTACAGAAGAATAAAATTGGGTTGGAGTGCATACGGCAGGCATTGCCAAATCCTGACTGGAAGCTTACCACTGTCGTTGAAACGAAAAGTGTACAATCATTGCATTATACCGGTGCTAACATATGGGGAAGACACTTCGAGGTTAACAAAGAAGCTCGAGAACAAGTTAAGGACCGCACAAAGAGCGATGGAACGAAAAATCTTAGGACTAATGTTAAGAGACAGGAAGAGAGTGGTGTGGATGAGAGAACAAACGGGGATTGCCGATATTCTAGTTGACATTAAACGTAAGGAATGAAGCTGGGCAGGACATGTAATGCGTAGGATGGATAACCGGTGGACGATTAGGATTGCAGGATAGATACCAAGAGTAGCGAAGCGCAGTCGAGGACGGCATAAAACTAAGTGGGGGTGATGAAGTTAGTAAATTTGCAGGCGCAAGTTGGAATCAGCTAGCACAAGACAGGGGTAATTGGAGATCACAAGGAGAGGCCTTTGTCCTGCAGTGGACATATAAATATAAGCTGATGATGACAATGTAATAAACATCATCTGATAGTGGAGAAAAAGAACCAGGAGACTGACCGTTACTGAATTACGTTAACAGGGACAAAGAAAAGGGGGTTACGCGTAAAGTTATGCAGAAACAGCACGCTGGATGGTTGCGATGGGGAAGAAGCCGGTGATGGAAATATATTAAACGCTTAAGAATCAAACAAGAACATAACCTTTTCACCTAAATTGAAACGGCAGTGCAGTACAGTTCAAATCCGGATCAGGATGCTGAGGAGATTGTGTTATAGGCGAAAATTTTCCTTGCTATACAGGTCTACTGTGTGGAAATAGAGCAAGAACCATAGCCAAGATAGCCAGATAAATGTATTATATGCGCATAATACGGTACATTTTGGACAGTCACTCCATCCACTAGATGTCCAGATTTGTCGAGAAAACGTTGTTTGGATGTACTATGGATCACCGAAAATGCATCCGGAACATTTAAGTTGTACTTTGTGGCGACCTCGGGACTGGATGTACGCGACGATATAGATATAGTAAATATCTAATGGATATTGTGGATATCTAATAGATATCCAAATGGCATCAAAAGGACGTCTTTTGTACTACGTACAGATATGGTTGAAGCCACCTCTAATTTATATCCACACTGACATCCAGTGGACATCCGTTGTACTAAGCATGGTTGTAGCTACATCTAATGGACGTCCACACTGACGCCCACTGAATGCTCTTTCTATGGCTGTCTCAGCTAACGTTAGCCATGCTGTTAAAAGAAGAAAAAAAGAACGCGCTCCCAGATACGATTATAAGACCTACAGTGTGCAGTCGTCAGTGGACGAACGAGCATTGCAGGTCTTATAATCGTATCTTTCACAGTGTTTTCCTGCTTTTTTTTTTCTTTTAACAGCTTGGCTAACATTGGATGGGACACTCAATATATCATGGGAAATGCATACGTATGCACTGTTACCAAGCCAAGAAATGCCCATAATTTTTACCACCAGCATCTTTGTAGTGAAATCTTTCATTGGTATTATTCTCTTGGCAAGTACATAGAGAATAATCTATAAATATGATAAAATTAAATAACACAATGGCAGTCCGCCGACATCACAGGCAAACTAAATGGGTGCACATAATGAAAAACTGCCTCTTTTCTTGAAAATGAAGTCGATACTAAAAATGCAACATTATGTCATCCCTTGATTTCTGAAAGGCAGTATGAGCACTTATCGCAACCGATACAAAAATATCATATAAGCATCACAGATAAGCATAAACATACTAAAGGATAAATTGAATGAGTAAGTAAAAGCAATGCTTGAACAGGAACGGTTCTCTCATAAAAACCAAGACAAGTTTTACTTAGGTGAGCAACAGATCAGTGTTAGCTACACTCTCTCAAGTAAAATAGAACAGCAAGGGCACATTATGAGACGTCTCATACATAAAACAAAAGTAGAATTCATGTAAGGGAACATCAAAGCACTATTTGACTAGCCTTGTATTCAGCACAAAAAATTGAAATAACGTAGTGAAACATCAAGGAGAGCAAAAGGTGAAGGCCAAAAACAGCAATATCCTATTGGGAAAACAATCTGAAAACCACCCATGCCTTAGCACAATGATAAATTGTGGAAGAGAAACAAGCAACTTCCTGTGCAGAAGGGTGCCCAATTATCTTATCCATAACGGAGAAAAATTCGAAACACATATCTGCTGCACCAAAAAATAGTTTTACCATATTTTTCTTATTCTTAGAAATGAAGATTGCAAATGGCACAAGGCTGTTATCGCTAGGCAATATCCCAATTTCTGCCTCCATTTTCTTACATAAGTAAGCATGCAATGCAAGTACAATCATGGTATGCTCTATAAGTTATTAGAGTAGAATAACTATGCCATATTTCCTTACGAGTGAGACTACAACCAGTTCGTGTCTATATTCATGGATCACGAGGAATGTCAATGTAATAGCAGGTAGTGGTTACCTGTTTCCACAGCAGACTTGGTATGCACTGGTCAACCGTGGTTACCTGGTACCACAGCACACTTGGCATGCACTAGTCAACCAAGTGCAGCGGCACCAGGTCGTACCACGCTGCTGAGAGTGCTGAGCCACTCCTAGCAGTATCAAATCAGGTTTTTTTCTTTTAAACCTACTCAATGCCTTACATACACTCAGCCTGACACCAGGAAGTAGGATTCTACATTTCTCACATTTTTTAGAACATATAATGCAATGTTCCTTATAATGCAATCAAGCGCCACGAAAGGCCAAAGCGGTGATTCGGGATATGCTGGAGACAAGCTCTCACACCTACATCTCCGCAGCGTTATCTGGTCGGTCTTCATACAATTGGCTGGACCAACACCTCCTATATGTATTTAGAGGCCTGCGCACAAAATGATGACGTCACAACCCGCTGGATGAATCAACAGCGCAGCTCCAGCGGCAGCGACATCACTCTGCTTGCTTTCACCGCGGTCACTTCGCTTCGTTTTAGGGTTCGTTGCTGCCGCCGAAAACTTGGTGTCTTTCTTATGTGCTGTGCTGCACTTATGCTGAGTCCGTAGTGTCAACTGTGGATATTTGTTTGTATCATCGTAACTGACGGCACGCACAATGCCGGACAATTAGGTGTTGTGTGCCGGGATGCACCGGTAATTACGATACTGGGAAAAGATGCAAGCCTTTTCAAGTACGTGTCCCACAGATTCAAGCAACTGAAATTCCATGAATACCATGTGATCCTGATGCTGGACGAAATACACAAAGCCATGGCTTGATTACAAAGGAGGCAAGATTTGTGGTGCTGCGGTCAATTCTAGCAAAGGTGCAACATCAGCTCATGTATTCATGGTACAGACTCCAGAGTCTCCGTAGTTCATTTAAAGAAGTGGCACATATCCTTCCTGTAAGAACACTGAATGCTGACCAGCTGCATGACATTCTAAAGAAAGTCATACTGCGCTTGGAAAATATAGGCCACAAGGTTGTGGCACTTGTGTCAGACTGCAATTCCCTTTAAAGAAAAATCGTGATGTTTTCACAGCCACATAAATTAGGAATTGTTTACCCACATCCAGCAGATTCTTCACTACCGCTGGAGGGTCCGCTAGGGGGCCGTGGCGAGCGGACGTGTGCCACATCGGCTCTGTCTTCCTGCAGTGATTTCTAGCGGCAAATGTTGTCGGATCGACCAGACCAGGTTAAAATTGTCAATCGGAAGTTGAGAGGACTCTGCGGACACCAGCGTTTTGTTCGTAAGTGGATTTTTCGCCATTTGAGAGCCAAAGTCTGCCAGCCGTGGTGCCGACGCGCCAACCCTAACGCCGGCCACTAGGCCTAACGAGGGCTAAGGCTTCCCCCGGTGCCGCCGCGTCAGCCGTGCGGCAACCAACAGGCGGTATGAATATCACCGTGCAAGGTCGCAGCGCCGAAAAGGATGAACTCGACGCCACGTACTGAATAATAGTACACAACAAATGCAACCTCGAGGAGAAATGGGCACGGAAAGCGAAGCTCGCCTCAGAAGAGGTGAAAGTGATTGACACCCCATCTGCGAAGCGCGACGGCAAACAGCAAGTGGAGAAATCGATCGCCTCGACCCAAGCGAAACTTCCCGAGAATGGATGGAGAATCATTTTCCGCCCCAAGGGAGGCATGGTAGTCAAACAGTACGATGGACCTACACTGACCGAAGCCATACATGTAACTGCGAAGATTGAATGGAAGAAGGCGTGTCAGCTCGTCAAGAACGAGAAGCAAGGAATTTTTGTCTTCTCCACCCCCAGCACGGAGGCAAGAGACAAGCTCCTACGCCTCACACACCTCGACATTGAAGGGAAAGTGCACGAGATGACCGTTCACCTGGCAGTACCCGACGACTTCTCGAGAGGAATCATCCACGGAATTGGACTCAACACCTCACTGCAAAAGATCAAGCAAGGGATAGCAGAACATGAGGAAAATCCCAAGGTACTGGAGATCAGACGACTAGGACAGAGCAAGACCATCATGCTCACATTCACCACCAAGGAGGTACCGAGAAAAATGAAATGCCTAGGTGCCATCCTGAACTATTACTTGTACAAGAAAAAGTACGATGTATGCTATAAGTGCGGATACCTGGGACACCGATCCGACGTATGCGAGTGCAAGGAGGAGAAGTACCGGGGCTGCGGCATCCCCAACCCAACCAAGGGACACGACTGCAACCCCACCTGCAAGCTGTGCGGCCAGCCGCACCGCACCAGCGACAAAACCTGCAAGGAGATCTTCAGAACCCTATACACCGTTAAGAAACGACAATGGGAGCAGCTCCAGCAACAGGAGGAGGAGAAGCTATCAGAACATCGCAGCAGGCGGGACGAGAGCAAGACGCGGGCCCCAAGCAAGGAGCGACTCCGGTCCACATCCTTCCCGAGGCTACCACAGCAGGCCACCACCTTTCCCAAGAAGCAAGGGGCACAGCAGGCCACCACCACCCCACCCAAGAAGCAAGGGGCACCACCCACCAAAAACGTAGGCTGGGAAGCGGGGAATTCCCATGACTCAGACATAGTGAGAGAGCTCAAAGAGCAAATGAAACAACAACACGAAATGATAAAACAGCAACAGGAGCAATGGAAGCTTTACCAGGAGCAAACGCAAGCTCAGATGCAGGAGCTCCGTAATCACGTTATCGAGCTGCAAACCCAGAACAATGAGCTCAAAGCTCAACTCAGACAACCGGAAGCGCATCAGGAGGCCATGGATGATAAGTCGTCTGAAACCGAGCCAGAGGCGACTGCACCGCCAAAGAAAAAGCGAGTTAAAAAGACCGATTTGGGCCTTGAGAAGACCGACTGTAGGGTAGACAAACTTGAGGTAGACATGCAGCAACTCAGAGGTAGTTCAACAGGCGGCCATAGCTACCCAGCGTAACACGGAGAGGATAGACCAACTCATCGCAGCTCAGCCAACTAGTCACCCTGATGGGAACTAGAATGGACCAACTGGCAAAACAGCAAAAGCAAATCTTTCTGGGGTTGAATCATAGCCAGGCTCAACACTAGGGCAAACACAATATGGCATTGTAACTGTAGGGGCTTCACAAAAAAAGAAACGTTCTCCAAGCCTACTTTGCGAGACGCGATGATCCCGACATCATCACGCTGCAAGAGTGTGGAAAAAATGCTAAACTGAGCGGATACAAAACCTACTCAGGCCGTTCGCCAAGCACTCAGACTGCTACCCTGGTGAAGAGAAATATCACCGTCATGTAGCATGATGTAGGACACACGCAGATTGACTACGTGTTAACGGAAATTATACCGCAGAGGAGGAAAGAACGCGGCCTGCTAGTCCTGAACGTCTACAGCTCTCCTAAACTAAGAAGAGAGTGTGGCCTCAGGGAGCTCTTTGCCAAAGCGCAATCACTGGCACAAGGGCAGCGGCGTCTCGTAATAGTGGGATATTTTAATGCGCCACACCACGCATGGGGATACAACCACTCCTAGATAAAGGGGAGGGACTTATGGGACGCCATGATACAGTGCAATGTAATACTCCTCAACGATCCACTCGCACCGACCAGGTAGGGGAACAGCGTGCCATAAGACACCACCCCCGACCTGGCCATGATCGAAGCGGACGTTTAGGCTACATGGCACAACACGAACGAGAACCTAGGCAGTGATCACAGAATCATAGAGATCGTTGTCCAAAATGGAGTGAAAATCAAACGTGTGAAGAAAACACTCAAATCCATCAATTGGCAGTCCTTCCGCGACAGTGGAGGGGGTTGTGGGGAGATCACCGACATAGCTGAATGGACGAATGGCATCAAGCAGGCGTGCAAAGAGGCTGAAGAGGAAATAGAATTAGACGAGGAACAAGACTGGGTTGATAGCAACATGAGACAACTGTGGCAAAAGAAAAAAAAGGCAGAAACCGAGCTCGCCCGAAAAAGAGGCAACCGTAACCTGAGAAGGAGAATAGCAGCTATCAACAAGGAAATTGAGAGCCATGCCCAAACACTGAACAGGCAACACTGGAATTACATCTGCGATAGACTAGACGAGCAATTAAGCTCGGTCACCTCCTGGAAACTACTGATACACCTCCTGGACCCAGACAACACCAAAGCTGAGACCAGGAGAAAAATGCAAATACTAACACACTATTTCCAGGGGTCGGAGGAGGATATGATCAGCCAGATAAAACAGAGGTACATAGGGTAAACAAACACCGAAACATTCCCCGGCTATAGCGGCGAAAACAACGAGGAGTTCGACCAACCATAAGAGAGGTCCAAGCTGCCTTAAACAAGCTCAGAGGAAAAATCGTGGCTGGCCCAGATGGGGTCAACAACAAGATGCTTAGAAACCTCGATGACAACTCCCTTCAACAACTAGCGGCAATAATGCAAAAGTGTTGGGAGCGGGGGGAGATACCTGGGAAGGTATCTCGCGATACTTTATTTGCACCCGTCAAATGAATCGGTGTAGGCGAAGCTTTAAAAGATTATTGCTAAGAACGGCACACCAGTGTAAGAAGCGCGCAGTCGTTTTCGCCGACGAGCACGTGCCGAACGTAACTCGCTCTAAATTTGAAAGCCGCGACCGCGCACAGAGAGCAAAGGTAAACGGCAAATCGAGAAAAGTGGTAATCCTGTGAAAACCAGTTACTGTGAAAAAGCAAACTATGTTGATCTGCGGGTTGTCTACGCACCAAAACCATGATATGACTGGGAGGCATGACGCAGTGGGAGACTCCGGATTAATTTTGACCATCTGGGGGTCTTTAACGTGCACCTAAATTTAAGTACACGGGTGTTCCTGCATTTCGCCTCGATCGAAATGCGGCCGCCGTGGCAGGAATCAAACCCGCGTCTTCGAGCCAGCAGCGTGACACCACACCTGCTAAGCTAACATGGTAGGCGACGTTCAAGTGACGTGGTGCACTGATGTTATCGTGGCAAACATGTTTCAATATTAGCGCAATGAGTACCTGCATCTGTGACGTCACGGGCAAGCCATCTAGAAGTAAGGGCACCAGGACCCGCCTTTGAATTCGGGGCCTTGCTCCCATTCTTTTTTATGCTTTCTCGCATACTTGGCCCACTTCCCCATGGTTCGATTCTCCTCTCCGAGGAGGATCCGATCTTAAGTCCAACCTATCGAAATGAATCTGGAATGTAAGCACGAACAAAAATTCATCTCGCAGAAAAGGAATATGGCAGTAAAGCGTAGCGTGAGATACGTAGAGCAGGCCGAAAGTTCGTGCGCCGCGCGATATTTCACCCAGAAGCCATGGCCGTGAACACACTGGAGCGTGTCATCTATCCGTGCTTCCCTTCATTCATATCGGCGCCACGATTTCCTGATCTTATTTTGTTGCTCTCCCTTTCTGAGAAGAGCCGTGTTAGTGCAGTGTACTGTGAAAAACCCTCTACTCCCAGGCTCATGCCGATGCCCGGGGATCGGGTGTCCGACGGTGAAGCGGGATGTAAGTTTAAGTGCTTCAAAGCCACCGGCTCAGACAACGGTGCAGAGAGGGAGGGGCATTTCGCGCACGCACACAGGCACAACCACGCTGCCGCAGCCTTCGAGATTTCTTTCTACTCGATCTGAGCCACCTCTGGAGCGTGGATTAGGGCGCCACTTATAGCCCAAGCAAAGCCAAGTCACAGATTTTCAGTAGCCCAAATATAGCCAGATTGTCAACTCGTCCAAGTCGGCGCCAAAACTTTTTTTCTGTAGCCCTGTTTGGCTATATATAGCCAAACCTGGCAACACTGCGAGTTTCCGCGGTGAACGAGTCATCAACGCAAACTGAGCACCTAGAACACACAGCATGCACAAACGTACGAGTCGCCGACGAACCTAGACTGTGCTCTAAACACAGATCGCTCTCAAAATACGGCTGCGCGACCGCGCGCAGACGCCACATACGTAGTTGCCGTCACGTAGGTAGCTGCAACCGCAGTAAAATGACGCCCCCTCCCCCCCCCCTCCCACTCCTGCTTTGCAACGAGAGTATAATAGACACTCTAATCGCAACGTAGGCTGTCTCGCGTGCGGTTAAAGAGACGCCTGCCCGCATCCCTCCCTTTCGCTCGCTGAACACTGGGCAGCGATGGTCGGCTTCGCTCGCACGCTTTCACTCCCACATACAGCGTAGTGCGCGCGGCGACGGTGTTATCGCCCTTGGACTTTATACGGAACCTCAAGACGGCGACGACGATGGCAGAAATTCGCCTTGAGTTTCCATATAAGTGTTACCGCAATTAAACACCAGTATGAGAAGCTCAACGGAAACACGAAACAAAGGCAGACAGACAAGAATGTAGCTTGCCCAACTCCATTTGTTTCGGGTTGCAGTTCAGCTGTTCAGACTGGTCTTAGCCATGCATCAATTGGCTCAGTGTTAGAGTATTCCCACAAGAAACACTGCGCCAACATGCCTTGAAGGGTACCGCCGAAACCGTGGATATGCGTTGTGCATAAGACCGGCCCATGCGAAGCAGTCATTACCGGCATACAATAGAAGAAAGTACAAAAAACAAACCGCCGACATATGTTGAAAAGCATGTGCCTGCTGACGGCCGGGCACCACTGGAGACATCGTGCGAATAAGAAATAAAGCGTCACAGCGTCAGCACTACAACACAAGCTCGCACATGCCCGCATACGCACGCTTGCTTGCAATCCGCCTTTTGCATTGCGCTGTGGCGCCACCTTAGCGGGCTCCGCGCGAAACAATAGACAGTTTTAGTATTGCGGAAATGGCACCACGCTAAACGCAATGAAATAGCGGGGTCAGACTACGCATTCTCAGAACGCTATTTCAGTTTTGCGGGTAGCGTGCGTCCGCTATTTTTGAAATATAGCGGAGACGCTAAACGCTCGCTAAGTTTCTAGCGTTGCAAACATGGTGGCACCCTCGGCCCGAGTGCTTGACATGCAGGCTCGTTTCAAGGCTTGGCGTGGATCCACACGGCTAGTTTGGTTGTCGAGCTGCTCAGTTTGCTGCTTTGACTACTCGCAGCTAGATGGTTTTGCGCTTAGCGGCGCATCGTTGACTTACGCTATACTAAAACTCTATCGAACAGCGTTCCGCAAAGATTTAGCGTGCGTAACACGCTAACGCTAACGCAAGCATTTTCCGCAATACTAAAAGTCTCTAATATGTACGGCGTCGGGGCCCCGCGGCACGCAGAGGCACGCTGCAAGAAGCGAGCTGAAATGGGTTTGTGCATTTGTCAGTCGTTGTAATTTTCGTTTTGTGTGAGTGGCCGCTTGTTGGTCAGGAAGGGTGCCTAGGCCGGCAATGACTCTGGTGCGACTTACAACCGCAAGTCGTCTAAATATGATGACGGGATTTCGTGCAGCTACGCCGACAAAACCAGTCACCGTGCGATGTGCCTCTGAACGAATACATCGCACCGTAACGCGATTGACACAGCGCCTACGCTTGTATTTCTGTTATTAATATTTATTCTTACCGAATATGAGTCCAAACATGTTTCGGAAGTTCAAATGCACGAACGTGAGCACTCGCCAGCCACCCACATCAAGTTTAAGCTGGGGTCAATTCCGCTCAGCGGAGGTTAGCCGTATCGTATATAGCAGCCGAGTTCATGCATTTGCCACTGTTAGACCTGCACTGAACGTACGCTAATAGGATGATAAAAACTGATTTTAAAGTTGAGTATTGACCACAGTGGCCATAGCTCTTTGAAGGGATGACACTGGGCGAGTATTTATGCAACGCAAGAATGGCGCATTTGTTTACATCGGCACGCGTACGGCCACCGCTCGCTGTTAGCTTCAAGTACCGTAAAAACCGTGCACCGCTCACACGAAATAATGAGGAAATGTTCAAAGCATATATGAACACTTCTCATGCACATATCAGAAGCGATCACACTGAGACGAGAAGGCATGAACGTCCCGGGCACATCGAAAACAGCGACAGCGACCACCTAGCCGCACTGGCACGCGAAAATGCCGATGCCCGCCGTACTCGCGTGACAACGAGCGGTGTTGTTGCTTACGATGCAGTATCGAAAGGACCATCACTTGTTGCCTGTTTAGCATGAGAGGCAAACTTTGTGTTTTCGGTAACCACTAAATCTGGCGGCATAAAAATACACTCTCCGTAGTTGCACGTCGTTCATGGAAGCGCCGGCGACAGCGACCGACAGCCTTCGTTCAAGAACGGTGCCTGTACCGCGGTATTAGCACTGCGCCGTGTCGCCGCTTCCTACTCTCTGTGTGTGCATCGGGCTATGCTAAGAGTGGTTCACTTCAAGTCGATAAGGTCAGTACCGAACAATATAAGCAGTTTGTTATAATGTTATTATGTTGCACTGGAGGGCACCACGGGTGGCCCCTAGTTTGTATATATTCCCGCTACTAATATCGATTAAAGGGATCTTCCAAAGTCGATCCACATAGGTCGCGACGCTTCGGGAGAAAAGCGGTTCAGAATGAATAGTCACCGACATCAGCAAGGGTGGTTACGGGAGCAGCGATTGAAGCGCGACTATGTTTGGAAGGAACAAACATTGGAAAAGAAAAAAAAGCGTTTTTAATTAAAGCGAGACACAGTTACATTCATTCAACGAAAATAAAATTCCTAATCAATTTTATATAACTATATTTTACTTGATCATTATCAATAAATACCTTTTTTCGGCACCCACCGTAAGAGCGCCTACCGATAGCGGCGGCGGGCGTTGACGCCGCTATCACTTGCAATGCAATACAACTCTTGAAGTCGGCAGAAAGGCGCGCTCGTAAAGTTCACTGTTACAATACGCCCTCACCCTCGTGTTGCTTTGATTGTCGACGTTTGTCTGAATTTGGTGACGCGAACAGTTTTATTGGTTCTTAACCTGTTCAGCCAAAAGTAGTGAGTTGCGACCGCCAGATAATTGTTACTTTAGTTGTTTTCGTGGGACAGCGCTGGCCGACGGGCTTGGCGTCCGACTAAAGGACGAGCACTCTACGTTCAAAGCGTTCGTCGGCCTCCAAGGAAAGTATACCTTCTGTGCAGCGATGCGATTTCGACACCCGTACGGCTGATCTTTTCCTGCATCGCTTTCCGCGCTGAAATCACGAAACGCCCATTAAGTCGAATGGCGGGGCATTTGAATATATAGCTACAATGGCAGCCCTCCGAAAACAAATTTCGCGCCTTTGAGGACCAATTGGCATCACTTCTGTTTTTAACAGATATGACGTCAAATTATTTTTTCTTCCGCAGGATCGCTTTCCGCGCTGAAATCACGAAACGCCCATCAAGTCGAATGGCGGGGCATTTGAATATATAGCTACAATGGCAGCCCTCCGAAAACAAATTTCGCGCCTTTGAGGACCAATTGGCGTCCCTTCTGTTTTTAACAGATATGACGTAAAATTATTTTTTCTTCCGCAGGAAGTATTCCCTACTCACACAGATGGCACTAAGCCCCATGAACCGCCGATAAACCGCCATGTATTGAACGTATGGGCTTCTATGGAAGCTTCGCTTCCAGGAATATTTACCTTGGATCTTCGTTTGGTTACTGTCGTCGTGCTTGCTTGCGCTGGCTGCCGCTCCGCAGGGCCAGTCGGAGATACAACAGATGGCGACGAGGGTAAACAGGACTCGAATAAGTTGCAAGATGAGCCTCCTTCAGCCACCAGAATTCCTGCCAGCGCCGGGAAAGCCAGCCATTCCGTGGATGCAATGGCGCAAGCTGTTTGAAAATTATCTGCTGGCCTCGGGGAACAACGCTGCTCGCCGCAAAGCGCTTTTGCTGCACTGTTTGGGCGTGGAAGGCCAGCGCATTTTCTACGCATTACCGGAAGAACAGTCATCGGCTTCGACAGGAAAACAGCAAGAGACGGGCACGGCCCACAAGACGACGGGCGAACAGGATGAACTTAACATCGCTTTGGGAAAGCTCGAAGATTAGTTCGTCGCAACAACTAATGTTGTTGAGCGGCAGTGGTTCCGCCAGCGTGCTCAACTGTCGGGGGAATCGGTGGATTCGTTTGTCACAGGTTTTCGTGAGCTTTCTGTTACATGTGACTTCGGTAGGCAGCTGGAAGAATTTATTCGGGACCAGCTCGTGGAAAAGACTGGCCTTTGCCAGCTACGGGAGCGACTACTGCTAGAAGGTTCCGCTCTGACTTTGCAACGTGCGCTCGACATTGCCAGAATCGTGCAAGCAACGGAACAATATTGCCTGCAACTTACCCCACGTACGGATGTTCACGTAGTGGACCGCCTGGGATCATCATTCATGCGACGGGAGCGCTCTGCGGTCGCTAGAGCGGCACTAGACCAGCCACCAACCACCTCAAGAATTTGTTGGCGCCGCGGCTCCCCGAGGCATATGGCAAGTTCTTCAACGTGCAGAGCCAGAACAAGAACGTGCAACAAGTGTGGCAAGTTGGGTCATTTCGAACGTATGTGCAGAAGCCTAGGAGAGCCAAGGCAATCACTAGCCATTCGAGAGGTCACTGACAAAGAGGATATTCAAGTCATGACAGTTCTTCACCTTGGTCGATGGCATACCACAGGAATACACGTAGATGTGCAAGTGCACGCTGTCACTTTTTCATTTCTAGTGGACACTGGCTCTGCGGTCTCAATTTTGTCTGCAGCTACATACAAGAATCTGAAGGCTTCGACTTCGTTGCGATCGTCTTCCGCCACCCTCTTCGATTTTTCACGCAATCGCATCGCCGTTCAGGGATGTTTCGACGCTCCTGTTGTGTTCCGCGACTGCCAGGCAGATGTGCTCTTCCATGTCATACCTCAAGGGACGGACATCCTGCGGTTGGACGCCATCGTCGCCCTGCGTCTGCAAATCGATGACAGGTTCGTTAACTCCATGACATCTTCGCAGGTGCCCCAGGGCGTTCCAAATGATTTATACACCTAATTTGCACACTTGTTGGATGAGAAGCTAGGTCTAGCTAGGAACTTCATGCACAATGTGCGGGTTCGTGAAGGCGTAGCCCCGGTTATTGCAAAATTGCGACGATTACTGTTGGCAGTAAGGGACCAAGTGTCTGGTAAACTGAAGCGTCTTGAACGCGTAGGTGTCATCGAAAAATTGATAATTCTGAATGGGTCTCGCCGCTTGTAGTTGCGCGGAAAAAGGACGGGTCCATACGCTTATGCGTTGACCTACGCGAGCCTATCAAAGTGATTGTTGTCGATAAATTCCCGCTGCTGCACACAGAATAGCTCCTCAATAAGCTGCATGGCGCAAAGTACTTTTCGAGATTAGATTTAGCTGCAGCGTACCACCAAGTTCCATTGAGCGTAGAAATCAGAGATTTAACAGCGTTTATTACGGACCAAGGACTGTAACGATTTCAGCGTGTATGTTTCGGACTTGATTCAGCACTGTCAGCTTTCCAAAAATTGATGACTACAATATTGCAATCTTGCAGAAACACCTTCTGCTACATTGATGACATTATTGTATTTGGCAGTTCGCTTGACGAATATAACGTGAAAGTCAGGCAAGTTTTCCAGCGCATCAGCGATAACGGGCTGAAGCTAAATCACAAGTGTATTTTCGGTGTGAGCGAACTTCCATTTGTTGATCATATCGTGAGTGATAAGGGCATGCAGCCACTGCAGAGCAACATTGATGCCATCCAGAATGCGCCTGCGCGGACAGACAAGGCGACGTTACACTCCTTTCTTGGAATGAGTGGCTATTATGCTAAGTTCATTCCACGATACGCCGAGATGGTCGACCCTCTCCGCGAGTTGCTGCGGAAGGACTCCGAGTTCAAGTGGGATTCAAAGTGCCAAACTTTTGACGAAGTGCGTCGTTTCTTGTCGGGCAGATGCTTGCAGCTGTTTGACCCTGCCCTGCATCGGAAGCATCGTTACAACTGATGCTTCCGCAATTGGCCTCGGAGCAGTACTGCAGCAGCGGCGTGGTCACGATTTGGTTTCTGTTGCCTTCGCTTCCAGGAGACTGACAGACGTGGAAAAGAAGTATTCGACTGGTGAGCTTGAAGCTTTGGCGCATGTGTCTGGGCCTGCAAACTTTGGCGTGTGTACTTATGGGGCCGTTCGTTTACTTTGCGCACAGATCACCAGGCCCTGGTAACTCTGTTGACCACTAAGGAGGTGGGTCGCAGACCCTTCAGAATGGCAGGATGGCATGCTAGGCTATTTGATTACAACTACACTATAGAATTTCAGAAGGGCACTGAAAACGTTGTGGCGGATGCGCTGTCAAGAATGCCCCAATCTGCACGCGCGGGACACATGGAGCCGGAAGAGTCCGATAACGTAGTGTGCGTTGTTTCGTCGTGCATAACCCATGAAGAATTCGTTGCTGAAATTTCGCAGGATCGGCTGCTGCAGGACGTCGTCCGGTGGACCACCTCGTCTCGGCCTCCAAGTAAGGATCTGCCCTCTGATGCACATTCGTTTCATCGCATGCGAGACGAGCTGTCGGTCGCAGGGGGGCTTCTTCGTTGCGAGCAGTTTGTCGTTCCCGCAGCGCTAACTGGACGTCTACTGGAAGCAGCTCATGAGTCGCACCCAGGTATTTCACGGACCAAACAACGGTTGCGTGAGATGTACTGGTGGCCAGGAATGGACAGACAGGTGGAACACCTGATTCAGTCTTGCACTATCTGTCAGTCCGTGGACAAATCGGCGGGACCAGTAGTGCCGCCTTTACAGCCGGTAGAGTTCCCTTCAGGTCCTTGGAAGAAAATAGGCATTGATATAGTTGGCCCATTCGCGTATGCACCCACGGATACCCGGTTTGCCATCACGCTAATTTGCTACTTTAGCAAATGGCCAGAAGTCTGCTTCACAGCGAAAGTCACGTCTTCTAACGTTGTATAATTTTTGCGCAGTGTATTCAGACGAGAGGGCTACCCCGAAGAACTTGTGAGCGACCATGGGCCTCAATTTACATCAGCCGAGCTTGAACAATTCCTTCAAGATAGAGGGATAAAGCAAACTTTTTCCGCTATCTACCATCCCCAAGCGAATGGGCAGATCGAGCGATTTAACTGTGTGCTTAGGGATTACGTCCAGGTGTGCTTGCAGGAAAGGCAGCCCTTAAGGGATGCCATAACGGAGTACCTGGGAGTATACCGGTGCACCCCACACGCGACGAGTGGTGAAAAAGCTGCTCTGCTTAGGAATGGTCGTCACCCAAGAACTAAACTGGATTTAGTCGGAGCTCCAGGTGTTCAGTTCTTCCAGAGGCCAGACTTAGAGTTGCAAGCGCTCCGTCACAGAGTGGCCGAACATCAGCAGGCAAGCAAGCAGTACACGGATAGGCGACCTGTTGCCAAGCATGCGGCGCTTCATCCGGGCCAGCGGGTGCGAGTCAAGTTGCCAGGGAACATTCCCAACGGTGCTGTAAGATACTGTTGTACGACGCCCACCACCGGGACGCCCGCTTCAGTGCGGGTGATCTTGTCCTTGTCTGGTCCCCGTCTCGGCGCGCTGGCCTTTCCGAAAAACTACTTTGGAGGTACTCTGGCCCCTACGCGTCCTGCGACAATTGACAGATGTCACTTACGAAATAGCCCCGCTCGATCCTACCACGTCTTCTCCTTCCTCAGACGTCATGCACGTGGCCCGCCTCAAACCATACATCGCGCCCACCTCCTTGTCTTAGGCGCCGGGTCGGCGCTTTTCCGGCCGGAGGTTAATGTTACGAGACTGCGCGCAATTGGACAAAGATGACGTTGACCATTTGGGTGAAGATGACGACGATTGAAGAGATTGTCTTTCGGCCATCTTGGCAGTGCTACAGCCCACTGTAGATATTTTGTAAATATATTTTCAGTTATACCGTTTCCCGTGACAATATTTCCAGCCCTTGACTGTGGTTAGGCAACGGCACCAAGACACCTACGAACTGGAAGATGGCCGCACGTGAAACAGGGAACGGTTAGTGCCGTACCCTGGGGAGCACGATATTAAGTTTCTTCCCACTGCCACCGCAAAATTTGAGTTCGACGACACACGCAACTCCCTTGAACCACCTCAGACCACAACAGGACTGTCACGAGCAGAAAGCGCAGGTCAAGCATCACCAGCATGAAACGAACCACCGGCAACCGTGCGACAATCAGCCCCAGAGAGAAGGCAACCTTCACGGTTCGCAGACTATGAAATGTGATTTGTCATTTTGAAGGTAGTTTAATGAGCCGCCATTGCGGCTCATTTTCTTTAGGGGGGAGGATGTTATAGTATTATTATGTTGTACTGGAGGGCGCCATGGGTGGCCCCTAGTTTGTATATAGTCCCGCTACTAATCCATTAAAGGGATATTCCTTTGGATACTGTCGTCGTGCTTGCTTGCGCTGGCTGCCGCTCCGCAGGGCCAGTCGGAGATACAACACAGTTTCCTTCGTCGTACTTGCTTATCCAATATTTCAGGTCCGCCTGTAGCGGACGAACTCGTAGGCTGTGTTAGACCTAATGAAGCTGCCTGAACGAGATCGACACCGCCTCAAACTTGATGTGGAGGGCTGTAAAGGGCTGGAAATCGTGCATATCAGCGTGGGAAACACGTTTTGACTCAATTTGAGCGTCAATAAATATATACACGAGCGCATTTGCGGTGATATTCACGTTGTCGGTGCAATGTTCAGTTCTCACTCTGCGGCCGCTCGCACGCCGATCAGCACACTGGTTCTGTCGGTGTCGTCGGCACGAAAGCTTATCACACTACGATCACTCGCTGTGGTCGGTCGCGTCATCGGTCGCTTCTTCGTCATATACTTGTATGACAATATAGGTCTCCCACTGGCACAGTATCACAACTACAGCCGGCCGAGCCTTGGCGCCGGCGTGAGGTCGACTTCTGACCGACATCAATGTCGTGTCGGCATATATTGTGATGTACCGAACGTTAACTGAATATCGCTGTGAACAGCTAAGTTTCTGCCGAAACACAGCGCCGACAAAAAAGAGTTCGCGTGCTCGACGGCTATGCTGCATACGCGTGCGTCGTCAGCTGCACGAACCACCGACACCATACAAAACGTTTTCGGCGCTCGCCGCTAGGGTACAGCGCATGCGCACTCGGGACGTGCGAAAGGCGGATTGGCGCACTTATGGTGACGTATGACAGACATGCGACTATAATATTACCAATTGATAATTTAAGAATAACACTACGTAAAATCTGTTTAAATCATGTAACTTTTCTAACGTCTTTAAACATCTTTTTTATTTACTGCAACATTTATGGCTTGCTTCCGGCTCCTTGCTTTCGACGTACAGATTGAGTGTCAAAGATCGGAGGTCACGCAACAACTTCCACACATGAGGTTTGGCGGTGACTAACAAAAGTAAAGTGCCTTCATCTTTTTTGCACTATTTGTCTACTATATATCGGTTCATTCCTGAAATTATTGTACATTCTTTGTCGATAATTTTTCAAAAGTAGGAAACAAAGAGTTCATTACTGCATAACTCTGAATCTGCAAC
Organism: Dermacentor silvarum; assembly: GCF_013339745.2. Taxonomy (NCBI): domain Eukaryota; kingdom Metazoa; phylum Arthropoda; class Arachnida; order Ixodida; family Ixodidae; genus Dermacentor; species Dermacentor silvarum. Next base: position 6,710,914 of record NC_051162.1, on the reverse strand, counting down.
ACGAATGCTAATTTTGGGCGCACGCATACTCTTCTTGCGCTTCGCCCCCTGCTTGTGAATTTTGCTGTCCGGAAAAAAACGTACAATTTACGCGCAAACTTCCATTTTATGAGGTGCCAACGATCGAGGTCCAGCAATAAATGGGTTGTCCTATGGACATTCATTACATATGAGACAGTGCAATCTTCGCACCAACCACAGGCACCAACTGCGTCGCATCGTACACGTCAAAATCATAGACGGACGTCAACAATGCGAAAGTTTTTGTTTTGTTTTTATTTTTACATTTTTGTTTGGGGGGGGGGGGTACACTGGGGTCTAAAGTACAAACTTTATGGACATCCCGTGTACATCTAAGGCTTTGTTCAATGTCCGTCTGAAGTACTGTTTTCAGACGTTTCACGGACATCTAAAATTTTGTACGCTGTACGTCCAACGAATGAACTAAATGCAGCTTCATTGAACATCGGAAATATTTATGCCATTGTACCTCGCATAAATGTATGTGCATATAAAGGATGCTAATAGGACATCCCATTTTTTGCTGGGTGTTTGGATTAGAGCACTGCACGGGCTCGGGCTTACACGAAGGCCCGGGCCCGGCCCGGCCCGGCCCGTGGGCCGGGTAGAGCAGTTTTTTCACGGGCTCGGGCCGGGCTCGGGCAAGCGTGTGCTTTCTGACCCGGGCCCGGGCCGGGCTCGGTTTTTTGACGCGGGCCCGGGCCGGGCTCGGGCTTTCTGGTGGTGTGCATGTAACGTGCAGCGAGTTATTCTCGGGCGTCTCAACTGTGAAAAACATGTCTTTTTCGTTCTCAGGCCAGGTTCGGCCCTGTTTCGAGCCGGGCTCGGGCCGGGCTCGGGCCTAAGGTAAAGGGGTGGCGGGCCGGGCCGGACGGGTAACATAGAATATTTCCGGGCCCGGGTTGGACCCTGGTCTCACCATAAATGTTTTGATCGAGCTCGGGTGGGCAGCCCAACGCAAAAATGGGCCCGGGCCGGGCCCGGGCTGAAAAAATCGGCCCGTGCAGTGCTCTAGCTTGGATCAATCCGGTACAACCACTGCAATTTTGTGGCTATCTGGGAGGCTATATGTCGTTGGAACGTTGCAGTATGCATCCAAAAAACATTCACAGACGATTACGATACTCCCTAATGCGAAATTTGAGCCCAGTTCTGTACATGTTTTCATTTCGCGATATATTATTGGCTGGTGCGGATAATCTGTATCATGCGGTACGTTGAAAACGGGGCGAAGAGTGGCGCGCCTGCCTCGCTCATCGGGAAATGGCAGCGCTGGGGCGACGCGCGGGCGCGATTCACAGCAGCCGCCGCAAACAGACCTACCTCCCCAGCGCATCGCGACTGTATTCTCAGGGCCGCCACTGCTGCGACCGGGTCGCAGCCGACAAAAGGTGCCCAAAACGTCTGCGTTCACCCATGACGCCACGTCCGCTATAACCCATGATATCCCATCCGTTTATTTTCATGGCGGCTGTTTTTCGGGGCCGGTCGCGTTGGGAAGCGGTCCGTACTCCGTGCCTTCTTACAGCGTATGTAATCCATCATTTCTCCACTCTATATGCATGTAAAATGTCACAGTTTCGCCCTAAGGGCGAAGCAATGAATGCGATAGCAACACAGCAATGTCATACGAAGTAAGGTGAGCGGCTTTGGTAGCAATATGAATTGTAGTAAACATGAGCTGATTAAGTAAGCAGGTGTGCTGCGGCGTAAGTAGACCGACATGAAGAGAGACTCGATGACCACGAGAAGGCGCATGTGAAACGGTGGTGTTGATGAGAAGCACTTCCCGTGGGCAGCGCGTGCGAAGGGACACACCTGTAGCGCTGCACTGCCGATCCGGGCAGCATTGCGTGTGTAGCGTGCGTTGGAAAATGTGGCCCGACTATTACGAACTGAATGAACAAGCGTGGTGTGAGCGCGCACAAACACGAAGAGATCACACTGAATGACAGCAGACAACGACTGTCAAAACGCTGGCAGCAAGCATACGCCGCAACGGGCGAAGGTACGTGCGGTCTATCGCTTCAACGGAAACTGAGAGGCGAATGCATTTAAAGGTCAGAGCCGTGTGGAGATAAGAGACGGTGCGAGCGAGCGACGAGCGCGGTTGTTGGCAGAGAAGTGCGCCCCCCCCCCCTTGCTCCCTCCGGCGCTGGCTTCCTGCTTCCTTGCTTGCGCGTGGGAGATTGAGTGCGTTCGCTCTCCGTGATAGCGCGCGTCTCCGCACGCTTCCTCTCGGGCATACGGCGCGCGGCGAAGATTTTATCTATAGGGAACGTCACGGCGACGACGACGCCGACGGCAGAAATCCGGTTCAAGTGTCCATATAATTGCTATCGCAATAATAAAAGGTTGGGACTGTCAGCTGCTTGATGTGTTGCCGTTAGTTATCTTGCGCGCATATTTTGCCTCGTGGTCGCGTCAAATTGCAGCCGGCCCGTGGAATGGGCCATGCATCCCATATAAAGCTGATCCTGTGAGTATACGCCTTGGTCAGGATTCTTAGTACCTGTACAGAACTATCCAGTAGTGTGGTTCAGTGAATGATGCGTGAGAAAACGAGGACGTAAGAAAATCCTGGCATGGTGAGCTGTTCCGCCAGATTGTGTTAAATCGCGTTTTTGCGCGAGATGATAGAACAGCTGTACTACTGCGTCTCTACAGCTTTGCTGCATTTCATTTAATCATCACCTGCATTCTTTTTAATAAGACAAATGGCATTACAGCGAAAGAGCGTCTCGAAGTTTCCCATCAACAGCCAGGGCCGCCGTGCCTGTTGCATGCACGCTTACCAGCTACAAGCTGTCCTGATGCAGTTAGAACGGTTATGACGCAGTATCAGCCTGCTACTGCGGGACGCAGGATCACTATGACAATACAATTAAAAATAACAAAAGAAATGAATGCAGTAAGTGTGTTCTTTAAACGTGTGTACTCACATATATGAAAGGTGTACTCACATACATGAAAACTGCCACGAAAAGCTGGTTAAGGCAAGCTCTCTTGTCGAAACGTTTGCACCAGCCTGTTCGACCAATGTTACATCACCGCAACTTGTGTGTTGCGGTGAAGCATACCGATAGTGGATAGGGGTCACGCAAATCGGGAGTGTAGGGTTTCAGCCAGCAACGAACCATACCAGTCTCAACGTTCTAGTCTCACCAAACCATATTTTTGCGGCAGGATGGTGTTTCAACAACTTTTGTTGGCTAAATCTTTACATGCCAAGTTAGCTCTTCTCACTATCAATATGCTTTACTTAAATACAGAAGAATCCTCACTGCAGGATCCGTCCACCGTAGTTTGCCTAAACCCTACGTGATAGGTTCACCCTTACCGCTATTAGTATGCTTCACTGCAAAACACATTGTGTATTACGGTGAAACATACTAAAGCCCATTTGTCACTTCACAATGCAAGGACCCTTGCCCTTTCACTTTTGTGATATTATGACATTCATTATAATGACATATTCACTGCTAAAAACATCCACATTGAAATGGAGACAGGAACATTGATGATTGCATGTGTGATGTTTTATCCAATCCTTTTCGATTCCTTGAACTGGAGCAAAAAGCCACCTTTTGAAGCGGCTCGACAAAGGCCCCTGCCCGTACAGTATTTGGCAGCAGACAGTTTGTGAACTCTTTTCCTGCAACAATACATCGATACATAAAATATATCTCGAAAAACATTTCTAAGGGCACGTTCACATGCACGTTTGAAAACATAGACTATAACCAACATTATTTTACCAACAATACACGCCTTCTCCTAACAGAAATCAGACTTAGGTAACGTGGTGAAACAATACATTTTTCCAGGCACATAAAAATATATAAAAGCACTTTCCCATGCAAGACAATTACAAAATTCTTCCATAGTTAAGTTACAAGCAAGAAAAGCAAACGCAAATACAACATTATTCACATTCAATCGCACAGCTAATGAAATATTCCTTCACAATTCGACGTGAAACCGTCATAAGATCCATGTTTTCTTTTTCAAGACTGTTCAGTAATAGCGATATTCGGCACAGCAGTCTGTCCTTTCCCTGGTTAGTTTGTGAAAAAGGCACGGCCCAAGTTTCTTGCTCCCGAATGTTGTAATTGAGGTGATGAGGTTTGCTTAAATTACAAAGATCAATAAATCCCGTGTGACCACGTTTTACGCTTTCTTTGTGTCTCATAGCAAGATTAAACTGGTAATTGTAAAGAAATGACATAACAATAAACTTAGAAAAGAATGTACTTGCATGACTCCCATAAGAAATACAAGCAACATGGCGCAATGTTTTTTTTTTGTAAAAGAGATAACGGCTGTATATTTTTGTGGCGTTGTGCCCCATACAAGACTACAATAATTTGCATGAGAAATAAATATGGTGTTATACGGCAATAGCTGTAGTTTTAACATAAGAACATCTCGAAGCCTACAAAGCGCACCGCATGCTTTTGCCATACTTGTTGCCACGTATTCTACGTGTTTGTCCCACCTTAAATGCTGATCAAAAATCACTCCCAGTGTTTTCACGTTCGCGGTGACGTCAATTCGTTCTGATTAATAGAACATCATTAGATTACGATTTACATGTTTTGGGCGGCGGCAAAAAGTACAGCTTTGGTTTTTTTAGAGTTAATCTGTAAGGGCAATTAGCTTTACTCCCCCAATATAGTCTATAAAGCACAGTGTTTGCTAGTTGTGATATGTTATCAGCATTACATGATTGGAAGAAAAGACTGGTGTCATCTGCGTGTACTATATAGTGTGGTAAGTTACTGATGTTTGTTAAATCATTTATATAGATGTTAAACAGTATATGCCCTAATATACTGCCTTGGGGAACACCAGCTTCTAAATTCAGGGAGTCTTGAGTATTCTCCTGAGATGCAAATGCATTGTTTCCTATGGATTAAGTAAGGCCTTTGAATGTCCAGGGGTAATCCACGGAATCCGTAATGTTCCGAGTTTTTAGTAGAGTAATATGATTGATCCTGTCAAAGGCTTTGGAAAAATCTATAAATACACCCAACGTTAATTTTTTTTCTTCATAGCTGTTCAAAATAAATCCTTCTGTGTTAATATAGCTAATTCAGTCGATCGCCTGCTGTGAAACCGAAATTGATGCGGATATAATAATGGATATTCTTCACAAAATGACAGAACTCTATTACAGATAACCTTCTCTAAGCCTTTTGAAAGGACAGGGAGCACTGACACCGACCGATAATTTGACATGTCATTTCTGTCCCCTGATTTAAACAGAGCAGTCAGCTTCACCTGTTGCATTTTTTTAGGGAAAACGCCAGCAGACAATCAAACATTGAATACGTGGGTGAAAGCAGGCACTTTGCTTTGCTGTGTACCTGTCATACTGCTATTAAAGCTTCCTTTCCTTTTAAAGTGCTTACGTGCATCACATCGCAAAGAGTCACTGTGTAATTACTCTGTGGCATGACAGTCACTGTGTCATGTTAAAAAAGCAGGCTCTTCTCAAGACAGGTGGGGGTTAAGTACCTGTGAAATTTTTTTAGAGGGGCAGTTTTCTGAGAAGAAATCGGATGCCAGAAACACACCTGTGGTATCCTGGGTTTGAGTATTTAACAGTAGAAAGAATACAAAATACATTATATTTCTTGCCCGAGACCAAGTAGTAAGTGAAATATGTAAAAATAATAAATAGCGCCCATGAGGAATTGCAAGCTGTGCACACCTAGACCCAAAACGCACTTCTCTTGCTCCAGTCCATGCAGGCTATCAGCTGCTTTGTTGAAGCCTCTGGTACATTCTCAGTGGTGCAGTAATTTTTGTCTCCATTTTGATCAAGTGTGCCCTAGACATAATTGAGTGATTTGCAGTTGCAACTGGACTGCAGCCTCAGCGTGGGAGACCAATGGTAGGGCACATTTTGTAAAACTAAGCTAGACATAGCATGACCAGTTTGAGCAGAGACGTATTTATGTATGCTAACTTTTAGCATCTAGTTTTTTTACCATGAATTCAGAAAAATCTCTGGCACATCGAGTCCCTAAATTTCAAATGCTGTATAAGTTGTCTTCGTGTTCATTGCGGTTGCGCTTAATTTCTGTCCAAATGGGAGATCAATTGTGCATAGCGCGTCAAGGACCATTCTTAATAGCATGCCTTCCTTTTATTTATGTTACCTACAATCAAGAGCAAACGTATATAGTACATGAATGTTCTGTGCGTGAACTTGACTTACATTGCCATGTTTAGTAGCACAGTGCACGTAGCTGGTGTTGGTTCATTCAAGCTAAGCATTACTACAACCTTTAACTGTAGGTATTATGCTGTGAGAGCAGAGAAGTGGATATGCAAAGACAGTTGGACACGTTAAGACGACATCTTTTTGTTTGTGAAAAGGTGAAAGATACACAAAATGGGATAGAACACGTGCACTTAAATTTCATCTTTTCTCACAAACAAAAAAAAAACGTCGTAGGAATAAGGTTTCTTCACTGTGCCATAGAAATTATATGTTTGCTCTCAAATGTAATTCTGATTCGTTGGATTTGTTCTTGTGCTGTATTTGTTTTCTTGAGTGTGCTTTACTTTTTACACGTCAACGTTTCAAACTCGTTTCTATTTTCACAGACTGAACATCCCACGTCTTGGTTTGACTTCCTGATACAGGATACTTGCAGTTGGCAATGGAGTGATGAAGCAGCATGGTGTACTTTTATTAAAAGCACAGATTTCACCAGTATAGAAGCACTTCATCTATAAACATGTGTGCTGAAAATAAAGTGTTCCTACCCACATTCCTCATTGTCTAATTATGCTTGTATCCCTGTATTCTATTCAGCAAAACCATTTATATGGGGAATTGATTGTGATAAGTGCTTGTGAGAGTTTTCAGGAAGAACTTTGAACCCTTTTTACTGGTGCACAGGTAAAATGTGCACATGCTGTAAAATTGAAACACCAAGCGGAGTAGCAAACAGCAATGCTTGATGTGGCATTTGTCGGCCTTGTGTGTTGGCAAATTACAAAGAACCCATCTAGCACTACAAAGAACCCATCTTTTATGTTAGGTATACATTACTACAAGCTCTTTAAAGATGGCTACAAGACAAATGCTGGCTTTATTAAAAAACTAAAGGTGAAGGAAGCTGTGAAAATGTATTGAGAAATTATGCAATCTGTGGCGTTTACTCAGTTCAGATTACGTCCGAACGTGCCATAAGGCCTTGATAGCTGAAACCTGAGTAACAACTGGTAATGAAATGAAAGAATCTTGCTACACCTTTAAAAATGAGGCAGTGAAATGAAATTAGTGTCACAATTCCTTTTTGTTATTAGTTCGTTTGGGTTGAATATACTGATTGTAACAACATAAAGTGGAGGGGGTGATGCACATTTGAGAAATGGTAATTTATTTTTATATTCCAGCTTCTCTACATTCAAAGTGCAGTAAAGTTACCATGGAAAGCTACAGTGAAGCCATTGGTTGAGTCTGTATGGTGGCAATCACCAACCTAACTACTTGGGTTTATAGTGCCTTACTTGTACATACCTATTTAAGCGTTGAGCTATTTGAACATTGATTAACGTAACCAACATATGAACAAGTAGTTTACTGAGTAAATTACATGAGGAAGGGCAGAAAGATAGGACAGAGCACAGGGGGTGTAGGCTGCAATTGTCAACCGAACAGACATATCCGTTTCAACTGCTGCTTAAGTTCTGATTAGCTGGGCTGGGGCACACGTTAGAAGGAGACAGGTGCCCCAGTCAATCAACACTTCAGTAACAGATGAAATGAACGTGTCCACTAGGTGAATACTTTCAGAACCCTCCCCCCACTCCCCGCAGTTCTGTCTGTGACCAACATGCCTGGTATGGTACCCTTGCTTTCAATGATTGTCTTTAGCAGCAAAAGTGTGAAAGAACCAAGTTTGTGCTTGAAAAGTTCTCCTGAGGTTGTCTGTTTTGAAGCCCATGGTGGTAATCACAGGAAACAAGGCGGATCCAGAGTAGCACCAAAGCAGAAGCTTTCATCGAAACAAATATGGAGGGGGGTTACTGCATGCTCAAATTTCTGAGCTCACAAGTTTGCCAAGGCCGACTCGTGTCAGTAGTTGATGAAGCCTACATGGTTAATGAATAATCACATAGGTTAAAAATATTTAGGTACTGTTTATGAGGACCACATATTGCTGGGAATCTCTGAAAATAATTTCGCAAGCGCAGAATAACACCCTCCACTAGTGGTGACGTCCTTGACAGAATCAATATGTATGAGTTCTACCTGTGTGGTGAATAAAGTTACATAAAAAAACTCGGCAATGGAAACAAAATTCAAAGAGTAGTACTCCAAATACATTGCCTCTTCTTTAGGACTAGATAAATGCAATTACACAATAGTCAATTAAAAATAGAATGCCAACCACAAAAATAAAATTATTAAATATTTCAGCTCCTACCTGAGAATCATGATTGTGAACAAAGCTCCAGTTGAACCATCTCTAATCTTTCATTTTTATTGTTTGTGTTTAAACTACTTACCATCCCTCTTTCGACCAGACCAGACGAGCGTCCGTCAAAATCTTCACTACTTCAATGCAAATACTTAGAGGTTGGCAAATATAATTTTTTCTAACGGGAATAGTAAGTATCGAATAGTCGAATGCAGATGCATATATTTACAGTAGGCATATTTATCTTGGTTTAATTAAGCGCCGTGCTTGTACTGACTACAAAAAAGAAAAATACTGCTAACTATCAGGGAAGATTAGGATTATTTTTAAACACAAGTTCACTAATTGTCATTTAAAAAACTGCACAAACACCTCTCAAAACTTTAGAGCCTGGTGGCAAACAAGATTTCTAAGAATAAATAGCTGCTGTATTACTAGCTGCCAAAAAGTACTAAATAAATGGTTGCCGCAAAAAAAGAAAGACAAAAGCTGCAGAAGGACTATTTTGCTGTAAAGACATGTAAAAGGACAGGTTGCAAGAAAAAAATCACAGGTTATAAAAATTTACATGACGAGACTGTCAATAAAATTAAATGATAGACTATAAGAAAAAATCAGGAGTTGTCATGTAGCCTTCCATCATGAAACCAAAAGCAAAGTTTGCATTACCAATTGAGTTTCTGCATTGCTTCGAAAACATTTGTTGTTTCACTTGTGATAATTTGTGATACTTTGTTAGCAGATGGTGAACAGTAACAACTTTAACACTCGGTTACTGCGAAGTATTTGGCTAGTTTTACCTAATCAAAAATGCTGAATAGTCAATTTTAGAATACGAATAGTTAGCATGTAATGTTCGATTCATATTCAAAACTTCAAATATTCTTCCACCCCTACAAATAATACTTCCTTTACCAATTTTCATGCCAAAGGCGCCCCCCCTCCCCCCTCCCTAATATGTACTCGGCATCCACCCCTACAATCCCGAGACATACTGACATTATGCAGTGTGGCAACCCAAGCAAATAAACAGAAAATCACAGCATATCCACGGGGTGAATGATGATGAGTGGGCGAAACTCCGGAGGGAATCATCGGATCTCCCGCTTAAGGGGACGCTAGCACAAACGCGTTAGAAACGTGCAGTACTCTCTAGTAAGGGGGAGCGGCCACAGCGTCTTACGCAGCCATTTACACATGCCGGAATGTGCGCCGCGTTTGCCGACGCCATCACATGACTGCTGAGAGAGTATACTCCCTGTATTCATAAACGCTCCTCGACTTGAACTTGACTTGCCACCGCTTTGGGCAGCGCGTTCGAAACGCGTTGAAGGTAAGGCGGAGAGGCCACAGCGTCTTACACCAGCTTCTTACACGGGCCGTAACGCGCTAGCACAAACGCGTTAGAAACGCGCTAGAAACGCGGCCTTGCGTTAATGTTGGGTATTTATTGCCATCGTGGTGCGTGTGTCCATGTCCGCTTCGTGGCGTAGTGGGCTAACGCCGCGCGCTCGGAAGCGAGGGGTCCCTGGTTCGATTCCGCGCTACGGACACAACTTCGGAATTTTTTTCTCATTTTTCTCAGACTGGGTACACACTACTACTACGACGACGGGGACGAATGGGTGCCGCTATAAGGAGCTTCGCCCCTAACAAAATCCTGAGGCATGATTAGATTTGCATTGTGTGGTAAGTAAGTACCAGTCTGTAATAGCTTGGATCTGTCTGCTGTGCTGAGTAATTGTACATCACATACTTATAACAAACAGTCAAGTAGTGCTTCTCAAGAATCGTGTTGGAACTACACACACTAAAACATAAGCTGGGATATTCAAAAGACAAGTACGTGTTTTGCTTGCCAATCGAGTTTTAGTGTGCTCATTTACGTAAGGTGTGCTGTTAAACGAATATTGTAACTTGCTAATGCAAAGAAAAAACAAGCCAGTATCTCTTGCTTTATATATATATGCACTGAACCAAGAAAGTAATTAACGAAGAAGAACATCATAAATAAACACAAATATGTCTGCACTTACCGACATAAAATAATTCGCAATGCAATATTTCAATGAGGCATGCAACTTGAATTAAAGCCACGTAACAGGCTTTCCAAAGCATTCCCTTACTTACCTGTGTTCCTCAGCATCATTCAAGAAGCTTTCACCAGGTTGATTTTTCATTTCAATAACTGAGACAATTCTGTCTCGTAATAGGTCATGCAGTTGACTTCATTTTTTGCAGTCACATGTCAAGAAATTAGTGCTAGACGAGAGTATAGCATTATGCACAGCCAGTGGCGTAGCCAGAACTTTTTTCCTGGGGGGGGGGGGGGGGGGGGGGGCTGACGTTGCAGCGCGGCCTCCTCATAGAATTGTCGAGGGATCAAATACATGATTAATAACTGTTTTGCCAATGCCATTGTATATTAGATGCTCCAAACGAATTATTGAACGCTATGCACTGTCAAGTAAAATATGTATTTTTTTGATAAACGAATATAATCGTATGTCCCAAAAATTGTGGCAGAAATAACTGATATCAATGCTTCCGCTTTTTTTGTCTATTTAATAAGTAAAGAAAATGTCACACGAACTTTAGGAGTATATCAGTTCGAAACCAGCAAAGCAGTGCATGCAGCTGATATGAAAAACGTAAAGGCCATGAAATGAATAAGTTGATGACAAATATTTTGATGAATCTTTGTCATTGTAGAACCTTGTTTACATTTTTGCATACATGCAACGGCCAGGAAAAAACCTCAATGACGCAGTGCCTCGTTGCAATAGATTGCGCAGGAGCAGCTGTTACCGGTCGTGTATTGTGATTACAATGAGATTACACTCGCAACAGTGAGTACAAATAAAAAGTAGGAGTTCTACAAAATATAGATTAGAAATTCGAAGATAGAATGGAATATACAAATTCGAAGAGACAACTTGAAGGGCAAAAAAGTGTCCCTGGAAGCAAAGTTCACTGCTTGTATACACAAAACCTCGCAACAAGATAATTAAGTATACGTCTAAGTCTCCAATAAATCTACGTATTTAAGCAAACGTCACTGTATAGCATGCGACAAACACGACAAATAAACATGTTGCGCAGTAACAGATAGTAAACTTGGTCACAGAAAGACAGCTGATCTAGGCAAGAACAAAACTATGATCGCAGAAACCGTGATATGTACTCGGGCCATGCGGCGGTCCCGACAGCGCCATATGGGTAGAATAATAGAGGAATAATGCAGAAATCAGTTCAAAAATCTGTAATTTAGGTGCCTGCACAGCGGCAACAATTATTCTTCACCCAAAATTAAAGGAGGGTATTGCTTCGTTTCAAAAAAGAAATTAATTAAAGCAGGCAGCTAGAAAGGAAAGAAAAGGACAAACGAAAGCCACAGATAATGCGGCAAGTTGAACTACCCAATATCCGCGATGGTTTTTGGCAAACGCCGTTTGGGCCGAGCTTTATTCAATGACCAAGGTCGGTCAAAATTGGTTATTGATGTCCTCATAATTTTCGTATTCGCATGATAATTTTTATCCTGATGCTAACTGCTAGAATAAACGGCCAAAATTTCTGTGGTTTTAAAAGCTGACGAACAGTCATACGTTTTCATAATTACAAACTTATGGACCTGAAGGAACAGAGCTTATTACTTGCATTGATTTTTGCGGCTGCGCTATCTAAAGGACAAACTGCTCTCGGCGGGGAAGTTCAGCGAAGCGGTCAATGGCTTCGGACACGCTGAAGCCGGCGTCTCTGTGGGTGTATAGAAGCGTCAGCCTAACCATGCGTTCCACAGACATTGTAGAGCGCAAGTAGTCTTTTAGTAAACTCTTGTAAAAATTATTCTCTTTGCGCTGGCAGAGATCACTGGAAGGGTGACTAGAATCTGCAGCAGTTTGTACACATTTACATAGAACCTGCAGTCGCAATGAGAGAGGGCATCTATTCCGGTGCTAAAACGTAAAACACTCCCTCGATGTCGTTGGCATCCTTGTTTAGGTACCTTGCTCAAACAGTGGGCTGTTCGATTCCCGCAATGTTCGTCTTTTCTTCAGGAAGTATGAAAAAGCAGCCTGCTTTTGCAACTAGACTTTATTTGATAATTTTGCCACAAATTTCTATAATTTGGTTTCGTGCATCTGGGCTTAAATACGAGGCATTACTGGAGAAACTTTCCAAATGGTTCCTCAGATATTTATCTCCACAATCAGCTCGCATGCGAAGAAGCGCTCTGATAATACCTGTATTTTCAGCGGGGGCTATGCTTAAATCCATAGGGCCACTGTCCCTGGGGCCACGGAGAGCCAGATCTTGTCGCCCGCAAAAAGAATATCCTCAATAATAGGCTATTTACTTTCCTCTGTTTTCTCATATTTTACTTTGCCTGCCCTGGTCCAGCTGATCGATCACACTGGGCATGCTTTCTGAAAATGTTTGGAGAAAATTATCAGCTGCTAGCTCACAGTCATGGTGATACTTAGTATTTTCGTGTGTGTGGAAGATTGCGAGTGCGTGCTTTTATTTCTGGAACGGCTTGGTCACGAACACTCCGGTGCCCGCATGTTGGCCCAAGTGTATAAGAGCATTAACCCCATAAAGTTCCAGAATTGAAAATATTTTAAAGCACGCCTTTAGAATTATCAGTGCACCTTTCGCGTCAAAAGTTTATGAGAACTTTATACTCATAAAGTTTCGTAATAAAAATCCATGCGCTCTGTAGCTTCCGCGGCCGCTGCGAGATGCCGCAACGCGCCCGCTGGCTATCAAAAAGCCCTTGAAAGTTTGTGCTCCGATGGAGCGCGTTGCGTTACGTGACTCCATGTGCAAGGACGTTGCCACGAAATCCAGTCCGAGTTCAGAATGTTCGTGCCGAAATGTCTTTTTGAGCGTGAAAAGACATTGTAGACAGAATCCAGAATGATTCCCGGCGTCGGTGGTAGTTTTGGTCGGCGGTTCATGCCGGCACGAAAAAAGTGCGGGGGAGGACTGAAGCCCCATCAGCGCCCCCCCCCCCCTGGCTACGCCGCTGTGCCCAGCTGCATAATTAAGGCACTTTCTAAAAACACACAGATTCATGATCATTCACTGTGTTAGTCACTATACGCCCTCTGAAGCAGACTGAGAATACATCTGGGCTCAGTAGCGCACCCAGAATCTCTGCCGGGGGGGGGGGGGGGTATGAATCTTTAGGGAGGGGGGGGGGAGCAAGTACTTTGTATATTATGCAATTGCCTTGCTTTAGCTAAAGGAATCAAACAGCGAATCAAATGCCCAATAATTATAATTATAATTACACCAAGGATGATGACGATGTTTATTTCATCAGCGTTTTACTCAATGTAAATTACGTGTGAATGAATAAAGACAAGACAATGATAGAGTGCTTTATTGCGATAGCAATTATATGGATACTCAAAAGCAGATTTCTGCCGTCGGCGTCACCGTCGCCGTCGCCGTGAGGTTCCGTATGACGTCAATGGAGATGAAATCGTCGCCGCGCGCCGAACGCTGTATGTGCGAGTGAAAGGGCGCGAGGGACGCGCGCTTTCACGGGGAGTGAACGCACGGCGGAGAACAAACGCGCGTTCTGCGCTGTGCTCCATTAAGGGCTGCAGAATTAGGCGTCTCTTTCCTCCTCTGAATGTAGAGCAAACGTGCCTTCTTCCGACGCGCGACAGGCCGTCGGGGAGGGAGGGGGGAGGGAAGGGAGGCGACGTTTAGCTGCGGCACCAAGTGCTTATTTATATCAGAGGCTCCGGCAACAGTCACCAACGCCGCACGCATTTTGAGCGAACGCGGACAAAACGCCGACGGCGTCGACAACAGTTCTGCGTGTTGCCTGTGCTGCTGCACGTCCAAGTTTATACAGCTGATAAAGCTGCTATCATTATCCGTATAGCTCTCTTCAAATTTGCTATCGCAATTGATGCTTCGCCTTTCAGGTGAAACTGCGACACCTTTTTTGTTAATCAGGAAAATTCGACTTCAAGCCACCTCCTAAATTGTAATAACAATGTGAACAGAGCACTAAAGGTACACGTTGGACTGGTGGGGCTGGATGCGTCGGGGGTGGGGGGTTAAGGGGGGGGGGGGTACAACTACCGGACACCCCCCCCCCCCCCACCCGTCGGTGCGCCACTGTGGGCATTGCATTCAATAGCTGCTGTAAAAAGCGCAAATTACTGCTTGTAGGTATGAATGAACCAAATGAGTGAGAAATGTAGTATTGAGTGCGGCAACATTTAAGAAAACACATTGCAACTGAAAGTTGCAAAACATGTGCTGAAATATCTGAAATAGCTCGATTTAACAGACCAATAAACAGAAACTGCAAATTCCCAACATTTCTAAACACTTTTCCTCACACTACCCTCATAGAGGTGGCTTCCCCTAATTGCTCACACCTCTGCCTTAATTCTATAATTCCCTTCTCTCGCTGCTTTGCCCATGCTGACTGGCACCTTGCGCAAAGGTTAGGGGAAAAGCAGCTTGTGTTGTGAGGCAAGCTGTCCACGTCTGGTAGCCACATGTCAGTTTATCAGAGAAAATGAAAGGGAAGCAATGAGGGTACGTCATAGAGAAGATAGATACGTAGGTTCAATGATAAAAGAAAACGCCAAAATCGAACTATTTGACAGTCCAGAGAATCAGCAAAACTGACATAGATTGGAAAAACTGGAAAGATGCATGCATCATGGTGTATATTTATGTTTTACAGGTCCCAGTCAAGTTGAAAGATTTTTAATTTCTAATAAACTTAGACAATACATGACCAGCAATACTGTATATGGAACTGAAACCATTTTAATAAAGTCATCTGGAAGTCAGCATAGAGAAGTGACTGAAGTGAGGATGCTAAAGTGGATGAAGTGGAAGCAGAATGTGAAGATACGTCTTAAAAAATGACATCCAACACATGCATAAAGGTGGCAAAGATTGGACTCAATGTTCAAGAAGAAATTGAATATGATAATTTATTAGTATACATACACGAGAGGGCAGCAGCAATACAGCCGAGATAACTGTCATTCAAGGGGAAAGGATGTTAGTCTAAACGTTAACAGTTGAACACAAAATGATTAGGCATGGGCGCAGGCTTATGTAGAATTCCGCATGGTATGCACCATGTGAGAGTTGAATCTCATAAAGAACTGTGGCCTTACACGCCTCAAATATAAAATGATGTGGGCTAAGATGAGTGTATCAAGGATATCATCAAGAGGGGGCCTCCTCCAAAAAAGAGAACAAGCGGGAGAGAGATTTTCGACGTAACAGATACAAGTCATACGTATCACAATTAATTCGAAAATGGTGCAGGCAAAATGGTATATATATATATATATATATATATATATATATATATATATATATATACATATATTCCGGTGCAATAGGCATAAAGTACTATATTTTTTTCATACTGTGTTACCCTTTAAACTTAGGCCATTGCTGTATTAATATAGCCGTCGTTGCCAAATGGCAGATAAAACATAAATCTGCGCAACTAAGTCTACGACTGGAATATAGCTGTTTGCTGCTTTAAATAATAACCACCTCTTTCTTTTTGCTAGCAAATAGTACGCTGATATTCCCGAAAGAGCATCATACAGTAGCTTATTTGTGTTTGTTAAATAGGGCACCAAAAGCTTTACTCAAATCTGCATACTACATTTGTTTATATGATTGATTAGTTTGTGAACTTGTTGATGAAGACTTTATATTTACTGTTGCAGCAAAATACTGGCAATATTACGACTGAAATGCTGCGATCTCACTCAGTATGTACGTGGCCCCATCATACATGAATGACTGTTCACTGTCAATAAATGTGTCGAAGTCAGATAATTTTATTCCATGGAGCTGGATAATCGCTTTAAAGGATGCAGAGATGGCAGGAATATCCTTTGTTGCATTGTTTAGGGAGTCCTTGTTTAATACGGAGTAATAAAATTTTGGCTTGATGTACAGTCAGTATAATGCCACATTTTTTCATAAAAGATTTGAATTACTGGCCCAAACTACATGAACAAGTTAATTATTAGCTGCAGGCATAACAAAAATTAAGGAAAAACTGCTACTTCACCATAGCTGACAGAGCACAGCATTGAACATGTGCGGAAAAGTGCCTTTGTGTGGTCCTTTTAGTAAAGCTATGATGTGTAGCAGTACAGTACTATCATGTGTAATAGTAGTGGGAGGTCTTAAATGAGAAAAATGAAACACGTAAGCACTCAGCGTAATGGCAAGCCAGAAGGGACAATAGAGATTTGTGAATTGGAGTTGTAAACGTATACAAATTGTGCTTGGTCACGAAGTAAGCATTCAGTGCATTTTAGTAATTGCATGTGGATCAATATTAATTTCACCTAACTTCAGGAGAAGGAGTCAGTGGCACAATGTATCAGACGTTCGAAAGCTAAAAGGATACATTCAACTAAACAACCAAGTTCAAGAGTAGATATCAAGGTAGTGAACATGACAATAGTTGTGTTTTGCATGAGAGAGAAGGTCTATATGGCAATTATGTTGACATTTGCTGAAGAATACGTTTTGTGACTCAATTCAGGATTACTGTGGAGCTTGAAATAAGTGATGTGGTGGTGGGTCGTAGCAGCAGGGAGGCATGGCCTGGTGACCAAGGCCAGCAATTGCTCCGCCCGAGTGTCTCTTACGATGTTACTGCGGTACGTCACCACATGCATTCTGTCCTAGAAGCTACAGGCAATGCTGATCAGGGTAATTGACCTGTCGAATTCCGACTACAGTATGATGATGCCAGTGTGACAACGATAGTATCATCGACGATGGGATCACAATTCTTGAGTCACGACGACTGAGTTATAACGACTGTGGGGTTACGGCTGCATGCATGACGACGACTGCGTGATCTACGACACAACGTGAAGGCCGTGTCAAAGGGGTGATATTACGATGAATTCGAAATGACAACACAATGCCAACCACAGTGTGAAGACAGTAATTGGTGACGGTGAACAATGACGCGCTCGAGGACACCTAAGCACTTCTATATGAGCTGTGATTGCGAAAGCAATAATCTTCAATTGAATGTCGCTGAGCGGTCCTTCGAATTTTGCACTGTGAGTAATGTACCATAGTGGTGTGTGCTGCCCGATCCAGCAAACAGCAGCAGCAGATTGCGATGCCAACACCGTATGCCACCAACGTCTTGCACGTCGACAGACCGAGGAAGTAGCAGCGGTCACCAAGGCCGGCAGGCGCGCGCAGCAGCTAAGCCAAGTGGGGTTGAGAAAGGGATACGGACCGCGCGCCGACTTGCGAGAGGAAGGATGACGTGGCGTCGTGGCGATGCCCTCTCCGCTCCCGCAATTCCTGAGGCCCTAGCGAGCAGCAGGTGTTCCCTTTCGCCGGGCTCGCTCTACTCCGTCGAGGCGCGGTTGTGACGTGGCATCCCCAGCCAATGAGAATTTAGATGCCGTTTCGCCGAGACGACAGATGCCGGCTTTTTCGCTCAATGGGCTATTTGATGCTTTCGCATCAATCATCGCAACAGAATAACGACGACGGCGTGTTTATGTAGAGCTCACGTACGTTCGCGCTTCGTCTGCGCGCGCCGCCCGACCCGCATACTTTCGGTAACGCGGCTAATTCTGCACCGTGCAAGATGCGCATTCAAGAGTACCCGCAAAGACCAGGTGATAGGCAAAATAAGCTGAGCTTTAAAAATGCACCCATGGAGTGCCCTAATATCGCAACCAGCCTATCCGCGCACAGCGAAGCGTCGGCACGGCCGCGTTTGCCACATGGCCGTGTTACGCGCGTCTGTGGCTGATAGTAATATAATAAGTAATCGAAAGACTGCTTTCGAATGCATATATAACCATTGCACGCCCACGGCACATTTACGTGCTGCTTTGAATGAACGTGCGAGGTACCGCTGCCCCCGCAGATTTTTTCTTGTCCAATGCACGTGACGCATTCTTGCGCAGCAGTGCTCGGCGTGTTTTGACTAAGTTCAGACATTGTTCCATGCAAATTGCTTATAAGCAATGTCATTTCAATATTGCTCGCAACCGCGGCGGCTGCAGCTGCTTTGATTGTATACTTTGGTTATAAAGTACAGTAAGTCCAGTTAATGAATTTTACTGGTATATATCTGAGGGTTTATAATTTTGTTAAATCGAGAACTTCGTTAAATCGAAACAACTTGATTAGATCATGCAACATGCTATAAAATTTATGCAAGACCCAAAAATATGTCTTTTTTGATTACGTTCACACCAATTGTAGAAGTTGAGCATGCACTCTGCCTTCACTAGAGAAATAATTAAACATTCTTAAAATCTATATTCGTAAATGATGCTAAAATCACCTGAATTCAATTAGACCTAATATACAGATATTGTGCTTTTAATTATCGTAAAT
Organism: Dermacentor silvarum; assembly: GCF_013339745.2. Taxonomy (NCBI): domain Eukaryota; kingdom Metazoa; phylum Arthropoda; class Arachnida; order Ixodida; family Ixodidae; genus Dermacentor; species Dermacentor silvarum. The sequence continues at coordinate 6,692,039 of NC_051162.1, read as the reverse complement.
CAGGCAAGACGTTAGTAGATACTAGGTTTCCAGTGCTCATGAATGTGACAGCTAGAGAATCAAATGGCATGTGGTGTAGCGCAGCGAAAACAAGAATACGAGAAGAAACGGAACGCAGACATAATTAGGTGCTTGTGTCTGTGTTTCGTTGCTTATGGTATCCTTGCTTTTGCTGCACTATACTACATGCCATTCCATGATGATCAACCAACAAGACTACACTACCACCCTTGTAGACAACAGAAAATGTAATTATATCGATGTTGGAATGTGTATACCTTGTTGTGCAGCTCCTTGAGTCATGGTGCCCACATCATTTGTGGGTGCAAATTCTTTTTGCCAGTTCTGTCCAATATAGCGGCAAGCAAAAAACCAAAACGGAAACTGAGCTCGGGTCAATTGATGTTGTTTACCCAATGTTACTCCAGTTCATTCAATTAGGCTGCAGAGTACTGCTACACATGACAGCTTTACTAAACGGACCACACAAAGGCACATTTCCACACATGTTCAATGCTGTGTTCCGTCAGCTATGGTGAAGTAGCAGTTTTTCCTTATTTCTTGTTATGCCTGCTGCTAATAATTAACTTGTTCATGTGGCTTGGGCATGTAATTTAAATATATTATGAAAAAAATGTGGCATTATACTTACTGTACAGCAAGCCAAAATTTTATTACTCCGTATTAAACAAGGACTCCCTAAACAATGCAACAAAGGATATTCCTGCCATCTCTGCATCCTTTAAAGAGATTATTCAGCTCCACGGAATAAAGTTATCTGACTTCGACCCATTTATTGACAGTGCACCATCATGCATGAAGGGGCCATGTACATACTGAATGAGATCGCAACATTTCAGTCATGTCATATTGCCAGTATCTTGCTGCAACAGTAAATATAAAGTCTTCATCGACAAGTTCACCAACTAATCAATCATATAAACATATGTAGTATGCAGATTTGAGTAAAGCATTTTTGGGCCCTATTTAACAAACACAAATAAGCCACTGTACCGGAAATATCAGCGTACTATTTGCGTGCAACAAGAAAGAGGTGGTTATTAATTACAAGCAGCAAACGGCTATATTACTATATTCCAGTCGTAGACTTAGTTGCGAAGATTTACGTTTTATCTGCCAGTTGGCAACTGCTATAGTAAAACAGCAATGGCCTAAGTTTAAAGGGTAACACAGTATGAAAAAATATAGTACTTTATTCCTAACCGGAATATGTATGTATGTATGTATGTATGTATGTATGTATGTATGTATGTATGTATGTATGTATGTATGTATGTATGTATGCATGTATGTATGCATGTATGTATGTATGTATTGTAACGACGTGGTATCGACGAGGACGCGGAGCAGCACCAACAAAGACACTTTATCAGTCGCAAAGAAAAACCAACAACGTCTTCTTCGTCTCCACGCTTAACCTAAAAGGCCGCGCTGCTTCAACCTTGTCCCCACTGGCACATACCCGCGGCAGTATAGTTGTTCCAAAAGAGGCCACAGTCATTGAACGGGCCCTGCAGCAACGATACCGCCAGCATGACATGAGTAACACGGCGGCGAACACTTCCGTTCTGGCTCCAAGTAACGACAAGCCTCTGCGTGAAATTATCCGAGAGGTTGTGCGAGAAGAGCTTCGGCAGCTCGGATTTGTGACTACGGGTGCGGAACCGGCGCCAACGGTATCTTTGGTAGCTGATGTGGTCCGGGAAGAAGTCCGGCAAGCTTTTTCATCGCCAGACTGTGGTAACGCGCCGCGGCGCCTTACTTATGCGGAGGCTGTTCGCCGTCCAGTCAACGCAACTTCGACGCCGTTGACACCCGCAACTAGACCATCACCTATGCTACAGAGTCGATATCGTCACCCCCGTCGACTCTACCGACATCGCCGATCACGCCACCACAAACAACGTCTTCTTCGTCTCCACGCTTAACCTAAAAGCCCGCGCTTCTTCAACCTTGTCCCCACTGGCACATACCCGCGGCAGTATAGTTGTTCCATTGGCTCCCCCCATAGAAAAAAAATCATCGTCCCGATGACAGACGCTCGGCAAACAGCGATAAAGAAAAAGAACTGTGCAGTCTTGTCAGTCTTCGTAGTACGGCTTCATACGAAGCACGTGAACGACTTCGGGTAAATGCCGTCGGCGCTTTGAACAGTGAGAGCCATCCGGAACGACTTCGTAGGTGACGTCACTGATGCGTCGAAGAACTATGTAGGGCCCGAAGTATCTGCGCAGGAGCTTTTCAGAGAGCCCACGCCGACGAATAGGTGTCCAGACCCAACTTTGTCGCCGATGTTGTATGTTACGGGTCTGTGCCGAAGATTGTAGCGTCTGGTGTCACATTCCTGTTTTTCGTGGATTCGCCAACGCGCAAGCTGCCTAGCTGCTTCTGCTCGCTGTGTGATCTCTTCAGCACCCGTCTCGTTGTCATCAAATTCATGAGGAAGCATTGCGTCTAATGTTGTCGTAACCTCACGGCCGTACACGAGACTGAAGGGTGTCTGGTGAGTGGTCTCTTGACGAGCCGTATTGTACGCGAAGGAGACATAGGGCAAAACCTCGTCCCAGTTCTTGTGCTCTACATCGACGTACATGCTTATCATGTCAGCCAGTGTCCTGTTGAGTCGTTCCGTCAGCCCGTTTGTTTGAGGGTGATAGGCCGTGGTCTTCCGGTGGGCGGTACCACTTAAACGTAGAACGATGTCCAAAAACTTGGCCATGAACGCAGTACCTTTGTCCGTGATGACTACTGCCGGAGCCCCATGTCTTAAAACGATGGATTCAAGAAAAAAATCACAGCATATCCACGGAGTGAATGATGATGAGTGGGCGAAGCTCCGGAGGGAATCATCGGATCTCCCGCTTAAGGGGACGCTAGCACAAACGCGTTAGAAACGTGCAGTACTCTCTAGTAAGGGGGAGCGGCCACAGCGTCTTACGCAGCCATTTACACATGCCGGAACGTGCACCGCGTTTGCCGACGCCATCACATGACTGCTGAGAGAGTATACCCCCCGTATTCATAAACGCTCCTCGACTTGAACTTGACTTGTCACCGCTTTGGGCAGCGCGTTCGAAACGCGTTGAAGGTAAGGCGGAGAGGCCACAGCGTCTTACACCAGCTTCTTACACGGTCCGTAACGCGCTAGCACAAATGCGTTAGAAACGCGCTAGAAACGCGGCCTTTCGTTAATGTTGGGTATTTATTGCCATCGTGGTGCGTGTGTCCTTGTCCGCTTCGTGGCGTAGTGGGCTAACGCCGCGCGCTCGGAAGCGAGGGGTCCCTGGTTCGATTCCGCGCTACGGACATAACTTCGGAATTTTTTTCTCATTTTTCTCAGACTGGTTACACACTACTGGTTACACACTACTACTACGACGACGGGGACGGAACGCGTGCCGCTATAAGGAGCTTCGCCCCTAAAAATTGCGCTGCTTCATCTGCTGTTCCCCGTCGCAGAGCACTTGTCTCGGCATATCTAGTGAGATAATCCGTGGCGACGATTATCCACCTGTTGCCGGTAGTAGACGTTGGGAAGGGGCCCAGAAAATCCATGCATGCTTGTGCCACGGCCGCTGGATAAAAAAAAGGTGCGGCCTGCCGCGTCGGGCGCGCTCCTATGGGAGCGAACGTGACGGCCGTAGTTGCATTGTCGGCCGCTTGGCTGTGCCGAACGGCGCTAGCTGAGGGGGATGGAACGCTTCGGCTTGCACACGCGACGGCGTTCCAAGCGCGTTCCTGGCGCATTTGCTATGTCGATGCGAGACAACAGACCCCGGCCTGTGGCGCCGCGGCGGATCACACCGTTTTCGATGCACGCGGCAGGCCGCACCTTTTTTTTATCCAGCGGCCGTGCTTGTGCAAATGGTGTGGCAGGTACTTGAACAGGGTGCAGAAGGCCGGCAGGCTTGACGGAAGGCGGTTTGCGGCGCTGGCAATCCAGACATGTCTGAACATAATGCTTAACGACTGCAGCAAGTCTCGGCCAGTAGTAATTCTGCCGAATCCGTGCCAATGTGCGAGTGTAGCCCAAGTGCCCAGCGGTCGGCTCGTTGTGGCAGGCGTGTAAGATTTCACGTCGAAGCGATGAGGGAACAACGAGTAAGTAGTTGCTGCCGCTAGGAGAGAAGTTCTTCTTGTAGAGTACGCTTGCGGCGCAAGCAGTATGACGCCAGCCCTCTTGTAAATAGCCTCGGGACGCTGTTGGTTCGTCCTTCCAGGTAATCAATCAGCGGCAGCAATTCAATGTCATCCCGTTGCTGGCGTGAAAGATCGGCAGTGTCCACGAGTCCCAGAAAGATTGTGTCGTCATCGTCTTGTGCTGCCGTCTCAACAGGAGACCGAGAAAGGCAGTCGGCGTCTGCGTGCCGTTTTCCTGACTTGTATGCGACAGTAAAGTCGAACTCTTGGAGTCGAAGACTCCAACGTGAGAGCTGGCTGGAAGGATCTTTCAAATTAATGAGCCAGCAGAGCGAATGGTGATCGTTAATAACGGTGAAAGGCCGACCGTACAAATACGGACGAAATTTCAGAACTGCCCATACCATTGCGAGGCATTCTTTTTCAGTGGTGGAGTAGTTAGCCTCCGCTCGGGACAGTGTCCTGCTGGCGTCAGCAATCACCTTTTCGCTGTCGTCCTGCCATTGTACGAGCACCGCCCCTAGACCGACATTACTAGCGTCTGTGTGCAATATCGTCGGTGCGTCTTCATCGAAGTGTGCAAGCACGGGAGGCGCTTGCATACGTTGCCGGAGCTCGTGAAATGCCCGCTGCTGGTCTTCGCCCCAAGTGAAAGGTATATCTTCTCTGGTGAGCTGTGTTAACGGCCACGCGATGCGTGAGAAATTCGCAATAAATGGCCGGTAATATGCACATAGTCCCAGAAAACGTCGCACAGCCTTTTTGTCTGATGGGGTCGGGAAATTAGCGACGGCAGCAATTTTATCCGGATCAGGTCGGACTCCTTAGTTACTGAAGACGTGACCGAAGAACTGGAGCTCTTGAAAACCAAAATGGCACTTTTCAGGCTTTAACGTGAGACCGGCAGATCGTATTGCTTCAAAAACACTTTTCAGCCTTCGTAGGTGTTCGTCGAACGTTGCGGAAAAGACAATCACGTCATCCAGGTACACCAGGCATGTTTGCCATTTGAGTCCAGAGAGCACAGTGTCCATTAGACGCTGAAATGTTGCTGGCGCTGAACACAAACCGAAGGGGAGTACCTGAAATTCGTAAAGTCCGTCAGGCGTCACAAAGGCGGTTTTCTAACGGTCTCTCTCATCCACTTCGATCTGCCAATAACCGCTTTTCAAGTCCATCGAGGAAAAGTAGCACGCGTTTCGCAACCTGTCCAAGGAATCATCAATACGTGGCAGTGGATAAACGTCCTTCTTTGTGACCTGATTGAGCTTCCGATATTCTACGCAGAAGCGCAGGCTACCGTCCTTCTTTTTCACTAAAACTACAGGTGACGCCCAAGGACGCGATGCGTGAGATGGTCGAATAACGCCATGTTCCAGCATCGTCTTCACTTGTCTTTGGATTGCCTCGCGTTCCTTTGGGGCCACGCGAAAAGGGTTTTGTCGAATAGGTCGGGCGTCGACATCAGTAATGATGCGATGTTTGGTAAGTGGCGTTTGACCAACTCTGTATGCATATGAGAAACAGCCCTGGTACTGGTTGATGAGCTGAAGAAGACGGTCTCGCTCAACGGCCGTTAACGTCGAACTAACGTCTACAATAGGCGCAGCTGTGGGGGTCGTAGATGTCGTCTCCTGCGCTAAGTGGCAGTCTTCTGTCGGTATTACTTCTTCGAAATAAGCGACAGCAGCGCCTCTCACGATGTGTCGACACTCCTTACTAAAATTCGTCAGCAAGAGTTCGGCGCTTCCGTAGATTACATTAATAAGTGCTCTGGCAATGGATATGCCGCAATTCAGTGCTAGCGCATTGATGTGTTCAGCGACTCCAGTCCCATTCCGCAGGCTGTCACAGTGCACGGGTACGAGAGAGCAACTCCGCGGCAAAAGTATCACGTCGTCTCCAGCTATACGCAAGCGACGTTGTGGATGCTCCTCATGCGTGACATTATCCGAGTTCGTTGCAAAGGTGACGCTTCTGTCGCGGATGTTAATCACGGCACCATACTCACGCAGGAAATCCATCCCCAATATAAGTTCCTTGCAACACTCAGAAAGAATGACGAGGGTGGCGACGAAGGTTTAACCGGCGATTAAGAGTCGAGCTGTACATTTCCCGACAGGTGTCATCAACTGACCTCTGGCAGTTCGTATCTTGGGTTCGTGCCATGGCGTCTTCACCTTGCTTAGTTTGTCGCCGAGTTGTGCGCTTGTAATTGAAAAATGGGAGCCACTGTCAACAAGAGCGGCTACTTGGTGGCCGTAAATGCGAATGATGAGGTCGGCGCTGACGACGTCAGTTACCTCTTTCGTAGTTGAGTCCGTCGTATTCGTCCTTGCATTCGCCGTCTTCGTCGTTGCATTCATCGGAGTCTTTACATAGTCGTACGTCGATAATGGGGGATATGGCGAACTTCGAGTACTGGCAACCTCGCCCCCGGAGGTCGATGCGTCTAGTTTCCCCGTCGCGGGCTTGGAGACCTGCCCCTAGTGACGTCGGCAAAACTGCGACGAGTCGTTGAATTGTAGCGCGCAGGTGATGGCGAAGGAGAACGTGATCGGGGAGTCGTCGTATTTTCCGGCAGGTCGTTCACAGGAGCGTTGTAGGCGCGTCGACCATCATACGGAGAATAGTAGTTGGCAGGAAAGCTTGGGTATTGGGTGGCGCGATAGTTGTTCCATTTGTGGCAAACACGATAGACGTGTCCAGCTTCGCCACAATGGTTACACACTGGTCAGCGATCGACTGTGCGCCACAAATCGGTTTTCCGACGCTGATAGTTTGGTGGCAACTCTCCATGGAGCCAAGGATTGGCGTGCGTGTGTCGAAGATACGACATTGTTTGTGGTGGCGTGATCGGCGAGGTCGCTAGAGTCGACGGGGGTGACGATATCGACTCTGTAGCATAGGTGATGGTCTAGTGGCGGGTGTCAACGGCGTCGAAGTTGCGTTGACTGGACGGCGAACAGCCTCCGCATAAGTAAGGCGCCGCGGCGCGTTACCACAGTCTGGCGATGAAAAAGCTTGCCGGACTTCTTCCCGGACCACATCAGCTACCAAAGATACCGTTGGCGCCGGTTCCGCACCCGTAGTCACAAATCCGAGCTGCCGAAGCTCTTCTCGCACAACCTCTCGGATAATTTCACGCAGAGGCTTGTCGTTACTTGGAGCCAGAACGGAAGTGTTCGCCGCCGAGTTACTCATGTCATGCTGGCGGTATCGTTGCTGCAGGGCCCGTTCAATGGCTGTGGCCTCTTTTGTGAACTCCGCCACTGTAGTCGATGGATTTCTCACAAGGCCGGCAAACAGTTGTTCGTTCACTCCCCGCAAGAGATACCGCAGCTTTCGCTCCTCTGGCATGTCAGGGTCTGCTCTACGGAAAAGACGGGCCATATCTTCCGAGAACATAGCAACGCTCTCATTGGGTTTCTGAATTCGGATTTCGAGGAGACGCTGCGCATTTTCCCTCCTGTCGATGCTCGTAAAAGTATCCAGCAGCTGTGTGCAGAAGTCGTCCCAGGTGGCAAAGCTTCTCTCCCGGTTGACGTACCACGTACGAGCATTGTCCTTCAGATAGAAATAGACGCTCGAAAGTTTGTCCGCCGAGCTGGTCACATGGTTGTACTTGGCGACGCGCTCGAACTGATCAAGCCAATCTTGGACGTCTTCAAAGGCATCACCATGAAAGCTCTCCGGAACCATAGGGTTCTGCAGGGTTACTTGCGTTGGAGGCGCGGTGGCCATGGTAGTTGCAGGGGGCGAACGATTTTTTGAGGTTTCTTGCAGGGGACCCGGGCGCTAGGCCTAGTAGGCGGCGACTGAACCGGTGGACCGGTGTTTCGATGCGCAATGGCGATTCCGGGCTCGATCGCTGGCTCCGCGAAGGGGTGCCAAGCATGAAGGATGGAGAATACCCCGCACCTCCACCAGTGTAACGACGTGGGATCGACGAGGACGCGGAGCAGCACCAACAAAGACACTTTATCAGTCGCAAAGAAAAACCAACAACGTCTTCTTCGTCTCCACGCTTAACCTAAAAGCCCGCGCTGCTTCAACCTTGTCCCCACTGGCACATACCCGCGGCAGTATAGTTGTTCCAATATATATATATATATATATATATATATATATATATATATATATATATATATACCATTCTGCCTACACCATTTGCAGATTCAGTTTGTGTCTTCCCCGAGACATGTTGGAATTAGTTGTGATACGGATGACTTGTATCTGTTACGTCGAAAAACCCTCTCCCTCCTATCTTTTCGGAGAAGGCCCCCTCTTGATGCTATCCTTGATACACTCATCTTAGCCCACATCATTTTATATTTGAGGCATGTGAGGCCACAGTTCTTTATGAGATTCAACTCTCACATCGTGCATACCATACGGAATTCTACATAAGCCTGCGCCCATGCCTAATCATTTTTTGTTCAACTGTTAACGTTTAGACTAACATCCTTTCCCCTTGAATGACAGTTATCTCGGCTGTATTGCTGCTGCCCTCTCATGTATGCATACTAATAAATTATCTTGAAGCTAAACATTTCGACAGAATTACCTGTCTGGTAGGGAAAATTGATTAAGACTTAGAGATTGACTCCAACCAAATAAGGAAATTGACTAGCCCGACGTTTCGAAACCAATTCGGCTCCTTCTTCAGGGGGTATTCTTCGGAGGTGGCGGTGTGCCGCTTTTATAAGGTCCGTCGTAACAAAGGAGAGGAAGGGGGAGAGAGCGTAAGGTGTGGAGACACTTGACAGGGCACCTGTTCTAGACAGACAAAATAGGTGGTGGGGTGGGGTGGGGGGGGGGGGGCTTCGGCGTCACTGGTCGGCTGGGTTGACCGATGCTGGGTGCCCTTTAGTCGCGGGAATGCGCTGACGAGGGACAGGGGGGGGGGGGGGGACGAGTTGTTTTGGTGTTGCTGACCTAGAGCGGGGGGTCCTTTCTTCCCTTCGTCGCGTCTGCAGGGTCATGAACATACAAAGAAGGAAGAATGCCCTTCATGCAGTTTATATTACCCGCCGTGTTCTGAATGTGCCAAGACTCGAGTAGTAGCCTTTTTCGCCAGTTTGTCTCTGTTTGAAGGATTTGGGTTTCTTGGAAAGAAATCTTGTGGTCGGCGTCTTCTGAATGTTCGGCGACGGCACTGCGTATTCGGTTGAATGTTCTGACGTCGTTTTCATGTTGTCTGATTCTTTCTTTTAGATTTTTGGTTTCCCCAGTGTACGACGCCGGACAGTCGGCACAGCTGATTTTATAGACGACCAGGCATTCATCCTGGTCTCTTTTGATGTGAGCTCTTTCTTCACCAGAGTACCCATTCAGTTAGCTATATCCGCAACAAGGGATGCCCTGGAACGCGACGACACACTCGACGAGAGAACCCCCTTGAGCGTAGACGAGATCTGCCGCCTTCCCGAGCTATGCCTATCAAATACCTACTTCACCTTCCGAGGCAGCTACTACAAGCAGGTGAAAGGAACTCCCATGGGGGCCTCAATTTCCGTCATCATGGCTAACCTAACTATGGAAAATATCGAAGACAGAGCTCTGAGTACTTTTTCCCCGAAGCCAAAAGTTTCTCAGGTACATGGATGATTGCTTCTGTATCGTGAAGGAGTCGCAAGTCGAAAACCTGCAGAGCCATTTAAATTCCATAGACCCGGATATACAGTTCACGTCGGAGCGCGAACAAAACGGATCGCTACCATTCCTAGATGTACAAGTTACACGAACCAACGGCAATCTAAAATTATCAGTGTACCGAAAACCAACCCACACAGGCCGCTACCTACACTTCTCATCAAACCATCCCGCAAACCACAAGGCATCGGTCGTAAATTCTTTATTGAAAAGAGCCGAAAATCATTGCACATTGGAATCAGATCAAAAGAAAGAAAGGAGAACGGTTCTCAACGAACTCAAAAGGAACGGCTATACAACGGAATTCAGTCGAAAAACAACCGGACAACAAAAAAGAAAAAACAAACTACGAGACCTACAACCGTTGACTCCGCCTCGACCACAGAAACGAGTGTCCATCTCATACGTCAAAGGTACCAGCGAAGCTCTCAGCCGAATATTGAAAAAAGAAGGCCTCAAAGTCGCGCATAAACCGATGAACACTTTGAATATCCTCATTCCTAAACCAAAAGACCGTCCACCAAAAGAAAAAGCTCAAGGCGTCGTCTATAAAATCAGCGGTGCCGACTGTCCGCCGTTGTACATCGGGGAAACCAAAAATCTAAAAGAAAGAATCAGACAACATGAAAACGACGTCAGAACATTCAACCGAATACGCAGCGCCGTCGCCGAACATTCCGAAGACGCCGACCACAAGATTTCTTTCCAAGATACCCAAATCCTTCAAACAGAGACAAACTGGCGAAAAAGGCTACTACTCGAGTCTTGGCACATTCAGAACACGGCGGGTAATATAAACCGCGTGAAGGGCATTCTTCCTTCTTTGTATGTTCATGGCCTTGCAGACGCGACGAAGGGAAGAAAAGACCCCCCGCTCTAGGTCAGTAACACCAAAACAACTCGTCCCCCCCCCCTGTCGCTTGTCAACGCATTCCCGCGACTAACGGGCTCCCAGCATCGGTCAACCCAGCCGACCAACGACGCCGGAGTCCCCCCCCCCCACCCCCCCCCCCACCTATTTTGTCTGTCTAGAGCAGGTGCCCTGCCAAGTGTCTCCGCACCTTACGCTCTCTCCCCCTTCCTCTCCTTTGTTACGACGGACCTCTTAAAAGCGGCACACCGCCACCTCCGAAGAATACCCCCTGCAGAAGGAGCCGAATTGGTTCCGAAACGTCGGGCTAGTAAATTTCCTTATTTGGTTGGAGTCAATCTCTAAGTCTTCACAAATTATCATATTCAATTTCTTTTTGAATATTGAGTCCAATCTTTGTCACTTTTATGCGTGTGTTGGATGTCATTTTTTAAGACGTATCTTCACATTCCGCTTCCACTTCATTCACCTTAGCATCCTCACTTCAGTCACTTCTCTAGCCTGACTTCTAGCGGACATTATTAAAATTGTTTCAGTTCCATAGACAGTATTGCTGGTCATGTACTGTCTTATAAGTTTCTTAGAAAGTAAAAATCTTTCAACTTGACTGGGACCTGTATAACATAAATATACACCATAACGCATCTTCCAGTTTTTTCAATCTATGTCAGTTTTGCTGATTCTCTGGACTGTCCAATAGTTCCATTTTGGCGTTTTCTTTTATCATTGAACCTAGGTATCTATCTTCTCTATGACTTACCCTCATGGCTTCCCTTTCATTTACTCTGATAAACTGACATGTGGCTACCAGACCTTGACAGCTTGCCTCACAACACAAGCTGCTTTTACCCTACCTTTGTGCAAAGTGCCAGTCAGCATGGACAAAACAGCGAGAGCAGGGAATTATAGAATTAAGGCACAGGTGTGTGAGCAATTAAGGGAAGCTACCTCTATGAGGGTAGTGTGAGGAAAAGTATTTAGAAATGTTGGGAATTTGCAGTTTCTGTTTATTGGTCAAATAACTCTAGCTCTTTCAGTTATTTCAGCACATGCTTTGCAACTTTCCGTTGCAATGTGTTTTTCTTATATGTTGCCACACTCAATACTTGAAGTTTGAGAACCTATTTTTCTTACTCATTTGGATTTGGTTCATTCATACTTACAAGTAGTAATTTTCGCATTCTACATCAGCTATTGAATCATTCCTCGTTAATGTACAGCGAGGTAAGGCCTAATCAGGAGATTTAAGCCCTCCTTTTGCCTTACCTCGCGGGCAAACCTTGTACCTGTTTTGCCCGAATAAAATAATAAAAAAAAGAATGCAATGCCCACAGTGGCGCACCGACGGGGGGGGGGGGGGCTGTCCGGTAGTTGTAACCCCCCCCCCCTGAGGCCGAGTTAACCCCCCCCCCCCCCCGACGCGCCGAGCCCCACCAGTCCAACGTGTACCTTTAGTGCTGTTCACATTGTCATTACAATTCAGGAATTGGCTTGACATCGAATTTTCGTGATTAACAAAAATACTCTATCATTGTCTTGTCTTTATTCATTCACACTTAACTTACATTGAGCAAAACGCTGATGAAATAAACATCGTCATCAACCTTGGTGTAATTATAATTCTAAATATTAGGCATTTTACTCGCTGTTGCATTCCTTTGGCTAAAGCAAGGCAATTGCATATTATGCAAGGTGTTTGCTGCCCCCCACCCTAAATATTCAACCCCCCACCCCTGGTAGAGATTCTGGGTGCGCTACTGAGCCCAGATGTGTACTCAGTCTGCTTCGGTGGGAGTATAGTTACTAACACAGTGAATGATCATGCACTGTGTGTTTTTAGAAAGTGCCTGAATTATGCAGCTGTGCATAATGCTATACACTCTTCTAGCACTAATTTCTTGAGATGTGACTTCAAAAATTGAAGTCAACTGCATGACGTATTACGAGACAGAATTGTCTAAGTTATTCAAATCCAAAATCAACCAGCTGAAAGCTTCTTGAATGATGCTGAGCAACACAGGTAAGTTAGGGAATGCTTTGGAAAGCCTGTTACGTGGCTTTAATTCAAGTTGCATGCCTCATTGAAATATTGCATTGCGAATTATTTTATGTCGGTAAGTGCAGACATATTTGTGTTTATTTATGATGTTCTTCTTCGTTAATTACTTTCTTGGTTCAGTGCATATATATATAAAACAAGAGATACTGGCTTGTTTTTTCTTTGCATTAGCCAGTTACAATATTCGTTTAACAGCACACCTTACGTAAATGAGCACACTAAAACTCGATTGGCAAGCAAAACAAGTACTTGTCTTTTGAAAATCCCAGCTGATGTTTTAGTGTGTGTATTTCCAACACGATTCTTGAGAAGCACTACTTGACTGTTATAAGTATGTGATGTACAATTACTCAGCACAGCAGACAGATCCAAGCTATTAGCAGACTGGTACTCACCACACAATGCAAATCTAATCATGCCTCAGGATTTTTTTATTTGCTTGGGTTGCCACACTGCATAATGTCAGTAGGCCTCGGGATTGTAGGGGTGGATGCCGAGTACATATTAGGGAGGGGGGAGGGGGGGCGCCTTTGGCATGAAAATGAAAATGAAAATAGGGGTGGAAGAATATTTGAAGTTTTGAATATGAATCGAACATTACATGCTAACTATGCGTTTTCTAAAATAAGTAACTATTCAGCATTTTTGATTAGGTAAAACTAGCCAAATGCTTCGCAGTAACCAAGTGTTACTGTTGTTACTGTTCACCATCTGCTAACAAAGTATCACAAGTTATCACAAGTGAAACAACAAAAGTTTTCGAAGCAATGCAGAAACAAAATTTATAATACAAACTTTGTTCTTGGTTTCATGATGGAAGGCTACATGACAACTCCTGATTTTTGCTTATAGTCTATCATTAAATTTTTTGACAGTCTAGTCATGTAAATTTTTTTAAACCAGTGATTTTTTTCTTGGAACCAGTCCTTTTACATGTCTTTACAGCGAAATAGTCCTTCTGCAGCTTTTGTCTTCCCTTTTTTTGCGGCCACCATTTATTTAGTACTTTTTTACAGCTAGTAATACAGCAGCTATTTATTCTTAGAAATCTTGTTTGCCACCAGGCTCTAAAGATTTTGAGAGGGGCTTGTGCAGTTTTTTAAATGACAATTAGTGAACTTGCGTTTAAAAAAAATTCCTAATCTTCCCTGACAGTTAGCCGTATATTTCTTTTTTTTTGTAGTCAGTACAAGCACGGTGCTTAATTATGCCAAGATAAATACGCCTGCTGTAAATGTATGCGTGTGTATTAGACTATTCGATACTTACTATACCCACTAGAAAAAATTTATATTTGCCAACCTCTAATTATTTGCATTGAAGTAGTGAAGAGTTTGACGGAAGCTCGTCTGGTCTGGTCGAAAGAGGCATGGTAAGTAGTTTAAACACAAACCATAAAAATGAAAAATTAGAGATTGTCCAACTGGAGCTTTGTTCCTAATCATGGCTCTCAGGTAGAAGATGAAACATTCAACATTTTATTTTTGTGGTTGGCATTGGATTTTCAATTGATTATTATAATTAATGGCATTCATCTAGTCCTCAAGAAGAGGCAATGTATTTGGAGTACTACTCTTTGAATTTTGTTTCCATTGCCGAGTTTTTTTAATGTAACTTTATTCACCACACAGGTAAAACTCATACATATTCATTCTATTAAGGACGTCACCAGTAGTGGAGGGTGTCATTCTGCGCTTGCACAATTATTTAGTTTCCAGCAAATATTGCCGCGACGCTATCTGTGCCCAACCACGCTGACGACAAAGACGACGACATTAAGCTTGCAAGCGAGGTGCTAGAGAAGACGAAGTTTTGAACTGAGCGCTTTGTCCTCATTGCCTCAATTAAATACCGCTCTTCGCTCTTGTCTCCAGTGAGCCGTGACACTGGTGGAGGTGCTGGATATCGCATCCTCGCCTAATGATTGGGACGACTCCGGCGAGTAGCCCTGCATCCAGCCCTTCAAGACATCATCCACGTGTCGAGACACCTGTGCACCGCGCAAGCCCCCGCCTGCAAGGTCTGTGCCCGGAATTCTGTCTCTTGCAAGAAAGTTTGTCCGCGACCGCACCGACTCAGGAAATGGCGCTTGCAAGTACAACACAGGTGACTGTTCAGAACAATCTAGTCCCCAAAAGCTTCCGCGGTGACACGTATGAAGACGCCGAAGACTGGCTGGGCCAGTACGAACGCGTGGCTAGGGTCAATCAGTGGCGTCCGGACCAGAAGCTTTCCAATGTGTACTTCGCTCTTGACGGTAGCACAAGGACGTGGTTTCAAAACCGCGAGGCACATTTGACAACGTGGGATGAATTTTGCCGTCGGCTAATTGATACCTTCGGAAGCACTGATCGCCGAGATAATGCACAACACCTTCTCGAGTTGCGCATTCAGAAACCCAACGAAAGTGTCTCCATGTTTGCCGAGGACATGTCTCGTTTGTTTCGCCGCGCGGATCCCAACATGCCTGATTCGAAGAAGCTGAGCCATCTCATGCGCGGCGTCAAAGAACAGCTATTCGCTGCTCTCGTGCGAAACCCGCCTACAACAGTGGAAGAATTTATTAAGGAAGCCACAGCAATTGAGCGGGCGCTCCAGCAGCGTAGCCGGCAATACGAACGCCTAACTAACGATGCACCTGCAGGAGCCGCAGTTCTGGCACTGGCCGACGAGACCTCGCTGCGTCAACTGATCAGAGACATTGTGCGCGAGGAGATTGCGAAGCAAACTGCGACACCGAAGGAGTTTACTGTTGCTTCGGTCGCTGAAGTTGTCCGCCAAAAAATCCGGCAAGCATTTGCATCTCCTGAGCCACTCCCTGAACCGTGTCCCGAGCCGCGCTTCGAGCCACGCTTCGAGCCACGCTTCGAGCCACGCTACGAGCCACGCTTCGAGCCACGCTACGAGCCACGTGCATATAGCTACGCAGACGCTGTCCGTCGCGCTCTTTCTGCCGTGCCAGTACAGCAGTACCACCAGCGGCCACCTACTGCTGCCTGGATACAGAGAGAGCATTTCAGGCGACCCCAGCTTCGCAGGACCGACGTACGACGCACTGCTCATCGCCGACCATTGTGTTTTCACTGTGGCGAACCAGGGCACATTTATCGTTTTTGCCCTCATCGCCAGGGTGGCATCCAGGAAATGTCACCTGCTACTCCGCGACAGTTTCCAGAGGGAAATCCACGCTTCGACGGCAGTATCACTCGGGAACAAGGCAGCTCAGCTAATCTCCGGTCGCGCTCGCCGTCTCCATTACGCTATTCTTCGCCGGACCGTCGCAGTTTTGCCGACGTGGTAAGAGGCCGCTCTCCAAGCCCACGGCGGGGAAACTGAAATCAGCGACCTCCGAGTGGAAGGTTGCAAGTCGTCGAACCGCCGAAAATCCCCCATTACTGAGCAAGGAGCAGAGCAACCCGGAGAAACGGAACACCGACGAATTTGTGAGTGCCGACCTACTCTTAACGATTGATGGACACGACGTGACAGCTTTGGTTGATACTGGCGCAGACTTTTCGATAATGAGTTAGCAGTTGGCAGACCGGCTTAAGAAAGTCAAAACGCAATGGACGGGCCCTCATATTCGAAATACCGGGGGCCAGATAATGACACCTACAGGAAAATGTACTGCACGACTCCAGATAGGAAATACAGCTTTTGTCGCCTCTTTTATGATTTTAAAAGAGTGCTGCAGATCACTCATCCTTGGAATGGACTTCTTGCGGGAGTACGGCGCCATGGTTAACATACGGGATGGCGAGATAACATTATCGAACAGTATAGACACGAGCCACGACGACGAGCGCCAACGTACATCGTTACGTGTCGCCGCCGACGACGTCTGCATACCACCACTATCATGCAGTCTTGTCTCCGTCGGTTGCGGAGAACAGTTTAACAAGGACGGTGTAACCGAACAATTAACTGCACTTCTGTTCCATCAAGGTGTTGCTATCGCTCGGGGTATCGTCAGCCTAATCGGTGGTCGCACAGAGGTACTACTGACAAATTTTACTAATGAACGCCGGCACATCAGTAAAGGCACCGCTGTGGCATACTTTGACGAAATTGACCACGTTCAATACTGCTTTGCTGTCAAAGAGGAATCAACCACCGATACGATGCACACATGCACCCGTCGTCGACGTTGACCCAGGTTTAGCGCCGCAACAGAAACAAAGTCTCGGGGAACTGCTTGACCATTTTAAGGACTGCTTCTCTACAACGTGCCGAGTGCGTCAAACACCATTGACGAAACACCGCATTATTACGGAGGAAACAGCAATACCCATCCGGCAGCATCCGTATCGCGTGGCTGAGAAAGAGCGTGAAGCAATACAGCAGCAAGTCAAGAAAATGCTAGAAGATGATGTCATCCAGCCGTCAAAAAGCCCTTGGGCGTCACCCGTGGTACTCGTTAAGAAGGATGGTAGCCTGCGGTTTTGTATCGATTATCGCAAGCTCAATCGGATTACGAAAAAAGACGTGTATCCCTTACCACGCATCGACGATTCCCTCGACAGGCTACGGCATGCTCGGTACTTCTCGTCAATGGACTTAAAGAGTGGGTACTGGCAAATAGAGGTCGATGAACGGGATCGCGAAAAGACTGCTTTTGTGACGCCTGATGGGCTCTATGAATTCAAAGTTCTCCCTTTTTGTTTGTGCTCCGCCCCAGCCACGTTCCAAAGGCTAATGGATACCGTTCTCTCTGACCATAAGTGGAAGACTTGCTTAGTGTACCTAGACGATGTGATTGTTTATTCTGCCACATTAGATGAACATCTCAGACGGCTACGGTTAGTTCTTCAAGCCATACGGTCCGCTGGGCTTACTTTAAAACCTGAAAAGTGTCACTTTGGCTATGAAGAACTGCAGTTCTTGGGCCACATTGTAAGCCACACAGGTGTCAGACCTGATCCTGAGAAAATCGCAGCTGTCACAAAGTTTTCAACGCCTACGGACAAGAAGGCAGTCAGACGCTTCCTGGGCCTATGCGCATATTACCGGCGATTTATTGCGGGTTTTGCACGCATCGCCTCACCATTGACTTGCCTAACCAGAGAAGATGTCGCGTTTGTGTGGGGCGAGGAGCAGGAGGCGGCATTTAACGAGTTGCAGCACCGTCTACAAACTCCACCTGTTCTCGCCCACTTTGACGTGGATGCGCCCACAATGATCCACACCGACGCCAGCAACGTGGGTCTAGGCGCCGTCCTTGTTCAGCGGCAAGGCGGCGCTGAGCGAGTCATCGCTTACGCGAGTAGGACACAGTCACGTGCCGAATCGAACTACTCCACCACAGAGAAGGAATGCTTGGCTGTAGTATGGGCAGTTTACCAAGTTCCGCCCGTACGTATACGGCCGCCCATTTCAAGTGATAAGTGACCACCATTCTCTCTATTGGTTGACCAACATGAAAGATCCATCTGCACGTTTGGCACGCTGGACCCTACGGCTTCAAGAGTACGACATGACAGTGGTCTATAAATCGGGACGGCAGCACTCAGATGCTGACTGCCTTTCCAGATCGCCGATCGAGTCGTCAGGCGGAGATGATGAAGAATTCATACGCTTTTTAGGAGTTGTTGATGCGGCCACCATCTCTCAACAACAAGAGGACTGTGGTGGGAGGGTTCGAGCCGAGGCGGCCGAGGAGGCAGGCTGAAGCCCGAGGGCCGCGGAGTAAAGACACACGCTCCGAGTCCCCAGCAGAAGTGCCCCCGTTTATTCACAGCACAGCCTTTATATGCTACATCCTATAGAGGGCGCCTCATAATCGGCTTAGCACTCGCGCCCTCTACATCCCCCCTTTTGGGAAAGTAACAGAAAGCAACCCCTTGCTCTAAGGTATACAACGTAATGACAAATGTCTCATGGCACGTTCTACAAGTTCAGCCGCACCGGCGGCCTAACACAACGTCCAGACCGAGTGCGTACAACTGACCCAGGCGGTCTTGAGGGAGTAGCCGGGGCAACCGGTGGCGATGCAACTGGTAGAGGAGTAAGTGCCCTGGGAGTTGGACTGCTGCACACAGGCTCTGGGCGAGTTGGAGTCTGTGGCAGGCTTTCAGATCCTCGTGTCCGTGGACTGGAGCTGCCGAGGTCTAGACCACCTGATAACGGAGACTGCTGCGGAACCAGATGTCTCCGGTTGCGGACGAGAGCACCTGCATCCGTCTGGACCACGTAGGAGCGTGGACGCTGCGCTGGGCTAAGAACAGTGCCAGCACAATCTGTGTCGCGAATCCACACTCTCTCTCCCTCCTCCAGGGGCCGCAAATCTTGTGCAGCATGTCGACGGTCAAAATCTTGACGCTGGCGACGTCGTTGGGTAGTGTCACGCCGGTGGAAGTCGGCAGCGTTAGGTGGTTCTGGAAGCAACGCGGCCATGGGGACCGGAAGGCGAGTCCTGAGGCTGCGCCCCATGAGCAGCTGAGCAGGGCTGTACCCGGTCACGCCAGGTGCGTTGCGGTATGCCAAGAGGGCCAAAGGCCAGTCCGGAGACTTCTTGAAGAGTTCCTTAACCGTCCGCACCATACGCTCGACTTCCCCATTAGACTGCGGGTACCTGGGACTGCTGGTGACGTGGGAGAATCCGTAGCTCTGGGCGAAGACGCGGAATTCTGCCGACGAAAATTGAGGCCCATTATCGCTGACGAGGGTCTCTGGGATCCCATGCCTTGCGAAGACACTTTTGATGATGGAGATCACCGCTGTAGACGTCGTCGAGCGAAGGGACAGCACTTCAGGGTACCTCGAGTAGTAATCTACGAGGAGAAGGTAGTCGGCTTCTTCGTGATGAAATATGTCCACCCCGACTCGCTCCCAGGGACGGCTAGGCGTCACGGTAGGCAGCAGTGGCTCTGCTCGCTGGACCCGCGTGGTAGCACAGTTGGGACAGTTCTCCACCATTGTCTTGATCTGACTCCCCATGGTCGGCCACCAGACAGCTCCCCTGGCGATGGCGCGGCAACGGTTCACTCCGAGGTGTCCGTCATGGATGAGGGAGAGGACGTGCTTCCGCAGAGAAGCGGGCACCAGCAGGCGTCCACCGCAGAGGAGAAGGCCGTCACCAATACTGAACTCGGCCCGATGAGCCCAGAACTGAGCCATGCTGAGAGGCAGATTCTCTTTCCTAGGCCACCCTTGCTCACAGTACAACTTGAGCTGCGCGCACTCCCCATCTGCAGCCTGGTGAGCTCGGAAGTCGTCGAGGAGGACTGCAAATGTAGGAGGGATAGCACGGAGTGCTTCTTGAACGTACAGCTCCACCTTGTCAACAGCTGGAGTCGCTGGCAGCTGGACGACTGGGTCCCTTGAGAGTGCATCTGCGGTGGCCAGCTGTTTCCCAGGAACGTACTTGACATCAAACTGGTACTGGAGAAGGCGGATGCGGAAGCGCTGGATTCGTGGTGGCATGAGATCGAGATCCGCGGTTCCTAGGAGCTGTACTAACGGCTTATGGTCGGTCTCGAGGGTGAAACGAAGACCCCGAAGAAACTCGTCGAATCGGTTGATTCGACGAATCGGTTGATTCGACGGTTGATTCGACGAGAGGAGGGCAGCCAGTGCCTCCTTTTCGATCTGGCTGTACCTCCGTTCCGTTTCAGTCAGCGCTCGAGAGGCGTATGCAACTGGTCGGCGCTCCCCTGATGGCTGGTCTTGAAGGAGGACAGCACCCAACCCGAAGGAACTGGCATCTGCGGAGACTGTCGTCAACAGTGCAGGGTTGTACCTTGCGAGGCAGATGTCCGACGACAGCATGCTCTTGAGCTTTTCAAATGCTGAAGCCTGCGCTGGTCCCCATGTCCAGGCTGCAAGCTTGTTCAGGAGACTTCTGATTGGCGCAGTCGTTTGAGAGAGGCCCGGGAGGAAGCGACCGACATGGTTGAGCATACCGAGAAAACGTTGGACACCATGAACGTCCTGAGGAGCTGGCATGCGCTGAATGGCGGCCACTTTCTCTGGATCCGGAGTGATGCCATTGGCACCGACGACAACGCCAAGGAACCGCACGCTGGACACGCCGAAAGTGCACTTGGCAGCGTTGAGGGTGACCCCCGCTTGTTGGAGGCGACCAAGGACTGCCTGGAGGCGTTGGTCGTGTTCTTCTGTGGTGCGGCCAAACACAAGGATGTCGTCCATAAGGTTAACAACACCAGCCAACCCTTCCAGCAGGCGAGACATCTGACGCTGGAAGTATTCCGGGGCCGATGTTATGCCGAATGGGAGGCGGCAGTAGCAATACCTGCCAAACGGAGTGATGAAAGTCGTGTACTTCTGGGAGTCGCGCGCCAGGCGTACTTGGTGGAAGCCTGAAGTTGCGTCCAACTTCGAGAAAACGCGTGCGTCACCGAGAAGTCCGAGGGTTTGGTCGACGGTCGGGAGTACGTGGCGTTCACGCAGAACGACTTGGTTGAGTTTGGTCAAATCAACGCACAGGCGGTAACCCCCCGCTGGCTTCGGGACGACGACAAGTCCCGCGCACCAGTCCGTCGGTTCGTCGACGCACCGGATCACGCCCTCCTGCTCCATCTTGTCGAGCTCCTTTTTGACTACGTCTCGTAGCGGTATCGGGATACGCCGGGCTGTGCTGAGGGCATACGGTACCGCGTCAGGCTTGATACGTATCGTGTACTCTTCCGGAAACGTGCCCAGGCCGGTGAAAAGGGCTGGAGGGACTTCACGAGGTGGTGCGTCCGGCAGAGCTGGTGCGACGGCGCCGACAAACTTGACGACCCCAAGGGCAACGATAGCGGGATAGCCGAGAAGTGGCTGCTCTTGTCCCGCAACGACGTAGAGGCGCTCGTTGACTTGCCTGCCTCTCCAAGACAGCGCCGCGTCGAAGGTGCCGAGAAGCTTCAGGGCTTGTTTCCCGGGTCCGAAAAGTTCTTCGCCTCGCGGCTTATCGAGGACGGCTGGGCAGCCGGGAAACGTGCGCGGAACCACCGAGACGTCGGCTCCAGAGTCCACTTTGAAGACGAGAGGGTTCCCGTTGACACGCACCTCAACGTACCGCCCGTTGCGGGCCACCGCCGCGACGGAGTGGAGCTCGACGGATCCGAGGCGCTTCCCTGAGCGACATACCGCCGCGAAGTGGCCTCGCTTCTTGCAGTGGTTACAGACCGCTTTGGCCGCTGGACAGTCAGACCGTCGGTGAAACTCGTGACCGCAAAATCCGCATTGCCTACTTAGGCCTAGGCCGCATTTCAAAGCCTCGCCAGCTCTGTTGCTCGAGTGCGAACCGTCGGGTCGGTCACGTGACGCAAAGTCAGCAAAGTTGCCAGAGTCCCGTCTATTGCGTCGTCCGCGTGCACGCTGCGCGGGTTTACGCGAAGTCGCCGCGTCCACGTGAGCTGCCGTAAGCGGTTGCCCAGCGGTGAGGGACAGGCGTTGTCTTTCGCGTTCGGCGTCTTCGTGCTGACGAGCTTGCACGAGTGCGTCGTCCAGGGAAAGGCTCGGAGTGCGGCACAGCTTGTCTGAAAGGCGAGAATCCGCCAAACCCACGACGAAACGGTCGCGAACAAGACGCTCTTCAACGGCAGGTGACGGGTAGTTACACTTGCGTACCATGTTCCGAAGGGCCGTGAAGAAACTGTCGACGGTTTCGCCTGGCTCTTGCGTCCGCTTGTGGAACCGAGAGCTCTCGTACACCTCGTTTACGGGGTGCACGAAGTAGCTTGTGAGCCGCCGGGTGACTTCCGCGTAGGACTTGTACGCTTCTTCATCGGACATGAGAGAACTGAGGACAATGCGTGCACGGGGGCCCATACAGTAGAGGAGAGTCCTAACCCTCGTCTCGTCCGGGGCTGCGTGCATGCCGGTGGCGAAGGCATAGTCCTCAAATTGCCGTAACCAGGGCAGCCACTCGCCGACATCGTCGAAGGGGAACGGAGCGGGACTCCGGAGACTGGCGGCAGCGAGAGCAGGAACTGGAGCGTCTTTGTTAGCCATGGCAAGTCGCGGGAACCACGCATCCCACTTCTGACACCATGTGGTGGGAGGGTTCGAGCCGAGGCGGCCGAGGAGGCAGGCTGAAGCCCGAGGGCCGCGGAGTAAAGACACACGCTCCGAGTCCCCAGCAGAAGTGCCCCCGTTTATTCACAGCACAGCCTTTATATGCTACATCCTATAGAGGGCGCCTCATAATCGGCTTAGCACTCGCGCCCTCTACAAGGACCAGGAGCTCGCTTCTGTAATTGATTTCTTAGAACGCCGCACCACAAACAAGCCTGGATTGTTCTCAAGGGACCTGTCATCATTCTGCATACGCAACAGTGTTCTTTTTAGAAAGAACTTCTCTTCAACACGGAACAGATATCTACTAGTCGTCCCTAAAACTCTCCGCAATGAAATATTGCAGGCCTATCACGATGAAGCTACCTCAGGCCACCTAGGGTACACAAGAACATTAGCGCGGATCAAAGAGAAGTACTACTGGCCACGGCTTGCAGCACAGGTGAAGCACTACGTTCGAACGTGCCTTGACTGCCAGCAACCAAAAGTACCACCTGCGAAACCTGCCGGACTATTACATCCTGTTCCAGTGCCGGAAACGCCGTTTCCACAAATTCGGATGGACCTTTTGGGCCCATTCCCAATATCTGCCGCCGGAAATAAGTGGATCATAGTTGCGACAGACTACTTACGCGATATGCAGAAACCAAGGCA
Source organism: Dermacentor silvarum (assembly GCF_013339745.2). Taxonomy (NCBI): domain Eukaryota; kingdom Metazoa; phylum Arthropoda; class Arachnida; order Ixodida; family Ixodidae; genus Dermacentor; species Dermacentor silvarum. The sequence continues at coordinate 6,668,619 of NC_051162.1, read as the reverse complement.
CTTCCGAGCAGCACAGCAGCCGAGGCCGCACAGTTCTTCATTGAAAACGTCGTCCTGAGGCACGGTGCTCCAGCGGTCATCGTAACTGACAGGGGAACCACGTTCACGGCTGAACTTTTGCGAACTGTACTAACGCTCAGTGGCACGGCACATAGAAGGACGACAGCCTATCACCCGCAAAGCAATGGACTTACGGAGCGTCTCAACAAGACTCTCGCAGACATGCTGTGCATGTATGTCGATGTGGACCACAAGAACTGGGACCAAATATTACCCTACGTCACGTTCGCTTATAACACGGCTCGGCAAGAAACAACAAAAATGACACCATTCAGTCTCCTCCACGGTCGAGAAGTGACTAAAATGCTGGATGCTATGCTGCCTCATGATTCCAGCGATTCCGAGACTGACGCCGCAGATTTTACAGCGCGCGCCGAAGAAGCAAGACAGCTCGCGCGCGTTCGCATAACTGGCCAGCAAGAGCGAGATGCTCGACGTTACAATCAACACCATCGATGCGTCGTCTACCATCCCGGCCAAAGAGTCTGGGTTTGGACTCCAGTACGCCGCCGAGGCCTCGCGGAGAAACTTCTACGCCGATACTTCGGACCATACAAGGTTCTACGACGCCTTAGCGACGTCAACTATGAAGTTGTTCCTGACAGCACATCCTGCTCGAGGCGCCGTATGAACCTGCCTGAGACTGTGCACGTGGTGCGCATGAAACCTTATGTTTCTCAATGACATGGGTACTCTCTGGTTTGCTTATCACCGGGTGCTACCCGCCGAGCATCGGGTCGATGCTCCTTATGGAGGGGGCAAATGCCGCGACGCTATCTGTGCCCAACCACGCTGACGACAAAGACGACGACCTTGAGCTTGCAAGCGAGGTGCTAGAGAAGACGAAGTTTTGAACTGAGCGCTTTGTCCTCATTGCCTCAATTAAATACCGCTCTTTGCTCTTGTCTCCAGTGAGCCGTGACAATATGTAGTCCTCATAAACAGTACCTAAATAATTTAGCCTATGTGGTTATTCATTAACCATGTAGGCTTCATCAACTACTTACATGACTCGGCCTTGGCAAACTTGTGAGCTCGCAAATTTGAGGATGCCGTAACCCCCCTCCATATTTGTTTCGATGAAGGCTTCACCTTTGGTTCTACTGTGGATCCGCGCCGTTTCCTGTGATTACCGCCATGGGCTTCAAGGCAGACAACCCCAGGAAAACTTTTCATGCAGAAACGTGGTTCTTTCACAGTTTTGCTGCTAAAGACGGACATTGAAAGCAAGGGTGCCATACCAGGCATGTTGGTCACAGACCGAACTCTGAGGGAGGGGGGGGGGTGTTCTGAAAGTATTCACATAAAGGACACGTCCATTTCATCTGTTGCTGAAGTGTTGAATAACTGGGGCAACTGTCTCCTTCTTACGTGTACCCCAGCCCAGCCAATCAGGACTTAAGCAGCAGTTGAAATGGATGTGTCTGTTCGGTTGACCATTGCAGGATACACCCCCTGTGCTCTGTCCTATCTTTCTGCCCTTCCCCATGTAATTTACTCAGTAAACTACTTGTTCATATGTTGGTTACCTTAATCAATGTTCAAATAGCTCAACGCTTAAATAGGTATGTACAAGTAAGGCACTATAAACCCACGCAGTTAGGTTGGTGATTGCCACCATACAGACTCAACCAATGGCTTCACTGTAGCTTTCCATGGTAACTTTACTGCACTTTGAATGTAGAGAAGGTGGAATATAAAAATAGACTAGCATTTCTCAAATATGCATCACCCCCTCCACTTTATGTTGTTACAATCAGTATATTCAACCCAAACGAACTAATAGCAAAAAGGAATTGTGACACTAATTTCATTTCACTGCCTCATTTTTAGAGGTGTAGCAAGATTCTTTCATTTCATTACCAGTTGTTACTCAGGTTTCAGCTATCAAGGCCTTATGGCACGTTCGGACGTAATCTGAACTGAGTAAACGCCACAGATTGCATAATTTCTCAATACATTTTCACAGCTTCCTTCACCTTTAGTTTTTTAATAAAGCCAGCATTTGTCTTGTGGCCATCTTTAAAGAGCTTGTAGTAATGTATACCTAACATAAAAGATGGGTTCTTTGTAGTGCTAGCATGCTCTCTCCTAGAGTATATTGTTGTATGGAAAATTGGCCGACACACAAGCCCGAGAAATGCCACATCAAGCATTGCTGTTGTCTACCGCGCCTGGTGATTCAATTTTACAGCATGTGCACATTTTACCTGTCCACCAGTAAAAAGGGTTCAAAGTTCTTCCTGAAAACTCTCACAAGCACTTATCACAATCAATTCCCCATATAAATGGTTTTGCTGAAGAGAATACAGGGATACAAGCACAATTAGACAATGAGGAACGTGGGTAGGAACACTTTATTTTCAGCACACATGTTTTTTCATGAACTGCTTGTACACTGGTGAAATCTGTGCTTTTAATAAAAGTACACCATGCTGCTTCATCACTCCATGCCAACTGGAAGTATCCTGTACCAGGAAGTCAAATCAAGACGTGGGATGTTCAGTCTGTGAAAATAAAACGAGTTTGAAACGTTGACGTGTAAAAAGTAAAGCACACTCAATAAAACAAACACAACACAAGAACAAATCCAACGAATCAGAATTACATTTGAGAGCAAACATATAGTTTCTATGGCACAGTGAAGAAACTTTATTCCTCCGACGTTTTTTTGTGTGTGAGAAAAGATGAAAGTGCACATGTTCTATCCCATTTTGTTTATCTTTCACCTTTTCACAAATAAAAGGATGTCGTCCTAACGTGCCCAACTGTCTTTGCATATCCATTTCTCTGCTCTCACACCATAATACCTACAGTTAAAGGTTGTAGTAATGCTTAGCTTGAATGAACCAACACCAGCTACGTGCACTGTGCTACTAAACACGGGAATGTAAGTCAAGTTCACGCACAGCACATTCATGTGCTATATACGTTTGCTCTTGATTGTAGGTAAGATTAATAAAAGGAAGGCATGTTAATAAGAATGGTCCTTGATGCACTATGCAGAAGTGATCTCCCATTTGGACAGAAATTAAGCGCAACCGCAATGAACACGAACACAACTTATACAGCATTTGAAATTTTACACTGCACCACTGAGAATGTACTAGAGGCTTCAACAAAGCAACTGATAGCCTGCATCGACTGGAGCAAGAGAAGTGCGTTTTGGGTCTAGGTGTGCACAGCTTGCAGTTCCTCATGGGCGCTATTTAATATGTTTAATTATTTCACTTACTTCTTGGTCTCAGGCAGGAAATATAATGTATTTTGTATCCTTTCCACTGTTCAATACTCAAACCCAGGATACCACAGGTCTGTTTGTGGCATCTGATTTCTTCTCAGAAAACTGCCCCTCTAAAAAAATTTCACAGGTACTTATCCCCAACCTCTCTTGAGAAGAGCCTGCTTTTTTAACAAGACAAGTCCACTAAATACACAGTGACTCTTTGCGGTGTGATATAGGTAAGCACTTTAAAAGGAAAGGAAACTTTAATAGCAGTATGACAGGTACACAACAAAGCAAAGTGCCTGCTTTCACCCACGTATTCAATGTTTGATTGTCTGCTGGCGTTTTCCCTAGAAAAATGCAACAGGTGAAGCTGACTGCTCTGTTTAAATCAGGGGACAGAAATGACATGTCAAATTTTCGGCCGGTGTCAATGCTCCCTGTCATTTCAAAAGGCTTAGAGAAGTTTATCTGTAAAAGAGTTGTGTCATTTTGTGAAAAATATCCATTATTATATCCGCATCAATTTGGGTTTCATAGCGGCCGATCGACTGAATTAGCTATATTAACACAGAAGGATTTATTTTGAACGGCTATGAAGAAAACAATTCACGTTAGTTGTATTTATAGATTTTTCCAAAGCCTTTGACAGGATCAATCATATTACTCTACTAAAAAACTCGGAACATTACGGATTCCGTGGATTACTCCTGGACATTCTAAGGCCTTACTTAATCTATAGGAAACAATGCATTTGCATCCCAGGAGCATACTCAACACTCCCTGAATTTAGAAGCTGGTGTTCCCCAAGGCAGTATATTAGGGCATATACTGTTGAACATCTATATAAATGATTTAACAAACATGAGTAACTTACCACACTATATAGATACGCAGATGACACCAGTCTTTTCTTCCAATCATGTAATGCTGATAACTTATCACAACTAGCAAACACTGTGTTTGATAAACTATATTGGTGGAAAAAAGCAAATTCCTTACAGATTAACTCTAAAAAAACCAAAGCTGTACTTTTTGCACCCGCCCAAAAACATGTAAATCGTAATCTAAACATGTTCTACTGATCAGAACGAATTGACGTCACTGCGAACGTGAAAACACTGGAATTGATCTTTGATCAGCATTTAAGGTGGGACAAACATGTAGAACACGTGGCAACACATATGGCAAAAGCATGCGGTGCGCTGTGTAGGCTTCGAGATATTCTTCCCTTAAAACTACAGTTATTGCCATATTTATTTCTCATGCAAATTATTGTAGTCTTGTACGGAGGACAACGCCACAAAAATATACAGCCGTTATCTCTTTAAAAAAAACATTGCGCCGTGTTACTTGTGTTTCTTATGGGAGTCATGAAAGTACATTCTTTTCTAAGTTTATTGCTCTGTCATTTCATTACAATTACCAGTTTAATCTTGCTATGAGACATAAAGAAAGCGTAAAACGTGGTCACACGGGATTTATTGATCTTTGTAGTCTAAGCAAACCTCATCACCTCAATTACAACATTCGGGAGCAAGAAACTTGGGCCGTGCCTTTTTCACAAACTAATCAGGGAAAGGACAGACTGCTGTGCCGAATATCGCTATTACTGAACAGTCTTGAAAGAGAAAACATGGATCTTATGACGGTTTTACGTCGAATTGTGAAGGAATATTTCATTAGCTGTGTGATTGCATGTAAATAATGTTGTATTTGCGTTTGCTTTTCTTGCTGGTAACTTAACTATGGAAGAATTTTGTAGTTGTCTTGCATGTGAAAGTGCTTTTACATATTCTTATGTGCCTGGAAAAATGTATTGTTTCACCACGTTACATAAGTCTGATTTCTGTTAGGAGAAGGCGTGTATTGTTGGTAAAAAAATGTTGGTTATAGTGTATGTTTTTAAATATGCATGTGAACGTGCCCTTAGAAATGTTTTTCAAAATATATTTTATGTATTGATGTATTGTTGCATGAAAAGAGTTCACAAACTGTCTGCTGCCAAATACTGTAGGGGCAGGGGCCTTTGTCAAGCCGCTTCAAATGGCGGCTTTTTGCTCCAGTTCAAGGAATGGAAAAGGATTGGATAAAACATCACACATGCTGCCATCAATGTTCCTGTCTCAATTTAAATGTGGATATTTTTAGCAGTGAATATGTCATTATAATGAATGTCACATTATCACAGAAGTGAAAGGGCAAGGATCCTTGCATTGGGAACTGACAAATGGGCTTTAGTATGTTTCACCGTAATACACAATGTGTTTTGCAGTGAAGCATAGTAATAGCGGTAAGGGTGAACCTATCACGTAGGGTTTAGGCAAACTACGGTGGACGTATCCTGCAATGAGGATTCTTCTGTATTGCGGTAAAGCATATTGATAGTGAGAATAGCTAACTTGGCATGTAAAGATTTAGCCAGCAAAAGTTGTCGAAACACCATCCTGCCGCAAAAATATGCTTTGTTGAGACTAGAACGTTGAGACTGGTATGGTTCGTCGCTGGCTGAAACCCTACACTCCCGATTCGCGTGACCCCTACCCACTATCGGTATGCTTCGCCGCAACACACAAGTTGTGGTGATATAACAGTGGTCGAATAGGCTGGTGCAAACGTTTCGACAAGAGAGCTTGCCTTAACCAGCTTTTCGGGGCAGTTTTCATGTATGTGAGTACACCTTTCATATATGTGAGTACACACGTTTAAACACCACACTTACTGCATTCATTTCTTTAGTTATTTTAATTGTATTGTCATAGCGAAACTGCATCCCGCAGTAGCAGGCTGATACTGCGTCATAATTTTTCTAACTGCATCTGGACAGCGTGTAGCTGGTAAGCGTGCATGCAACAGGCACGGCGGCACTGGCTGTTGTTGGGAAACTTCGAGACGCTCTTTCGCACAGTAATGCCATTCGTCTTATTAAAAAGAATGCAGGTGATGAATAAATGAAATGCAGCAAAGCTGTAGAAAAGCAGTAGTACAGCTGTTCGATCATCTCGCGCAAAAACGCGATTTAACACGATCTGGCGGAACAGCTCACCATGCCAGGATTTTCTTACGTCCTCGTTTTCTCACGCATCATTCACTGAACCACACTACTGGATGGTTCTGTACACGTACTAACGATCCTGACAGAGGCGTATACTCACAGGATCAGCTTTATATGGGATGCCACGGCCCATTCAACGGGCCGGCTGCAATTTGACGCGGCCACGAGGCAAAATGTGCGTGCAAGATAACTAACGGCAACACATCACGCAGCTGACAGTCTCAACCTTTTATTACTAGGCTTGCCAGATTGGGCTATTAATAGCCAAATTGGGCTACTTTTTACGCGACTTGGCGTCGAAAAGTCTGAGTTGGCTAGATGGCTATATTTGGGCTATTTTTGTATAAGGACGTCAGCACTGACAAAATTTGGAAACGCCGGTTTATGAAAACCCAAAGCTCATTGCTGCGAAAAAGTTACATAGGCAATCTCGAAGGCTGTGCTTTTAGGCAATGTCGGCGCTGAGTGGATGGCGTTAAGTCATCGCTGCCGTGTTTACACGTCTTTCCAGGCTAAGCTCTCTTTTTGTTTTGGTTTCGGCGCCATCTGCTACCGCTTCACACGTGGTTCAGTAAGAAAACCGTTCTCAAAACTAAGCATGGGCAAGTGGGCGAAATACAGCCGTGCATATAAGAAGGAATGGGAGAGGGACTCCTCTTTCAAAGGTAAATTTTACTTTATGCGCATATTTGGTTTTAAAAGCGGTTGGTGTTGCGTTGTTTCGGAATGGAGTAAGAAATTCGGCAAATTTCTATCTCTATTAGAAAATGTCCGAAATTCATTCTGCATTCGAAGGCAACTATTGCATCTGGAAAGCATAAAGCCATTCAGAATTTAAAATATTGCAGTTGAGAAGGAGGATATTTTAAGGTAGCGTGAAGGTCCTGCATGAGGCTCCCACATGATCACGAACTTCGGCACAGGCACGGGCGCACTGTCGCACTTCGTACTTGCGGTGGACGTACTTTTTACTAGCTCGTCGTCTGCCGTTATCTCAAGATCTGTATCCACGGCACGGTTCGCGGGGAGGGCCGCTTCCGTTCCGTCCCCTCTTGCCCTTCTAGTCTTTGGAAACACGGCCCACCGGCTTTATTAAAGAAAGGATAATCGAATGCGCTATAGGATTGCGTTTCCTTTTTCAGAAGTAAGAACGCAGGTACGCCATTTTCAGTTAGTGTGACGTAGTGACGGTAACGGAGGGTGCGCTAGCCTTGTCGAGCCGATTGTGTTCGCGAAGAACGGGTTATCAGAGTGCGCGGGCTCGTTTCCTTTACTGTTGTCTGCCCCGGCGGGCTGACCACCCGTAAAATGAGTATTTTTGGAACGTGAGAATGCGTTCACTAGGTTTAAAAAAAGTGGTTGTCTATGATAGAATAACAGGTAACTGAGCAAGAAGAATTTCCTTTTATTGCGATATCAATTATATGGGGACTCCAAGCGCATTTCTACCGCGGTCGTGGTCGTCGCTGTGAGGTTGCGTCTAAACTTCAAACACGGTAACATCGTCGCCGCGTGTGTATGTGTTCCCCAGTGGAATTACATTTCTTTATTTTTTTCAAGTCACACTGAAGGTAACATACACGCCCCCCTCGGAAATTTGGCAATACACGCATTCGTGCCTGCATTCACAGAAACTTGCGCACACGTTTTCAGATTGCACGAATCTTGCCAGGGAATCCCTGTTTAAAAATTGCACAGTTCAACGCTTGACGTAATTGTTCAGCGGAAACCCGCTAGGTGGAGAGAAGTAATTAAAGGGAAAATGAGACATTCAACCTTTGGATGTCTCATTTTCCCTTTAGTTCTACGCTTCGATACTAATACCATCTGGGTTATTGCCAGCGCCGTAATCCAGGCGACAATTGAAACTGTAAACTTTAATTCACCTCTTCTGCTACGGGCCAGCAGGTCGTTCCGTTTTCGCGCTCAAAGGCGAATTGCAGTCACAACTGTCCCTTCTTTGCACCAGGAAAATGCGAGAAAGTTTCAAGTTTTCTCCAGAGTCCAGTGTGCCTCTAAGCGGCAGCATTTGCTAACTCAGCGTCAAGATGCTTTCGAGTAAAAAATACAAAAATTAGAAAGAAAAAGAGCGGGATAGAAATAACATGCTTGTTTTATGAATCAAGCTTAGGAAAGACATCACTATTCTAAAATGCATTGAGCTCGGGCCGCCTCTTGGGCCGAGCCTCTTGGGATCGTGACCAGCCGAAGGTGATCCTAGAGGCTGGAGCTGGCAGTATTTTGCCCGACACTTATAGAAAAATCCCTCGAGTAAAGCGAGGCGTGAACTAAAGTTAGCTCACAACGTGGCTCAGTAAATACTGATAGCGTCATGAATCAATCGGAAACGAAATCCTTCGGCTCGTAACCATAGCGGTGTCCAAATCCACGTCTGAGTGGCAGCGCTCACTAGAATTCGTTACGCAGATCTTGAGGCCACTTTTGTGCTGGTTGCATGCGGCGGAAGTAATTTTGGAGCCGGAAATATGCGGTGAACCAACTGCACCATCTATACACCTGCAGAACATTATCAAACTTTTGGCTAAGTTTTTGGCTAGTTTTGGGCCACAAAAAATTAGGGTCTGGCTATCTTTGGGCTACATTTTGGGATCATTTGGCCATTTTTCGTTGGGGCCATCTGGCAACCCTATTTATTACATGCATATAGAGTGGAGAAATGATGGATTACATACGCTGTAAAAAGGCACGGAGTACGGATCGCTTCACAACGCGAACGGCCCCGAAAAACAGCCGCCATGAAAATAAACGGATGGGATATCATGGGTTATCGCGGACGTGGCGTCATGGGTGAACACAGACGTTTTGGGCACCTTTGGTCTGCTGCGACCAGGTCGCAGCAGTGACGGCCTATTCTCAGTAATACATAATTGCTCATGTTGAGTGAAATAAATTATACGTATATATGTCTGCCATCTCAAAACGACAGAAAAATCATTCATCTTGTCATTACCGGCCCACACGACAATTGCGAGTAGCTGCGCCTGCTACGCGTCGCCTCAGAGATTGCCGCGGTGTGCTGCGTAGCGTAGTCTACCGCGGCTGCCACGGGGTGCCGCGACGAGCCCTTTCGCCGTGAAGGCTTTATTTCGCAGCCGCGAAACTCGGCTTTTGAGGAGGGCTTTGCCCTCTTGGCTTGGCTGTGGTAACTTCGCCGCTTTGTAGCTTCCAGTGCGCTAGCGGAGGCGAAAAGAGAGAGGAAGTCGGGTATCGGTGCGATAACACTACTTATTGTCGATGGATTCGAAACAAAGTTTGCGGCATGATACTCGTGAGAGAACGTCCGTTAATGGTGAGGCCATTAACGGACGATTAACAGACGATGATTAACGGACGATGATTCGTTAGTAAAGTGTTTCAGGGACCCTTTAACCAAAGACTGGTAGGCCGACTGGGGGTCGGAATCAACGGTAAAACCACAATTGAAGCAGCGCCGGGCACCATAGTGTGGGCCTATTTTGAAATCAGAGGAGCTCACAGCAAAATCAGTTTTCAAGAATGACTCAGGAACATTAATGAAAATAAATGTCTGGCCAAAGTTCGTCCATATGAGTACCTCGAAAGCACCGACACCGAATTCAGCAAGAGTTCAAGCAGGTTGGCAGCTAAGTACCGGACAATTGAAAGTTTAAGGAGACAACTAGGAGTGACCAAAACAAAACAAAACAAAAAGATGAGAGAATCACAGACACTAAATGGGGTGCAAAGAACGAAAACACACCCACTTAGAAAAATATGCAATGGAGATTCACAAGTGTGGCAGGAAATAAATTAGAAAGGACGATTTATACGGTAACCCAAAGGGAAGTTTTTTGGGGCCTGAGCTGGTTGCCTAAGGACAAAAACATACCTGAGTAAATATTCCCAACAGCATGAGGCGCCTGACTTCTGCATCGAAACTCCGGAGACAACTCGGCGCATCCTAATATAAAGCGACCGTATGTACCCAGTGAGATCCGTAGAAAGCGTCCACCTTCCAGAGACGCTCGGATTAACTACGTTTGGAAGCAATAACCGGTCTGCACTCGAGATAAGCAAGAGGCGTTTAGAGTATTGGAAGGAAAAATCAGGGAAGAGATTGATCGAATCGGATACGTTACACGCATAGGTTACTAACTGCACCAGGTATATACAGGGTGCTTCAGCGAAGAATTTCAAAACTATTTTTAATTGCCTGTGGCAAATACCACAATTCCAGCCCATGAGCTGGTCTACTCGAGGAGGCGACATTTCTCGCACAACAAATTGGAATGCATAACGGATCAATTATGAAAAATTCACGAAATACGATTTTAACTAATTACCTTACGGCACATATTGCAATTTACTAATTATATCGGGTGAGACTTCAAGACATATCCACTTACACACATGCCCTAGAGGTAATAATTTGATATTTAAATAATGAATATTTATTTGCATACCTACAGGTTTTGGCACGTGAAACCCCAGAATTTAATTTAAAGAATTCATTGTTTCATCTCATTGAGAAATCACTGACAAATCATCTGTTTAATTTTATATCAGTGCCAAGCAACGAAGACTAACCTAAAGCTTATAAGGCATATCCACAATGAAAAGTGTATATGCCTTGCAGTCTGACCCGATAGAATTCGTGCTTCAGTGCATAAAACAACGTTTTCTTAAGTGGAACGACAGTGCATTTTTACCACAAGTTTGACGGTGCATATCTCATAAATGGTGTGGATGGCATCATTTATGAGACATACACTCGTCGTCACGCCATTGTCCTCATACCATTGCAATTCCATCGTCGTCATTGTCATATTCATATTCGTTGTCATATACCATCGTCGTAATGCCGTCGTGCTCGTGTCATCGTCGTCATTCTAATTTCGACATCCCACTCTCGTCACGTAGTCGTCGTCACACACCCGCTGTCATACTACTGTACGGTCATGTCGTCGTGTCATAGTGTCGTTTTACCATCGTCATTCCTTCAGTAACGTGATTCCGTCGTCGTCTTGCCGCTTTTTAACACGAAAGTGTTTTATGCCGGGGTCCACCAAGACTTCACTGACGTATTTCCGTCACGGAAATACGTCAGCTTACAATGTACACGAACATAATACAAAGAAAGAAACCAGAAGAAAAAGTTCCACAAACATGCAAAATTTGGAAATCGAACCCACGACCTCTCGGTCCGCGACGATAGATCGCCGAGCGTTTAACCCATTGCGCCACAAACGCATTTGCAGAGAGCTACACAGACGCGCCTTATATATCTAACACTCCTCCGTGTACCCGCGCTCTTGCTCGGGGCGGTGCCGCTGCCTACGAGCAGAAAAGAGAAGTACTGCATTATGACACTAACGCGCACCGACAGTGAACGCTTCGGTGGTCTCAGCACTACGACGCCTCGATGCCAGCATTCGAAGGGACGCTGGCATCAAGAAGCACTACCAACGCCACCTAGGTGGCGTTCACCGTACTCAGCACAGCGGAGCGTGGCCTCCGCAATTAGCTCTGAAAATGTTTCTGAAGTTGATCGCGGAGGCTGCAATTACGACGCGCTGTACGCGCTGATTTGACTCGGTGACGATTCAGTTACGTGCTTTGTCTTGCGCGTTGTATTAGTGTGTCAGTTACGTGCTTCGTCTTTCGCGTTGTGCTAGCGTGTGCAGCGTAGTGCAGCTTCCATATGCACGACGGTTGCTCATGGTCATCGACGTTGGTAGTCGTGATGGAGGAGACGTGCCACCAGGCGTCAGCGTGGGTGCATCAACGCCTAAGGGCGCTTTAGCCACAAAACACCAATAGACATTATATATCAATGTGCAATAAACATTACACTACTTCTGTGAAGACACGTTTCACTTTCGTGTTCTATACCGATTCCTATATAAGAGGGATCAACCACATTTTTTTTCGATCCATCGACGTCATCTCTTTTTCCTCACTCAATCGTAATTAGGGTGTCGTCATTCAACTGTGAGTGTGCCTCCGTTGTCATGTCATCATCATCATCATTGCGTCGTCGTCAGACAGCGGCTATCATCCATCTGTTCTGAAGCTGTCGTCTCAATACAGTCGTCATTGTGTCATCGTCATCAATTCAGCTTCGTGATTCGGTTGTCGTCATACCATCATCCTCACGCCATCGTCGTCATACACTCGTCGTCATCCAATTGTCTTGATTGATTGATTGATTGATTGCTTTATTTTGCTTCGTCACAATACAGTGTAAGAGCAGGCGGAGGGAAAAGCCGTTCAAATGACGCCTTGAGGGATCCTCCGCCCCCTTGGTGAACAATGACAGCAACTGAAAGAGAGCCCAATATCACAGCACTCTTTTTTTAAAGTGACACATTCTTTTACGCAAAGATCAAGCCATAAAGTAAAACTGAAAACCTAGCTTATACATAGCCTATACAAAAAAAGGCGAAAACTTTCACTAGGCCGCGCAAAGCTCGAAGACAAAGCGAAGCTGGCCGATTGATATCGAGCGGCTAGCTTCCAACGCTTTGGGCCTCGGCAAGCAGCAACGTTCTTGGCACTGTGCTGCCAACCTTGCTTAGCCTGCCTGCGTTTGTGGCATGCCAGGAACGCTGTCGCTCGTAGGCGCCGACGCGTCCGGCGCTAGTCACGCGAAATGTCGCCAACGCGTTCGGCGTCGGCAAGCGACAGCGTTCTTGGCACTATAGCAAACTTGGTTTACCAGCTGTCTGCGTTTGTGGCATGACAGGAGCGCTGTCGCTAGTAGGCGCCCACGCGTCCAGCGCTAGTCACGGGAAATGTCGTGAAAGGGAAGGTACCTCTGAAAATGATCGCTCGAGAATACCTTCCTACATGCGTAGTTAACGTCAACCAAGTTAAGACCTAGCATGCAACCAACCTAGCATGCAACCAAGTTCATACCTAGCAGTAGCAGCCAGTAAGCTTTGCTGTGCCTAAGCTTTCCGCGACCGAAAGCGAACTTGCCCGTTCTTTTTTTACTCATGATGATAATTTCTTTTCGCACGTCTCGGACTACGGTCGTCACTGCGCGTTGCATAGGGCAGCTTGCAACACGGACACCGCGATCCAATGCGGACACCGAGTTCTAGGGAACCCGCTCCCTGAATGCGTCTCTCTGTCGCTCTCATAGCGCGCAAAACCCCTTCACCTCGCAGAGCATGAGTGTATACGAACACGCCAGCCGTGGACGAAGAAGACGACGCTCGAACGCAATCATATGGTTCGCATAAATGCCTGCCATGTTTTGAGGCAACAACAACAACAACATAAATGCCTGCTCTGTCGTTACGACGCTCGCTTTGGGTCCGGGGGCAAGCCGGTTTGAATCCCGCCTCGGCAAGAAAGTTCATTTTCTTTTCTTTCTTGGTAGTTCCTTGCTACGCGCCACAAATTACGGCTGGCTTAAACAGCTTCGCTGTTAAAAATGTCGCCGTTTCACCTGAAAGGCGAATCATCAATTGCGATAGCAAATTAGTAGAGAGCTATAAGCAGTGTTTTCAGCTGCATAAATTGGGACATGTGGCAGCACCAGCAACGCACAGAACTGTTGTCGATGCCGTCGGCGTTTTGCCCGCCTTCGCACCGAACGCGCGCGGCGTTGGTGACCGTTGCCGGTGCCTCTGGGGGCGGCTCGGAGGTTTTCGACGAGATCAGAAGGGGACACTCGTCGAGCAGCGTCGGAAGTCTTTACCACCTTCTCGCCTCGCGACGTTTTTATATAACTACGCATTTGGTTCCGCAGCTAAACGTCGCCTCCCCTACCTCCCGTAACCCCCCCCCCCCCCCGGCCTTTCAGTAGTAGTAGTAGTAGTGATTTTATTGAAGAAGAAAAATGACACGCGTCGGAAGGGGTCGCATTTGCCCTTCGCCGTGCGTTCGCTCTCCGTGAAAGCGCGCGTCCCTCACGCGCTTTCACTCGCACGTACAGCGTACCGAACCTCACGGTGACGGCTATGTCGATTGCGACAACGACGGCAGAAATCCGCTTGGAGTGTCCATATAATTGCTATCGCAATAAAACGTGAGGCGAGAAGGTGATAAAGATTTCCGACGCTGCTCGAGGAGTCTCCCGTTCTGAGCCAACGCCACCTTCTCTAGTCGAAAACCTCCCGAGCCGCCCCCAGAGGCATCAGCAACAGTCACCAAGGCTACAGTGTACTAGAAGGGGGCAGTGGGCTTACTCAGACGCTCCTCTGACGCAGTCAGCGTCGCATCCAAGAGGTGGCGCCACTGGCAACTTCAATGGAAGCTTTGCTTGCAGAAGCTTTGATTTTCCTTGCGTTTCTGTCGGTTTCAGTTCGAAGCAGTTCACACTCTTATTTGTTTTTAATTTTGACATACTTGAGAGTCTTTACATATCTTTAGCAAGCACTATATTTGTTTAGGCCACATGATATTTGCCATAATAGTACCTTGTGGAAAAGGAAGACGGCAACTCTTGGGCAATTTGCTGTCTATCCTAACTCTTAAACCTTTTTTGCAAAGAAGTCGTCGCTGACGGATTTTGCTTATGTGGAAGGGGCCTTCGAAGTTTCCGAATTATCGGGCAATCGTAAAAAAAATGAAAGAAAATTTTGAATGAAAGGGACGGTGACCAAATATACGGTTTCATGCCGTGTCGACCTAATGTAAAATTTTGTCCGACAGAAAACAGTGCGCACATACTACCCAGCTGGGCTTTAAAAAAAGGAAAAAAAAAAAAACATCAGGCATGCTAACCAGGTTTGTGCCTTTGCTTAGCCGAAATGAATTTGTATATATGGCTTAAATATTTCATTGTTCCACTATAGTTGTTCCATGCTTCACAGTAGCCTTCTGCGTTTATTATTAACCATGATTACGCTGGCACACCTTTATTAAATCAAATCAAGTTGATTTTTTCCATAAAAAATGTAGGGAGGCCTGAACAAAAAGTGAAAACTAGTTCACTTGACAATTAGGCTCAGGCCTACGCTTATGTACAGCTATATAAGGGTAAGCAAAATGACGATAACAGGGCTGTTGCTGACACAAAGCTTTTATTTGCAAGTACAGCAAGCCATTGTTTCATGCACTTCAACTCATAAGAAACGGATCAACTTCAACAGCTTGGCCCTCTGCCGCCCGCCTGCGTTTGCCTTCTCTTGGTATCCATTCTGTCACTCTAATGGTCCACTTCCTTCCACATAAAAATGCAGACGTGTGACAATGTAAAAACAAATTATTTTAGCTGTGAGGCTAAGAGTGTGCACATTAATTGCAGCCAACTTCGAGGGGAAGCTTACTCTTAACAACTGCCAGCATGTCCATAACGCTGTCAGAGTGTGGCTCACTCTGACAGAAGCATTCTGTGAAAAGATCTAGCTTTTTAACGAAGCCGTACAGCTAACTGGAGGGATAAAGGAGGCCTCCTCGGTCACAGAAGTTTGTTATCCGGGCATGAAAACTTTCGCCTGGTGGCGTCATAGCTAGTAAGCAGCTTTATGCATTCTTGGCATTTTGTGCTGGAATTAACAATACACTCCCGCGCAACATAGCCCGCAATGTGGTAAGTGAGCCTCGAGTCGCTTCTGGCCACGTGCTGGTTATGGTCGTTTGAAACCCGCAGGCCCGTGCAATGCTGGGGTACCACGTTTTGTGTGGCCTCTGTGGCAGTAGCGCTAGCAGCAGTTTGACTGCACTCATTTCGGTCACATGATGCTTCGAGATAGTCAACTTCCAGTAAGGAGGCCAGTGTACCTTCCTCGCAGTTTCCTTCGCTAACTGACCTAACTGGACCATAAAAAGAAAGACAATTCACAGTGATCAGGAACTGCGGTGGACATGAGCACAAAACGTGGCTCGAAATGGAGCTCGCATACTGCGCTTCGTGTCGTCCAGGGGCTTGTCAGCTCTGTGGAGGTTTTTTTCCCACTCCTTCCGCCTATTTTTATCCTTCGGGACGCCAAACAAGGACAACTTCGGCCCATCCTTCACATAAACATAGCCTGTTTGGCACCCAGGCGCGTAACAGTGATCTTGTGGATGCCGCGGCATGGCTCAGTTACTGCAAGGCATACTAATCTCTTGTAGGCTATGAGCGAAAAAAAACACTGAATGAAAAAAAAACCTACGCGACGACGTCCACAAAAAAAAAACAAGAAACAACGCAGCTCTGCAACTCCAACGAATATGATCGGGCACTGGGCGGGCACTAGCTGGGCAGCTGCGCCGTCGCGCCCACGCTCCATTGAAACTGACGCCAGCGCCGCCGCTCAGGCTGTCGGAGAAGCTCATATCTGCGACATTCGTGGAGCCGCCGCATCGCATAGCCTCCGCCGGAGAGTAAGCCCACTGCCCCCTTCTAGTACACTGTACTGAGGCCGCGCGCGTTCGGTGCGAATGCGGGCAAAACGCCGACGGCGTCGACAACAGTTCTGCGCGTTGCTGGTGCTGCTGCATGTCCACGTTTATACAGCTGATAAAACTACTATCCTTACTCCGTATAACTCTCTACTAATTTGCTATCGCAATTGATGCTTCGCCTTTCGGGTGAAACTGCGACATTTTTTTCTACGCGCGGACACGACCATCGGAGACTGAGTCCTTAACAGATTCGCTGTAATACTCTTACAACTTTTCTTTCAGATACTGGATTATTTGACATTCACGTGTTCTCGGTTCACGAGATAGGTGGATCATAAGAGTGTGTAGCGCTTTTCAAACCTTTCAGATGGCATAGTTCGGTAACACTGTGCTTCACTAACCATAGTTCCGAACAATGAAGTGTAAAAAACCGTTGTTTGTCCACCTAACATCATAAGTCACACCATCATCATCATCATCATCATCAGCAGCAGCAGCAGCAGCAGCAGCAGCAGCAGCAGCAGCAGCAGCAGCAGCAGCAGCAGCAGCAGCAGGAGCAGCCTATATTTATGTCCACTGCAGGACGAAAGCCTCTCCCTGCGATCTCCAATTACACCTGTTTCGCGCTAGCAGATTTGAACTTGCGCCTGTAAATTTCTTACCTCATCCCACCACCTAGTTTTCTGCCATCCTCAACTGCGTTTGCCTTCTCTTGGTATCCATTCTGTCACTCTAATGGTCCACCGGTTATCCATCCTACGCATTACATGGATTGGGCAGCTCCATTTAGTAACAGCGAAGCTGTTCTAGCTAACCATAAAAAGTGCCGCCTGCTGCCCCAAAGCCTCGCCGAGCTATGACGTCACTGCTTTGCCTAGCAACCACCTCGCGGAGCGGCGTGTGCCTCGCCTCCTCTCCGTACCGTGCACTTGTTGCCTTGACATGGGACGTTAAGGAGAGGAAAAGAGAGCACGCTCGGGAGATGGAAAGAGAAAATGAGAGCGAGATAGAGGGAGAAAGAAATTGTAGCAGCACCAACGAGGCAACGCGCAGAGCTGCTTCCGACGCCACCCGCGTTGCCTAGCCGCGCATGCGCCGAAGCAGTAGCGATGACGTCATCTGGCGTTGCCTAGTAACCGCCAGCGCAGGTAACCGCCAGCGCCGCCTTAACCACGGAAGTGACCCTGAGACGCTACTGTCGCAAATCGAAGAGTATGTGCGTGAGGAAGTGGCACGGCAGATCTCGTGTTTATCGTATCTGCCGACCCCAGAAGTGCCTATACGCACAATCTCGCGCCGTCTCTCAGACAAGTCATTCAGGAGCAGGTCTCCGAGGTGCTTCCGTCCGCCTCTCAGCCGACTCCTGTTGCCGCACCACTCACTTATGCGGCTGCCTCTGCAATGCCTCCGCGTCGACCGCCAGCGTTGGCCCCTCAACCTCTCCGACAGCCACCGGCGCCATTCTCTGGTGCACAGGAGCATATCGTCAACTCGTGGCGCACTGTTGACAATTGACCGATATGCTACGTTTGCGGAATTCCCGCTCACGTAGGACGATTCTGACAATCGACCGATATGCTACGTTTACAGAATTCCCGCTCACGTAGCACGATTCTGTCGTAGACGCTTCGCGGTTCCTTCGGGTGCCCCAAGATACCGCGACTATTCATTCCGGCCCCAGTACTACGCTCCACAAGACCTGAGGTATACGCGCGAGACCCCCAGCCGACTTTCAACCCTTTGCTTCCCGTCGCTCGCTCTCGCCACGCCGCCGTTCTTTGTCACCTATGCGTCGCCGACCCACCGCCAAAACGGAAAACTGACTGCCGCAGCTCCGGAGGCACGAGCTGCGTCGTCGACGACCTGTCCTCGCTCGTCCCCAGCCAACGTTGTCGAAGGTTTTGTTGAAGGTATACGAACTCTTGCGCTCATCGATACCAGTGCCACTATATCTGTCATTAGTCAGAAACTTTGCCGCTCACTTCGTAAAGTCACAACGCCACCTACAGAATTTTCCCTGAGTACTGCAAGCGCATAGCGAATCCATCCGATTGCAGCATGCATGGCTAAGGTCGTCATTGGTGACGTACTGTACGGCATTGAGTTTATTGTGTTGACTTCGTGTTCTCATGATGTGATTCTTGGGTGGAATTTCTTGTCGCGCCATCACGCTCTTATAGACTGCGCTCACGCTCAGGCTGAACTGTCTGTATTTGGCGATGTACCTTCTGTCCATACGCCCGAGTCTGGTGTTGACAAGCTTGTCGTGGCTACGGACACTGACCTGGTCTCGCTCAGTGTCGTCATTGTTCCTGTTTACTGTGCTGTCCTCACTGAAACTACAGTTTTGTTCACGTCATTTGACGTATTCAGTCGCCGCCACCATGTGTCTCTGCCGTTTGCCGTCCTAGCACTTCACCAGGATGCCTTAGGAATACATATTTCCAACGCTACCTCATGCCCTGTCACGGTGCGCCGTAATCAGACGTTTGGCCATGTTCAGTCAGTCGACGATGATGTTATCGTGCCTAGCCCAATACGAACCCTGAGCTGAACGCGCTGACACCTCACCTTGCATCCGATGGCGTGTCCTCGGACGTATTTTCCCCTGCCATCGACAGTAACCTCGCTCCGGATCAACGTGCGCAGCTTATTACCCTTCCCAACGAGTTTAGAAGCTCTTTTGACTTCCCTCAAGCATCATTATGTCGAACGGACACCGTTGTTCACAGAATTGACACCGGAACCAACACCCCTTTGCACCAGCGCCTTTACCGCGTATCTCCGGCGGAGCGTCGTATAATTACGGAACACGTTAACGACATGCTCCAGCATGGAGTCATCGAGCCTTCCTGTAGTCCTTGGTCATCCCGCGTTGTGCTGGTCAAGAAGAAAGACGGTTCCATTGGGTTTTGTGTGGCCTACCGGCGTCTCAACAAAATTACTAGAACAGATGTTTACCCTTTTCCTCGCATAGACAACGCCCTCGATTCTCTACAAGGCGCCGAATTCTTCTCATCGCTCGACTTGCGTTCGGGTTATTGGCAAGTCCCGACGGCCGAATGTGACCATCCAAAGACCGCGTTCGTCACACCAGATGTACTGTACGAATTCACAGTCATGCCATTTGGACTTTGCAATGCGCCTGCAACGTTCGAGCGAATGATGGACAGCATTTTACGCGGTCTAAAATGGCAGATCTGTCTCTGCTATCTAGATGACGTCGTCGTGTTCGCCCCCGATTTCCCTACACATCTCGCTCGTCTGCGCACGATTCTCCAATGCCTTACCAATGCAAGCCTTTAACTTAACCTGAAGAAGTGTCACTTCGGGGCTCGCCAGCTCACCATACTGGGTCATGTAGTGTCAAAACACGGTATTCTTCCTCATCCTGACAAATTTCGCGCCGTT
Source organism: Dermacentor silvarum (assembly GCF_013339745.2). Taxonomy (NCBI): domain Eukaryota; kingdom Metazoa; phylum Arthropoda; class Arachnida; order Ixodida; family Ixodidae; genus Dermacentor; species Dermacentor silvarum. Next base: position 6,648,547 of record NC_051162.1, on the reverse strand, counting down.
GCGGAATTTCCCAAGCCGACTACCCTGAAAGAACTGCACAGCTTTGTGGTCTTATGCTCGTATTTTCGTCGCTTTGTCCGGAACTTTGTGCCATCATGGCATCGCTTACGAAGCTACTTGATCGCCCTGGGGCGCTATAACGTAAAATGATTCCACATTGGTTTGATTCCAAACTCCTGACGTCAAAATGACGCTGCAGAACATGCGTATGGGGGCGGGACACGACGACGTTTTTCAAACAGGCCAATCAGCAGCCTCCATCCTTGCCGGAAGCACGCTTTGCTTGTTTTTTACTTCTAAAGGGGCCGTATAGCACTTCATGTTAGATATAAACGCCTAATAATTAGATCATTGTTTTTCGCTGACATTAAAATTGTTTTGTAATGTTTTGACGCGCAAGTGGCCGAAGCGCATTTCCAATTAATTTCAAGTATTCACATTTTTCGAGCCGTAGTCACACACGCGTCGATTCCGCATCCGAGCCAGTCCGAGCCATTTCGCTGTGCACAGGTAAGATGGCGGCTACGCAGAAGCAGCCGATCAGTGCCATGGCCCGCATTTAGTGTACCTTTGCCCGTAACGCTGCACGATTAGATGAGCCTCGGCCTCCGTGGTGTGCTTTCGCCCGAGAATTTCGGAAGCTGTGAACATCATGGAAACCGCGAAAGCGAAGCGCAAGGTGAGTAAACAACATCGACCTCTTGTGCCTAATGCCTAGACAGTCGCATCTGAACATCTGCGGTGGTCGCGGGATGCTCACATTTGCTTTTATTCGCACAGGATAACCAAGAATCGATGAAGGTTGGAAAGCAGTACACCGCTACAGATACTGGTAAGCAAACTTTTTCTTTTTCTTTTCACAACGATCTGAACTGTCTTTCTCCGGATGTGGGTGAAGTGCGCAGTGATAAATCCCCCCTACATGTTGGAAGTGGACTTAACCGGGGAAAATGATTATTTTGTTTGTCTCCTTCCAACATTATTTTGTTTGTTTGTCAAGTTTATTACGTTTCAGAAAAACAGTGATTATGTTGTGATAATGTTACAAAACATTGAGTAAGTGTAACCGCTATTTTTTAACGGCATGGTGAAATGATATGTGAAACGATACGGCTTGTTGCTTGTATTAATTTGCTGCGGTCCGGCGAAAATTGAAAGTACGAAAAATTGGCGGCACCTCCAAAGGGACCCCGCGTATCGGCAGCTCAAACCACTCTGCTTGTTGAGTTAATGGAGCAGCACCCGTACTTGGCGAGAGGCGCCACAAGCCTCTCCCCAAGTATGAGTGCTGCGCATAAAAAAGCGTTGTGGAACGAGCTGACTGCCGCGCTCAACGCGCTAGGGCCGGCTGTAAAAACAGCCCGGCGCTGGCGCCAGTATTGGGCGCGAATTGTGCACATGACAAAACTTGCCGCGCAAGTTGGGTCGGAGAAGAGGTGAGCCTGCAGCTATCAACATACTTCGGAACGTAAGCTCACTGTGTTCATGTTTTTGCAGGAAAACCGGAGGAGGCAGGTTGGGCGGGCTGGAGGGCCGTGTGATGGACGTGTTGAGCCAGACCGGCCCAGGCTACGCGCCGGTCGATTTTTTCGCTGATGACGCCGAGGTGCTTAGTGTTTTGTGTTGCTATGGGGACCGCTTTGGGGAAGTTGCACTATTCAGAGCTGATGAATGTTTTACTGCTGTGTGTTTATGTCTGTTTTCTTGCAATTAAGAACACATGCCAGCACATGATATCCATACTTTGCAGAAATGAAAATCTGGCCCCCCCCTAGAATAACATAAAAAACCAATGCTGTTCAGAAATGTCCTGTGATTGATTATATGGTTCGTTACTCCGTGAAGCATGTGTAGTTACGAGTAAGTCAGTTGATGTATCAAGCATATTCTGTACAGAGTGAATAAATCTGAATACACTTGGCAAACAGTTCATGGAACTGAAGCAACAATAACAGTATTCAAATCATATTCATCAGGTGCAATGCTCATATAGTGTGTCTACTATGCTTTGATATTGCAGCAGGCAAGCTCCAGCGAGGAAGAGGCCGCTGCCGCCCATGTGCCTCTCCCGACAGCCCCATCCCAAGTGTCCGTGGGCACAGAGCCGGGGACGAGCGGCACTGCACGTAAGGCACTTTAACAGCAATTGCAATGCGAAGCCTTCAGAACAAAGTACTGCCTGTTGTGAACTTTTAAACAGAAAAAAAATTTATTTCACATAGTCACCTACAAAGAAACACACCTAGTCCCTGCCATAATCTGACTGTGCAAGACGAAACTATATTCTGTTTGACTAATCATACCACTTGTAATGCAGCTTCTGTAGCGTTCAAGTTGTCGTGTAGAAATTAATATTAGTGCAGAATATTGTAGTGCTGTGGTGTCGCTTTATTTATTTATCCAACTGTAAGGTTTATATTGCCTACAGCTTGTTGCCGGCAATAGTTTCCTATGTTTCCACCTATGAACCAGTGTATGTTCAACATAGAAGGGCACAGCAAATTTGTTAGCCTCTTTGCCCATTTAATTTTTAAGGACCATCAACTCGGCAGCAGCCCCGAAGACCGCCTCGGCAGCATCAGCCGCTAGAGGATGCGGCCTGCAGGGCAGCAGAGGAATGCGCGAGGCAGGGGCAGCTGGCGGAGGCTGCAAACGTGGAGGCTGTCGCCTTCCACCAGATGCTTCTTGAGCAACACAGACAGGTACGTACAACTCGTCCAGGTTGCAATTTTTTTAAGAGGGCATCTGTATTCACTGGGCTGAAGTGTTCATTGGTTTGTTTACTTATGTATCCTCTGTGAGATGCTTTCTTTTTCTGTTACTTCGCAAATTACAAAGCATTTCCGTGGTTACATGTACCGGCACAGCATGCCCGTCTTTGGAGGTAAATTCAGCTTATCACCGACGTTGCCTTCTTAGTGACAAAGGTGGCTTGGTAGCATTTTTTCTGTCTTCCAACATGTTTTTACCATAACGGATCATATACAGTTTGTACTTCAACTTCTCACGTCATATGCATACGTTCTCACTGCCCTCTAGAGTAACCGTGCTGAAAATGTAACCCTTGCAAACACTGATGAAACGAACAATTTAATTTCGTATCCTCTAGCTGCAGTAAGTGCATTTTTTTCGCAGCATCATCAACAACTGGTGGAGGAGATGAGGGCCTCCCGCGTGGTGCAGCAGCAGTTGGCAGTGGAGACGAGGGGTTTGCGAGAGGCGACTGCCCTCATCGCAACCACCTTGCGCCAGCTCGTGGCTGCCCTCGCCCGTAGCCTCCACGAGCCACCTCAGCCGTAGTTTATGACAGGAGTCACTATTATATTTTGTTTATTGTGTTATTTGTTTATTATCTTACGTTTTGCATAACGCATAATTTATTGTAATTTTTTTTCTTACGTTTAGTTCCACTTGCTGAGCAAGTTTGTCTCAGTGAGTGAACTGTATGTCTAATGTTTCATCTTTTTGGTTAGGTGTGTGCTTTCGTTTTGCTGTTTATGAGCTACTTATGTATTTGCTGCTTTTCAAGGAACATGTTGACTATGTGGTCACTTTAATTTTAGCCACAACAGTGTTTCACACACAAATGCTGTGATAACAGGTATTGAAATCCACTGTTACGATTTTCACATTATATTTATGTTGTTTCCAATCTTTCTTGCCCTATGGAAGCCACAAGTGGCCATATTTTTTAGCAACAAGTGCGTGTTACTTGCAATAGTTATTGTGATATATCAGGTTGCCATATCGGTGATAGCAATGTAATGTAGTCCCTATTGATGTTGAGAATTTTTTATACACCCAACGTAGCCATTGATGTAGCCATTATTTTACTACATTCACTGCCAGGCTGTTCTTGTTGGCCTTGTTATATGTCAGATTATCAAAGTGCACGGTATTTTTTTTTCACTTATGTCGTTCCTTAAAGGCGCCGGACTGCACTTTCACACTGGTGGCCTTATTGTGGCAGTAGTTATTGCAAATAGCATCTATTTTGTGCTACAAACACGGATGCATAACAGGCAAGTCTTGCAACACATTTTTGTGCTGTGAAGTTGCTGGGTGAACGCGAATGGTTGTGGATTAGCCCAAAGAAAAACAGTATCAATGACAGACATTTATGTGATTTAATGTGTGCCAGCAGCCTTTCACAATGTATTAGATCCCATTTAGTGGACACCGTACTGTCACTTTGGCACCGTAAAATCGTACCCTGTGTACATTGATTTGTATCATGATGACTGTTATTCTCTTCGAATAAAACATGACACTGAAGATATGTTGAAATTGTTCATTTACTGTAGGGACATGAAGGAACGAGTTTCAAGAACATCACTGGCACTTTATATCACTTTTTACAAATTTATGTACAGTTATACAACTATGTACAAATGAATGTACATCCAAGGGAGCATCATGTGCTTGACATGCCAGGCGATCTGTGTCAGCACAACTTGGCCTGTTGAGAAGGAACTTTGCGGAGGCTGTATGGCAAAGCTGTGTGGGACCTGCAAGGTGTGCAAGAACAGTACATATGGTGGAGCGAAAAGTGTTGTGCTTTGCTGCGGCCCAAGCAGGAAGCGAGGAGACGAAGTCCAATATCCTCCCATGCACAGTGCAGACGGCGGTGACAGTGGCGGTGATGCCAGTAGATAAATGCATCAAGACTACAGTAGCAACAGCAGCAGCAGCAATTCAACTAGCAAACTCCTGCTGCCCAGAGAAGTGGCTACGACATTCTGCTAATGACCACAACGTTGTCTACCCACAGCTACTAAGTTGTGTCGCAGTGGAATGATGCAATAATCTCCAGTTGCGACAGCTCATTGGTACACGCTATGTGAAAGCAATGGCGGCAATTTAACAGATTCTATAAAAAAACACGCTATCCACTCATGCCAATACGCCTTCACGTTGGTTCCTTCTCTTTATTAGGCATATGTGCCTGACACTGCAGGCACGTTTACTGCTGCTGCCGACGCAGCCGCCTTCGCACCCTTCGCAGGTAGTGCTGGTGCTGCTGTCGTGTGGTTCCGAATAATCGAATTACACTGTCACGGGTAGCACATCCTTTCAGGTACATTATGCGTGCTGCCCTCGCTCGGGGAACTACAAGTGGGAGGGGGCCACCGTTTGCATCGTCACTGCTGCTGTTGCTGCTGTCATCATCATCAACCTCATCAAACGCACTGTCACCTTCATCAAGACACAAATTGTGCAACACTGCACATGCTGCAACGATGTTGGCTGCGCGGTCTGGTTCATAGTGGAGGGCACGGTACCTCTGAAGGCAGCGGAAGCGGCTCTTCAGAAGTCCATTGCAGTGTTCCACTACGGACCGCAAGGAAGCATGTGCAGTGTTGTACCTGCCTTCAGCAGTGTGAGCGGGAGGATGGCCTGGGACCGGAGTCAGGAGCCATGGTTCCAGGGGGTAGCCGCTGTCACCTCCACGAGCATAAAAATGGTATCAAATCAAATGCGCATGGTTGAGCTACTGAAGCATGAGTCATGTTACATACACCTACTACACAGAGGCTGTAATAAAATAATGCACAGGCTGAGCACTTGATGCTGCTCTGATCAGCACAGATAACAATAGCTGGTGGTAAATAGTAAACTTCATGTTTTTAGCATCCAGCAAGGTGGCCGTTTCGCCGAGTTGGGGTCTGTATTCTCGAGTTAATGGATGGATGGATGGATAAATAACTTTATTAGTGTCCTTTAGGGCGCGTGCTAGCGCGCAGCGGGCCGCTCCCACGTCGGGACAGAAAGGCCGAGCCTCTCCGCCGCGTCGCGGGCCCGTTGGACAGCCCATAACTGTTCTTCGAGGTTGGGGCTGCGTAGAACCGCTTCCCAACGTGAAGAACTGTTGCTTTCATCGCCGCGTAACGCGCGACACCGCCAGAGCATGTGAGGTAAGCTCGCTAAGTCATTGCATAGTGCACATGTGTTTGTTGTCTGAATTTCGGGGTACATTTTGTGAAGAAGTAGGGGGTTTGGGTATGCCCCCGTCTGTAAAAGCCTTAGTGTTAAAGCCTGAGGTCTAGTGAGTTTACAATGCGGGAGGGGGTAGATCCTACGAGCCAAGTAAAAATGCTTAGTAATTTCGTTGTACGAGAGAGGAGAGTCGCGATAGTCAGTACCCCCAACGTCATGCTGCCCGGTGGTACTCGTAGCTACGCGGTTGATAATTCCTCGCGCAGCATTGTGTGCCGACTCATTGAGGTTGGGCGGGGCACCCTCGATCTGTCCCATGTGGGCTGGAAACCAGATGACTGTGTGTGGCTTGATCTGATTGCTTCCTAGTATCCCTAGGGCCAGCTCGGATATGGTTCCTTTGGCAAATGCCCGAACGGCTGATCTCGAGTCACTGTAGATTGATGTCCTCTTGTCGTCCAATAAGGCCATCGCTATTGCAGCCTGCTCTGCGGTCTCAGAGGACGTCGTCCGAATCGAGATTGCGTTCTTTACTTTACTTTCATGGTCTACGCTAACCGCAGCGAAGGCCTGTCCGTCGGCGTAGCGAGCTGCGTCTACAAAACTGTTCTCCGAAGCCCGTTCCCGAGCCTTTTCCAGGAGGGCCTTCGCGCGCGCCCGACGTCTTCCCACGTTGTGTTCCGGATGGACGTTTCGTGGGATCGGGGCGACAGTGATGCGGTCCCGCTGCTCTCGAGGGATGCTGCAGAACTTTGTTTTGACTACTGTGGGGGAACGCCCAGCTCCTGCAGGATGTGTCTTCCAGCTTGTGTGGTAGATAGCCTGACGAACTGGGCCCTCTCCTGCGCTTCCGCCAATTCCTCGAGCGTGTTATGCATGCTGAGTTGAAGTAAGCTTTCCGTGTGTGTGTATATGGGGAGGCCGAGGGCTCTCTTGATTGCCTTCCTGATTAATGCGTTCAGCTTATCCCGCTCCGATCTTTGCCAGTTGTGCATGGCCGCGACGTAAGTGAAATGACACATTACGAACGCATGCACCAATCTCACGAGGTTGTCTTCTCCGAGGCCTTGCTGCCGGTTGGCCACTCTTCTTATTAATCTGATGGCATTGTCCGTCTTCTTAGTGAGACGCAGCACTGTCTGGTTGTTAGAGCCACTCGACTCGACCATCATGCCGAGAATCCGGATGGCATCCACCCTCGGAATATAGCCTCCGTCGTTTGTCCGTAGTTTGATATCGCATTCGGCGAGTGGCTTCCATCCCTTTGGTTTGGGGCCTCTGCGCTTGGGTCGATATAGTAGCAGTTCCGACTTGTGAGGTGAGCACCGAAGGCCCGTGGACTCGAGGTATCTCTCGGTAGCATCAATCGCCTCTTGCAGGGCCGTCTCTACCTGTCCATCACTACCTCCCGTACACCAGATGGTAACGTCGTCTGCGTATATGGTATGACTGATACCGTAGATAGCAGAAAGTTTCCTGGATAGACCAATCATGGCGAGGTTAAAGAGGGTTGGGGATATGACTGCCCCTTGTGGCGTCCCCTTAGACCCCAGCTTGATCATGTCTGAAGTCAGGTCCCCGATCTTTAGGGTGGCTTCTCTGTCTGACAGAAAAGATTTCGTGTAGGAATGCAAGTGCTTCCCCAGGTTAAGGCTCGAGATTGTGTCTAAAACGAACGAGTGAAGAATGTTGTCAAAGGCCTTTTCCAGATCTAGACCTAGTATGGCTCTCGTGTCCCGCGTATTAGAGTCAATAATGTGATGCTTGATGAGCTTCATCGCGTCCTGCGTCGATAGTCCAGCCCTGAAGCCGATCATGTTGTATGGGTAAATGTCGTGCTCCTCCAGGTAGCGAGAAAGCCTGTTTAGGATTGCGTGTTCAGCAACCTTCCCCACGCACGATGTGAGCGAAATTGGGCGGAGGTTATCGAGGCTGGGCGGCTTGCCTGGCTTGGGGATGAGAATGGTGTTGGCCGATTTCCACATTTCCGGAACTATACCACTGCTCCATGCTTGGTTAATGATGTCCTTTAGGAATTCGATGGACTTGTCGTCCAGGTTCCGTAGAGCTTTGTTCGTGATCTTGTCCGGACCCGGAGCCGATCTGCCGTTGAGGGCGTGGAGCGCCTGCCTGATCTCCTCAATCCCGAATTCTGCGTCAAGTTCAGGGTTCCCGGAGCCGTCGTAGTCAGGTGAAGGTGGTGTAGGGCCCGATGCGACAGACAGGTATTTCTTCACGAGTCTGGATAAAATTTCCTCGCTCGAATATTCCCGCTTGGCTGCGTGTAGGGTGCGCGCCAGTGTGTTGTGTTGGTTGGTTTTAGTGTTCGTCTCGTCGAGGAGATGCTTTAGGAGGTTCCGGGTTCCCCCGTTATGCATCTGCCCGTCGATCGAGTTGCACACCTCATCCCATTGCTGTTTAGAGAGGGCTCTGCAGTGTTCCTCTATAGTTCTGTTGATTTCTGCGATCTTTTTTCTGAGCCTGCGGTTGAGCCTTTGTCCCTTCCACCTGGCGAGGAGGGACTGCTTGGCCTCCAACAGGTGAGCCAGACGACTGTCCATCTTTTCCACCGGGAGGTCGGTACAAACCTCTTTTGTGGTAGCTTTGATGTCGTCTCTAACCTGTGCCACCCATTGTTCGAGGCTAGGCTTGCCCTCACTCTCCGTTCGCTCTTCCCTAATCTTGCGAAACTTGTCCCAGTCTGTGTACTGGAACATGCGCTGTCTCTTGTGCTTGACCTGGAGGTGTGTGGCCAAGATATAATGGTCGCTACCAAAGTCTACCCCGAGGTTCGTCCACTTAACCGCTGCGATGCTCCTGACAAAGGTGAGATCCGGTGTCGTGTCACGGCTCGACGAGGTCCCGCATCTGGTGGGGAATGCCGGGTCCGTGACTAGCATCAAGTTTAGGTTTAGAGCCTCACGCCAGAGGTCCTCGCCCTTGTTAGTGTTGTATGGGTAGCCCCAGGTGTGGTAGGGGGCGTTGAAGTCACCTGCTACGATCAAAGGGGAGTCTCGCGCTAGTTGCGTGGCCTTGGTGATTAGGGCTTTGAAGCGTTGTCTTGGGTTGTTGGGACTACTGTATACATTTAGGATGAATATACTGGCGTGGTTCGCTGGGCTTGGGATGATTTCTATCATTATATATTCCACTTTACTTGCGGTCATCCTAAGGTCGTGAGTGATGTGGGTCAGCTTGTTGCTAATCAGTACAGCGACCCCCCGTCCTTCTTCGTGCTTCGCTACGGGCCTGTAGCCGGACAGCGTGACGTTAGATGTGAGTGTTTCTTGCATAAGGATGACATGTGGCTTCTCTGTGTGTGATCGAATATATTGCTGCAGGGGAGCCCTCTTGGGAAGGAAACCCCTGCAATTCCATTGCCACATCCTGAATGAGCTAGTTTGAGTGGCCATCATATTGCTGTGGAGCTGCTGTGCTAGCCTTCGGAGGCCCGATTGCCCCCGTGCTGTTAATAGTCGATGCTGTTGTTGGGGGCGTAGGAGCTTTAGGTACCAGCACAGGTGCTACGACGTTTTCCAAGAAGGATTCAATTTTGCTGATGCGCTTATTAGTGCGCTCCTCCATGGAAGCCATGTTGCTTTGGAAGAGCGAGAACTTCTCATTTATCTCTTTAATGCTGTCACTGAGAGCGGAGAGCATCTCGCGAATCTCAGATTTGGCCCTACCTGATGCTCTTTCTGGCTCATTAGTGATGGCCCTCTTTTTAGCTGGCCTCTCCGTATCGCTCGTCTCAACCATGGGGACTTAAATTGGCTGGGGAGCGGCCGGTTGATTATCCGTATCGTTCTTCTCCGCCATGGCGACTTCCATTGGCTGGGGAGTGGCAGGTTGCTTGTCTGCCATGGCCGGTTTCCTATTGCTGCCCCTCTTAATCTCGGCAATTTCTGTCATGAGTCGAGCTATTGTGTTCTTCATCATCTCGTTTTCGCGCTCAAGTAGTGCTAGTCTGTTGTTACCTCTATCATGCTCTGGCGGTGAGCCCCGCGTTACCTTTTCCGGCGTTCCTCGAACTCGGTCGGCCCAGGTCGGGTGGTACTCGGGTCGGCGATCCCTGGAGCAGGACCTCGAGCAGGACTTGAACCGGACTTGACTGCCTCGGCGCTGGGATCCGGAGCGACCCCTGAATCCGGAGCGACCCGAACAAGAGCGCCCTCTGGATCGAGAGCGTCTCCGGGAGCTCCCTCTGGAGCGAGAACGTCCCCTGGATCGGGAGCGTTCCCTATGCTCGTGCGGTGGAGCTTGCTGCAACTTATTTTTGATCTCGCTGCTCTGTGGTGGTGGCGAAGCCCCATTTTTCGAAGCTTCCACAGTCGCTCTCTTCCATCGTCTCCTTCTGACGACGTACGGGATCTGGAATCTCTCCTTGCATGCTTTGTCCGCCGTAGGGTGTGGGCCCCCGCACAACCCACACTTTGGCGTGCACTGGTGTTGATCGTCCGGGTTGACTGCCCCACATCCCCTGCAGGTGGACTCTTCAGGAGTCGGGCAAACGTCGGCACGATGGCCGAGCTTGCCGCACGCGTAGCAGATATCGACTTGTTTGCAAAAGAGAAAGCACTTCACAAGGACTGGGCCATAGCGTACAAAGTTCGGAACCTTGAGCCCGTCGAAAGCTATGATGATTGTGCCTGTGTTCTTAATTCTCTTGACCGCCAAGGCCAGCGGGTTTCTCTCGTTTACGATGTTGCGTTCGAGGTCCGATTGACTGTCGTTCAGGTCGATGTGTCTGATTATTCCTTTACACGTTGTGTGGGGAGCGGCCTCGTATGCACTGACTTGAAACATTCTTCCAGCCACATGAAGTGTCCTGATTCTCGTGTATTTTGAAGCGTTGTCTCGGTTGGGCGTGCTGGCCACCATAATGTTTTGTTGTATGTTAGGACAAATTACGTCCGAGCTTATCTGCGTCGGGGTAAGACCCGCCGCTTCCACGATCGCCTTACCGATCACGGTCGGTCCTGTCTTGGCAATATTCAGCCCTCCGCGGGGTCGTATGATAATTTTGGCATGTTCCTTGGGCATGGGAGGCATCGGCGACGCCCTGATGATCTTGCTCTTGAGTTTATTTCCATTGTCCTGTGTTCTGAATAAAGCGCCGGCGTTAGGCCTATTCTCCCTTATGCCGCAGCCAGGGCGGTTGGCCGAGTCCACCTTGGCAGACATACGCTTCGAAACTGCCGACTGCCATCCAAATTCTGGCGAAAATTCTTCAGGAGGAAGGTCCTCCCCTTCAACCGTCATCTGCATAGTCACTGACATCTCGGAATCGTTGCTCTAGCAACACATGGTGGCGCCGATCGGCGCTACGCCGGGCTAGGCTTGTCGTTAGGGCCAGCAAGGCGGCAGCGTGGTCCGAGCACAAACACGTTCATAAAATGGAAAAGAGACCACCCACCGGAGAAAGTCCGATATCGATGTGATCCTCTTCCGCTTAGACGTGCGTTGGTACCAACATTTTGGAGATTAGAAGCGACAATCTTGCCGAAATCATTCAAGAGTGCAGGAGCCGAGATGGAACCCTGGCGCTTGCGTTCTTCTTCTTTCTCTTCTTCTCGAGTTAATGTCAGTGTAAAAAATAATGGGGAAGGCAAACGTTATTTGTTTCGTAATGTACACACCTAATTGACATTAGCTTGCAATACAGCAGATAAATGACATTTTGCTGCAAGCAGATACTCATTAAAAAATTTACCAGCCCGCCTATGTAACCTATACTTAACACGCTACTATATTATAAACGGTTAGGGCTGCCAACATATACTCTTACGGCGGGAGTACACTTTATTGTGTGCTGCTAGGCAACTGTATGAATTTTTCCCTCTGCTCACCGAGGAGGTGCTCGCCGCCTTGGCAATGTGTCCCTCCTGGAAACGACGACGCAACCACGTCGTTCTCCAGACGTGTGCGTCGTGATCCGACCCCGGTCGCAGAGCGTCGACGGCCAGAATCCGCATGCCTGCGTCGCAAATCTGACGAAAGCGTGTACAGCATCAGCCACGCGTTGCTATGAAAGGCAAATTAGACAAACATGACGATACTTACGAACATGCTGTTAAGGGCATAGAAGCCTTTGCGGCACATGTATGCCGCCTTGTTGTCGCCCTTCGGTGCAATGATGGCAATAAGGCTGCCGTCCACGCAGCCGATGACGTCGGGAATGCCGCCGCGTCGAAGGAACCCTTCTTTCACGGCCGCCTTTTCCTCCGACGTCCTCGGGTAGTGGACCCACTTGTTGCGGGTCCCGGCGTGGACGATTGCCTCCGCCACGCGTCGCACGCACTTGCTGACCGCAGGCTGCGTCACGCCAATCGTCTCCTCGCTCCCAACGGACCCCTGAAAGCTGCCCGTCGCGAAGAAACGCAACGCGCACAACACTTGTCGCTCCACCGACAGCGCTGTTGATCGCACGCCTCCGAGCTCCTCTGCCACTTCGTCGCACAGCCACCGCACAGTTTCCTTCCTCAGACGAAAGTGCTGCCGAAACACGTCGTCTGGCATGTCAAACGCGTCCTCGGCCTCCCTCCTTCCGCGCCTCCGCCCGAGCTGACGAGCCGCCGCCGCCAGCACCAGCAAGAACGCCGCCATTTTATTGCGATAGCAATTATATGGACACTTCTACCGGATTTCTGCCGTCGCCGTCGCCGTGAGGTTCCCTATAGATAAAATCTTCGCCGCGCGCCGTATGCCCGAGCGGAAGCGTGCGGGGACGCGCGCTATCACGGAGAGCGAACGCACTCAATCACCCACGCGCAAGCAAGGAAGCGGGAAGCCAGCGCCGGAGGGAGCGGGGGGGGGGGGGGGGGCACTTCTACGCTGCCAACAACCGCGCTCGTCGCTCGTCTCTTATCTCCACACGGCTCTGACCTTTATGCGCCGTGCATCCGCCGCTCAGTTTCCGTTGAAGCGATAGACCGCACGTACCTTCGCCCGCTGCTGCGGCGTATACATGTATATGCGCTTGCTGCCAGCGTTTTGATAGTCGTTGTGTGCAGTCATTCAGTGTGATCTATTCATGTTTGTTTGTGCGCGCTCACACCACGCTTGTTCAATCAGTTAGTAATAGTCGGGCCACATTTTCCAACGCACGCTACACATGCAATGCTGCCCGGGTCGGCAGTGCAGCGCTACAGGTGTGTCCCTTCGCACGCGCTGCCCACGGGAAGCGCTTCTCATCAACACCACCGTTTCACACGCGCCTCCTCGTGGTCATCGAGTCTCTCTTCATGTCGGTCTACTTACGCCGCAGCACACCTGCTTACTTAATCAGCTCATGTTTACTACCATTCATATTGTTACCAAAGCCGCTCACCTTACTTTGTATGACATTGCTGTGTTGCTATCGCATTCATTGCTTCGCCCTTAGGGCGAAACTGTGACATTTTTTTTTACTCCAAACGGAACGGGTCACTCGCCGGTGATTCCGCGATGTTTCCTGTTTTGATCAGCATAATTTAGCATAAGTATTGCGTAAACGTCACTATGACGTGTCAGTTTTTGCGGTTTCGTGACGCCGCTTGACGCACCGGCGAAGTGGGCGCGGCCTCGGAAACATGAGCCAATCAGCGAGCGGCGATCGTGGATTTGGAATCAAAACAGTTTGGAATCATTCTACGTTATAGCGCCCCTGGTGACCTATAAAATTGGACTCAAGCCTGCGACGACGCCTTCACTACATTACGGCATCTGCTTACCTCACCACCCATTCTGCGCCACTACGACCCGACTGCGCCAACCGAAGTACACACGGACGCCAGCGGTGTCGGTCTTGGTGCAGTACTCGCGCAACGCAAACCAGGATTTTCCGAGTATGTTGTAGCCTATGCTAACCGTGCCCTCACCAAGGCGGATTTCAACTACTCAGTAACCGAAAAAGAGTGTGTGGCGATTGTGTGGGCAATAAGCAAGTTCTTATACGGCCACACTTTCGATGTGGTGACTGACCATCACGCTCTGTGTTGGTTATCGCCTTGGACGTTGGGCTCTTCGCCTGCAGGAATTTGACATTCTGGTCGTGTACCGATCGGGGCGAAAACACTCTGACGCTAATACGCTCTCCCGATCTCCCGTGATATCGGCTGAAGAGCCGCATTCAACTGGTGCCTTTCCCTTGGCTGCTTTGACCGCCGCAGACATGCCATCTGAACAGCGAAAAGACCCCTGGATCGCCTCTCTCCTGAATGTTCTTTCCGCTCCGCCAACTTCTGCACACCCACGTGCACGTCGTTGCCAAGCCACGCATTTCGCGATACGGGACGAACTATTATATCGTCGCAACTATCGACCGCATGGCCGGAAATGGCTGCTTGTCACCCCTAGCTACATGCGGTCCGATGTCTGCGCATACTTTCATGCTGACCCCCAACATGCTCACGCTGGTGCGCTGAAAACGTATGAGCGGCTCCGCCAACGTTATTACTGGCGTGGACTATATACCTATGTCCCCAAAATACATTCGGTCTTGCCAATTGTGTCAACAACGGAAACCCTTTCCCCATTCGCCCGGACTCCTGCAGCCTTTACCGTGTTCTGCACGACGCTTCGACCGTGTCGGAATCCATGTTTATGGCCCCCTTCCGTGCTCTGTCGCTGGTAACAGATGGATCATCGTCGCAGTGGACCACCTCACGAGGCATGCGGAAACAGCCGCGCTTCCTTCGGCTGGTGCTCGTGATGTTGCGAACTTCATATTACGTCATTTCGTCCTCCGCCATGGCGCACCACGCGAGCTACTGAGCGACAGAGGGAGTGTGTTTATATCCGATGTCCTTCATGAACTCCTTCGTTCATGCCGTACAGTTCACCGCACGTCTACAGCTTACCACCCACAGACAAACGGACTAACAGAGCGCTTCAACCGCACGCTGGGAGACATGCTCTCCATGTACATTGATTCTGACCACTCTAACTGGGATGTCGTTCTTCCGTTCATCACTTACGCGTATAATACCGCGACACAGTCCACCACCGGCTTTTCCCCATTCTTTCTTTTATATGGCCGCGAACCATGCACCCCTCTCGACACCATTTTGCCGTATCGTCCGGACGTCTCCGAATTCAGCCCAGTTTCTGAAATGGCTCAATATGCTGAAGAGTGTCGTCAGCTGGCCCATTCATTTACTTCGGACAACCAAGCCCTCCAGAAAGATCACCATGACCGCAATCTGACTGAACACCTTTCGCCGTCGGCTCCCTCGTATGGCTCCGCATACTGTTTCATCCCCTGGCCTGACTCCTAAGTTTGCCCCCAAGTACCAAGGCCCTTATCGGGTTATCGAGTGCCTATCTTCCATTCCCTATGTTATTGAGCCACTCAACCCAACCTCCGACAGGCGGGGAGGGCGCCACCAGCTCTCAATGCTTCCGGACGTGCTCGCTTCGAGCTCCCGAGAACATCCAGCAATGGCACAGTTTGCTGCACCGGAACCTCATCATCTTCGTACGAGAGGTCAATCGACATCTTTCGATCTACAGGAACGCGAAAAGTGACCTTTACACTCAGTTCCCATAGAACGGTGATCAGTTTTGTGCCTTAGCCGATAGCCTCGCCAGGCTAACCCTAGCTGCACGAGACCGAACGCTCGCGCACGTGCGCTGTCCGCCTCGCGGCGGCCAGCGCCGCTGGCATAATCCCAGGATGATGGACACGCAAGAGACCGAAGAACGACCCGACCAGGACTGGCAAACCGTTAAAGACACTAGTAGACGTCTTGAAGAGCACATCACCGTAATCGGTAAAGTCACCGACGGTACCGCCTTACAAGAACTCCCACCAGACTGTGTTCGACCCAGTGTTGTGCACGCAGTGGGCTTGACAACTACAGAAAAGAAAGATACCTACGTGGAGGTGAGGACTGTACAAAGCCTAATAGCAGCTGACAGCTACCACCCAACAGCAATAGAGAAACTTCTTCGCATACGGCAAGTTTCGATAATGGGAACACAGCACCCGGTCCTCACATACCAGGCGAATGGCACGAACACTGTCAAAGGTGTAATTCATGGTATACAGTGTGCCGTGACAGAGGAAGAACTTGAAAGGGAAGTAGAAGAGCAAGGAGCTAAAATCCTGCAAGTAAGACGCATCGGTTCATCGAAAACGATCCTGATAACTCTCGAGGGAACATATTTGCCACAATATACTCTCTACTGTCAACTGCTCGTCCGAATGTTCCAGTCTAGGCCCCGCAGCATGCTGTGCCATTCATGCCTTTAAAGTGGACACGGCGCGGACGTCTGTCCTCACAAGAAGAAATTTGTGGCCTGCGAAAAATGTGGAACTAAGTTGCCTCCCGGATCCAATGACGGCACTCCTCATGACTGCGAGCCATATTGCCGAAATTGCGGTGGAGAACATGCAGCAGATTACCTCGATTGTCCAGTACGTCAAGAAGCTGACGAAGCGAAAAGAGAAGCTGCAAGAAGCCGCAAGCAACGCTACTTAAACGCTATGAAAGATGAGGAACAGCACGAGCCCGACAAGCAATCCGGGAACCCAAAGAACAAGCACCGCAGCCGCAGTAGGAGCCCCAGTTGAACCAACTGTCCTGAGCTCCCAACAAAAAAACCACTTCGAAAGACTTAGTAGTCCAGAAAAGCAACGTGTTCGAAGTTCCAGTCACAGCAGAGACAACAACCAGAACAAGAGCACTGTAGCTAACAAGGAAGCTGGCACAGAGGCCCCACGACTACATCAGAAACCAAGAGAAAACCAAGAAAGGACGAACAGGACTCCTTCAGGAACACTGAAAGACAAAAAAAGTTCCCGACAAGACCAACGTACGTGGGTGAGTGGTTCGCACCTTTCACCAGCTGCCAAGTCTTCGCCCTCACATCACACCGCTAATCCACACCCTTCCTACTGTCAGGCATTGAAAGCAGCTCAGACATCTGGCAATGGAACTGCAGAGGTTTCAGAAAGAAAAAGGCGCTGCTGTTGCAACTAATTGGAAAGGAACCTAGATCACCTGATATAATCATGGTGCAGGAATCAAACAGTATATCAACCATTCCAGGATACCAACTATTTCAGGAACCTAGTATTAAAAGGAAATGTTGGAAGGAGACATATAACATTTACGCACCAGGCATGACGGTACCTTACGTTAAGAATGAATAAGCGGTGGTACAGCTCAACACGGCAGGGGGCAATACAGGGGAGCACGAGTACGTAACAATAAAGGGCAGAATCCCGAAGAGCACACAGGAAATAATTTTCATAAATGCTTACTGGCATCCTAACAAGCCAAATAACAACATTCAGTGGCTCGAAAAACACTTAAGGGGCCCATTCTCTTAGCAGGGGACTTCAACAGTCCAAGTAAAGCTTGGGGATATGACTGGACGGCACCGATTGGCAGAGCTTATAGTGAAAAAAGGACGAAGCGAAAACAGAACTTTTAGTAAAACAAAGAATACTAAATGGGACTATATGCGAGCTCAACTATTACAGAGAGACCCAGGGGACGACTTAGATACTTGGGTAGAAGATATAAAATTTGTGTACAAAAAAACCACTAAGGAAATAGGAAGAGATGAAGATCACCCCTATGTTGTCTCCCATCTCTTAAATCTCAGGGACAAGCGCCATAGGTTAATCAACAAATACAAAAAGAATAAATTAAACAAACCATTACGCAAAAGAATTCAAAGAATCACAATAGAAGCACAAAATTAGGCCCAGGAATTAGCCAACGAGAACTGGCTTGAAACCTGTGATCAGCTTAACGGACAGCTGCATACCCCGAAGGTTTGGAAATATTGAGGACCCTTCTAGGCCAGGCAAAACCAAGACACGCGATAACTAAAGTGCAAATGTTGGAAAATAAAAAGGCAGAGGAGCTCGCTGTAGAATTTTTGCATACCTTTTTTCCAATCAAAAGCGAAGATCATCCCTTACCAGATTACGACGAGTATGGTAATGACAATGCCCAAGGCATCAACTCGCCTTTTTCCCTTCGTGAATTACATGCCGCCATACAGAGCTTAAAACGGAACACTACCGCTGGAGCAGATGGAATCCCGTACGCAATGTTGAGAAACTTGCCAGATAATTATCAAGAGGCTCTGCTGGAATATATAAATAAAGCATGGGAACGAGGAGTAATTCCAAAACAATGGAAGGAGGCAGTAGTAATACCAATTCCTAAGACAGGAAAACTATCCGACAAAATATCCAATTTTAGGCCCATATCACTAACCTCCTGTAAAGGAAAATTAATGGAGAAGATGGTTTTAGAACGTCTTTAGTGGCACCTGGAAGGCCTTCAACCTTTACCCGAGACAATGATAGGCTTCATTAAACATGTTAGTACTCAGGGCGCTATGCTGAGAATCCAAAACCAGGTGTTCGATTTACCAAGTACAGCTCAGCTAAGAACAATCGTAGGGGTCGATATGCAACGAGCTTTTGATAGTGTCACCCACCGGGCAATTCAAGACAACCTCAAGGCGACTAAATCGGGGCCTAGAGTATACAACTACGTTAAGGACTTCCTAAGTGAAAGGACGGTTAAAGTGAAACTTGAGGACTATGTGTCACCTGGCCATCCAATCATGCGCGGAACACCTCAAGGTTCTATTCTCTCGCCGACTTTATTTAACATTGCGATGATGAAGCTACCCGCATTACTAGAAAAAATACCAAACCTAGAACATAATCTGTACGCCGATGATATAACTATTTGGTGCTGTCGAGGATCACCGGGATGGCAAGAACACATTATTCAACGTGAACTAGATACAATACGTGACTGCGCCGAAACACTAGGGCTAGAATGTTCTCATCAGAAATCAGAATATATTGTCATTAACGAAGACGTTAGCAAGCGCGCCGAAGAATATAAAAATTTAATCAAACTTCGAATGAAAGACGCAGCCTTACCCCGCAAGAATACCAAATATACTCGGTTTTTTTTTTCTGCAAGACAATGATAAAGCAGCAACGTGGGTGCAGAAGCTGACCGTACAACTGGAACAGATCCTTGCAATGATCCGTAGAATAACTAGACAGAAGAGAGGGATGAAAGAACGTGAACTACGTAAAGTTATAGAAGCCTTGATCTTTTCTAGGATAATGTACTATCTACCATACGCTAAGATAACCAACACTCAGCGTAAAAAGATGGACATTATAATTAGAAAGTGTGCTAGACTTGCCCTGGGAGTTCCTAAGTTCGCACCTAACCATAAAATTGAAGCAACTGGCCTCTAACTCACTAGAAGACAGAATAGACATGCACAATCAAGCACAAATACACAGACTCAAATCATCTCATCAGGGTCGACGAATACTGAAGAGATTGGGATACGAAACCGCTAACGTACCCCCAATTCCCCCGAAACTTCCTCCATGGGATGATCTGCCAAGGATAACCGTAGATCCCATTCCAAAAAATATGCACCCGGAAAAGAATCGAAATAGGCGCTCAAAAAGAACAAGTATAATGCAGAACACAGAGGATAAAAGCACGTACTACACAGATGCCAGTCATAACGCCGAAATCAGCAAAGCAGCGCTCGTGGGCCATGACTCGACGCTTCTGAAAAATCACTTGGGAGTCCCAACGCCTCACGACGCGGAATTGCTGGCAGTAATGCTTGCCATAACGGAAATGACACATACATCTGACACGATCACAATCCGAACCGACAGTCAAGGTGCTTGCAGAGACATTCAAAATGATGACCTTCTTTACCACATACGCACAAAGCTCCGCATGTACATGCATGCTCACCCCCTTCTACGCGTACGCATACCATGGGTTCCAGGCCATCAAGGATTGAGAGGAAATGTAAGAGCACACCAGCTCGCCCGCGCAGAGAATCCGGGACCTCCTATCCTTTGGCCTGTCGAAGATACAACCCCAGAAAAGAGCAGAAGATGCAGCGGAAAGAAAGGATACATATTTTGAAGTCTCGCAGGGAAGCATCAACAACTCTCATCATACCATCCTACACGCATTCGAGAGAGGACGCCTCAATCATACGAAAAGCACAAACACACACATTACTCACACCACACTATACGCATTATATTAACAGGGACCCAGGGACTCATTATATTATTGCGATAGCAATTATATGGACACTTCAACCGGATTTCTGCCGTCGGCGTCGCCGTCGCCGTGAGGTTCCGTATAGATAAAATCTTCCCCGCGCGCCGTATGCCCCAGCGGAAGCGTGCTGGGACGCGCGCTATCACGGAGAGCGAACGCACTCAATCTCCCACGCGCAAGCAAGGAAGCGGGAAGCCAGCGCCGGAGAGAGCGGGGGGGGGGGAGGGGGGGCACTTCTACTCTGCCAACAACCGCGCTCGTCGCTCGCCCGCACCGTCTCTTATCTCTCCCACGCGCAAGCAAGGAAGCGGGAAGCCAGTGCCGGAGGGAGCGGGGAGGGGGTACTTCTACTCTGCCAACAACCGCGCCCGTCGCTCGCCCGCACCGTCTCTTATCTCCACGCGGTTCTGACCTTTATGCACTGAATGAATGAATGAATGAATGAATGAACTTTATTTTTCTCGTTCAAACGAGGGGAGACTGGGACTAAAGGCACAGAGGCCTGACAGAGGTCCCAGCCCCCACAGTTACAACAGCGGTGATAGCATACATTTCTTCATTGTATTGAGTAACAAAAAAAGCATTAGCACAAATGGTAACTATATGAACTTTTTATGTCATACATGCATACGTACAGATGTGAAAGAAACCAAATATCAATAACTAGTGAAAGGAATGTCTTCGGCGAGTAATAATGCACTAAGCCCTTTTTTGAACGAGCTTTCACAAGCGCTAAAATTTAACATTTCTCCTACCTTGTTCAATATTTCTGTCGATTGATATAAGAATGTTTGTTTTCCATAATTTGTTCTTGTTTTTGGAATGTGCCTGGTTTTCCGGCGTAGAGGGTAACGAGATATTTCATCATTGTTCGTTTTGGTGAATAATTTTTGTTTATGTATGGTGACCAGAAGCTTCTTATAGTATATTCTGTCTGCTCGAAGAAGGGAGTAGCGCTGAAATAATGGAGCTGTTTAAAGGTCTATGAAACAGCCATGGTGATTGCAGTACATACGAAGGATTCGTTTCTGTAAAAGAATTAATTTGTTGTAGTTTGTTTTTGAAGTTGTACCCCATACCAAGACCCCGTAGCAGAGTTTAGAGTAAAAAAGAGCATTGTATAACTGTTGTTTGAGCCAAAGCGGAATTAGATGTTTTATTCTATTAATGATACCGACAGATTTAGACAGGTCATTGCAAAGTATCCTTATATGTGAACGCCAGGATAAATGTTCATCAAACCATACGCCTAAGAATTTTTGTTCCTGGACATGGTCAATAGCCGTTTCATTGAAATAAATGTTAATCTCATTGGGTATGTTCTTGTTACGAGCTCTGAATAAAATGTAAGTTGTCTTTGCAGTATTTAATTCTAGACTATTCTCTCTCATCCAAACTGACAAGCGATTTAGATACGCGTTAACAATATTAGTAAGTTCGGAAGTGTCATTGGATGTAAAAATACGTTGGTATCATCGGCATACATTGCCAAGTCGGGTGAGTCAGGTATTCGTACAATATCGTTTACATAAATTAAGAATAATAGTGGGCCCAGTTTCGAGCCCTGAGGTACACCCTGCTTTATAGGTAAAATGTCAGAGGCAACAGAATTTATCTGAAAAAATTGGTTTCGATTTGTTAAATAACTTCTTATTAAATGATTAGCGACGCCACGTACCCCGTAGATTTCTAATTTATGTAATAATATTTTATGATCAATCGAGTCGAAAGCCTTCCGAAAATCTAAAAAAAGACCAAGTGTAGCCTTCTGTTTTTCAATGTTCTCAATTATTTTATCTTTGATATCTAGAAGGGCTTGCACTGCTGACCTATATTTTTGGAAACCATATTGGTACTTAGAGATTACGGTATGTTTGGTCAAGAAAGACCACAACCTGTCAACCACGACACTTTCAAAAAGTTTTGAAAATATATTTAATACCGATATTGGCCGGTAATTTGAGACTTGATCTTTCGCACCACCTTTATGGATTGGTGTTATTCGAGCGGTCTTTAGCGCATCAGAGAAAATCCCTGAATATATTGACAAATTGACAATGTAAGCTAGAGCGACACTTATTTCGCCCGAAACATATTTAATCGGCTCCGGCCGAATTCCGTCAGGTCCTGCCGAGGCTGTACACTTCATTTTGTCTATCAGATTTTGTATCTCAACACTATCTGTGGGTTGCAGAAAGATAGAGCTGTTCACCGGCGGGATATCGATTACACGAACCATGCTTCTTTCACCTTTTGAGGCACGTGACCCAGCTTGTACAAAATGTTCGTTCATGCTCGTCATTTGACTTTTCTTCAGCAGTTGTATCTGTGACGTGCGACTTGACTTTCTACTCGTTATTTTATTCACAGCGTTCCATATCCATTTTGTTTCGTTGCGTATGCCAGAAAACAATTGTTGGTAGTAATCTTGTTTGGCTTTCTTCAGTTTGCTCTGTAGGTGGTTCCTGAACTTTTTGAACCGCGAACTGTTCTTGATCACGTGTTTTTATAAAAAGGTGGTACATCGCATTTTTCGTTTTTATGTCGTTATATAAATGACGGTTTATCCAAGGTTTTCGTACTTTCTTATTTCTGCTTCGTTCATATCGTAGCGGGAAAGCCGATTCATAAGAACTTTGTATCTTTGAAAGAAAGATGTTAAAAGCTGTGTTAACATCACTTTCATTGTAGACCGCCTGCCAGTCTATAGCTACAATTAATTCCCGAAAGTTTTCTAAAGAAAAATTGTTTATTATTCGGCGATAACAAGGTGCATGGGTAGAGCGATTGTTGTTAGTGAAATTGGTAAAGGAAAATAGGGGTAAATGGTCACTTATGTCACTTGCAAGAACGCCGGAAAATACTTCATCTTCAATTACGTTTGTAACACAGATGTCAATTAAAGTGGCACTATTCGCTGTAACTATGGTTGGTAACTTAATATGATTTGTGCAGGCGTGGAGAGCAAGAAGTGATTTCAGTTCCCATGCCCGCGTGTCATGTGAGCTCATGTCGATATTGATATCTCCCATGATTATCACAGGCTCATTGCTAGAACAGGCATGTGATAGCAACATGTCTAAAAAATTGCAAAACTTTTCTTTGTCGCCAGTAGGAGGCCTATATATTACCGATGCCGAGGCCTTTCCTAAATGTACAGTAAGGGATTCTACGTCTTCGGTAACTACAGAGAATTTTTCCACTACTGTAAAACGTATCGTTTCATTTATGTACATAGCTACACCACCTCCCCTTTGATTGATTCTAGTTATGTGGTGCGAGCGATACCCCTCAAAGAAAGGTATGTGGTCGTTTGGTGATAACCAAGTTTCGGTAAAACATAAAACATCAAATTTATTTTCTGTTGACGACATCAGATTGTCAATTTCGTCTACTTTGTTCCTTATACTCCTGACATTAATATGTATAGTGCACTGTATATGCACTGTGCATTCGCCGCTCAGTTTCTGTTGAAGCGATAGACCGCACGTACCTTCGCCCGCTGCAGCGTATGCGCTTGGTGCCAGCGTTTTGACAGTCGTTGTCTGCAGTCATTCAGTGTGATCTATTCATGTTTGTTTGTGCGCGCTCACACCACGCTTGTTCAATCAGTTAGTAATAGTCGGGCCACATTTTCCAACGCACGCTACACATGCAATGCTGCCCGGGTCGGCAGTGCAGCGCTACAGGTGTGTCCCTTCGCACGCGCTGCCCACGGAAAGCGCTTCGCATCAACACCACCGTTTCACACGCGCCTTCTCGTGGTCATCGAGTCTCTCTTCATGTCGGTCTACTTACGCCGCAGCACACCTGCTTACTTAATCAGCTTATGTTTACTACAATTCATATTGCTACCAAAGCTGCTCACCTTACTTCTTACGACATTGCTGTGTTGCTATCGCATTCATTGCTTCGCCCTTAGGGCGAAACTGTGACATTTTTAACAGGAACTTGTAAACAGTGCGCGGCCTATCGATCAAATAAACACATCTGTGGGAGTGCCCTGCAAACGCCATGTTCAAAAACGCCATACTTTCCAAATTACCACACAACAAGCATCCTGGCAGCTGGGAGGAGTGGACCACTCCCCCACGAAGGTTTCAAAAACTATGGTGGCCGCTTCTCGTGCAGCACGTCAACATCATGCTGTGCCAGGAGGAATGAGCCTACCAGGAGGCCCGGACTTGGGATTTAGTTCCTGCTAATAATAGTTTGGTGCTAATAAATGTTATTTCTCTCTCTTTCCGACAAGCGTCGTCTTGGCCGCCAGGTGGTCCACGTAAGCCGCCTAAAGCCATATCATGACCCCCTTGTTCTCACGTCCCCTTGAGTCGCCAGGACGGCTTCCCTTCACCGCCGGGGTACTGTAGTGGGGATGAAGCAACGGACGCAGCAGTGGGACTCTGTCTTGGCTGGAGGTGCGCGCGTAGATCGCGAGCTGCTGACGCCGGCTGAGACTGTCTTTGTATCCGTCGTGCAATACTTCCGCCTGCCGTACGACGTTAATAAACCCTCTTCCACTTGCAACAAAAAGCTAGATATTTTGATAGCCTGGATATCCAGTATGGTATACGGATTTCCGACATCTATAGTAGTGCAAAAAAAAACAACAACGCATTTTTGCATTTTTTTTACTGCCTGCAAGCAGGGGCTTTTGGGAAATTCAAGTTCTTCGATGAAGTCACGCCCCGCAAACTCTACACCAGCGCCTCCCCACATTTCTGCTCCTTTGCACCGAAATGTGTGGCGCGGGTTACTCAGCAGCCGTTGAGTCGCGACACGACGATCAACAATGGAATGACGCTCTCAGTGACAATGGGAGCGACAGGGACGGCGAGACGGGTGGCTTGACAATAGGACGACACCAAAGGGCCGTAAGCTTCTTGCTGTAAGACTACAACAAAAAAACACCACTGAAACCGGTTGTGAAGAAGCTCTGTCAAAGAAAGTTAGGGGATGGCGATGGGGAAGTACCATCTACTAACGCGCGGCTTGCCAGCGGTGAACGCTGCCGTGCGTAGCAGATTGGTGTCGTAAAAGCGCCCTCTTTATGAACTCCACTCGTCGTTCTTGCAGACGAGGCTCTAGGAAGCCGTACGCTATTGTGCGTCGCTCCTTGGAGGACCCGCACGTGAGCGGACGCGTGCACCGTAACAGAGAACGCAGTGTCGCTCTTCTCGTCGCCTTCCTGTTGCAGTCGTTCTCGTGACACTTTTTTTTACTGCGCTTAGAACGTGGGGAAGCTGAGGACGTGGTTGCGGTAATGAAATTTTCAGTAGATGGCGAGAAACCTTGCGAAAATGAACATTCACTCAATATACGCAGCCACGTTTGCAACTCAAGAGGTCACTAACACGTATGTAAGCGTCTCCAAAAGAAATGTTTATATAAACGAAATCCGAATGGAATTATCCTTACGAATAACTTGAGGTTTGTGCATTTATCCTTTCTGATAAACCAGCATGTTTTGAATGGAATGAATTAAGGAATACAAGGTTTTATGATAACCTTGATAACGTTGATAACCTTGATAAATTATGATAACGTCGTTGTGCAGTTTGTCGAGTTGGCCAATGTCTCAGCATAATAAATTACCCGCGTTTGACTTCTTTTTGCAGCGCATTTCAGTGTTCATAGTGTAAAGGGGTGTACGGAACAGTTCAGATGGTAGCGTCTGTTCGTGATCGAAAAGGCAGGTGACGCAGAGCAGAAACAGCTGGTTGCACGAACGGCTCCCACTCGTGCTAAGCACTGGCGATCCGGCTGGCCTACTGGTTGCACTGCAGGCATTGAACAGTCGATATGGCTGGCCTTGTCCGTGTGCTCTTCTTCTTCATTACAATTACCCCCGGTGCAAAAGCGGAGCCATCCTGGCGACTTACGACGTGGAGACGGGCGGTTCATAGAATGGTTTCAGGCGGTGAACGTGGACAATATCCCGTCCACGGAGGCGCTTGTCGGATCTCGGTGTAAGCGGCTCTATGACATAGTTGACTGGAGAGGTGCGTTCGACGATGCGGTATGGTCCATCATACTTCGAGAGAAGTTTTTTCGAAAGTCCAGGCGTAGTATAAGGCACGGACAACAAGACAAGTGTGCCCGGAGCGAAGTTCGGATTCGTAGCGTCGCCATCGCGGTTGTATTTTTGTCGTTGTTGGTCGTCGGAGGTGAAATGACGGGCTAATTGACGGCATTCCTTGGCGTATCGGGCGACGGCTGATACGGGATCACACTCTGACGGGTCTGGTGTATAAGGCAAAACCGTATCGATGGTATGGGAAGGATCGCGACCGTAGAGGAGGAAGTACGGGGGAAATCCCGTAGTACTTTGGGTAGCCGTATTGTATGCGTCAGTGACAAATGGGAGGATGATGTCCCAGTTTGTATGCTCCGATGAAACGTACATGGCGAGCAAATCACCAAGGGTTCGATTGAAGCGCTCCGTAAGCCCGTTAGTTTGAGGATGGTACGCCGTAGTGGCCCGGTGAACTATGCGGCATTGAGCAAGCAGAGCTTCAACCACCTGCGACAAAAACACGCGGCCTCTATCGCTCAGCAGTTCCCGAGGCGGGCCATGACGAAGAATGAAACGATGGAGCAGAAAGGATGCAACGTCACTGGCGGTTGCTGCAGGTAGAGCGGCGGTTTCGGCATAACGTGTAAGGTGATCAACCGCTACAATGATCCATCGTTTGCCAGCAGGTGTTAGTGGTAGCGGCCCGTACAGGTCAATTCCCACACGGTCGAAGGCACGAGCAGGGCACGGAAGCGGCTGTAATAAACCATGGGCCGGATGAGGCGGAGATTTGCGGCGTTGGCATTGCGGGCACGAGCGGACAAACTTTTGGACAAAAGTAAACATTCCTCGCCAGTAGTAAAGTTGCCGCAAGCGCTCATACGTCTTCAAAACGCCGGCGTGTGCACATTGTGGGTCATTATGGAAAGACGCGCACATGTCGGAACGCAAAGACCTGGGGATAACTAGGAGCCACTTGCGACCATCGGGCTGGTAGTTGCGTCGATACAAGAGGTTATCCCGGACAGCAAAATGGGCAGCCTGGCGACGCAGGGAGCGGGAGATGGGAGATGCTGGCGAGCCAGAAAGGAGATCCAAAAGAGAGGCCACCCAAGGATTCTTGCGCTGTTCTGATGCGAAGGTGTCGATGTCGACCGACGACACCGTCTCAAAGGTGGAGTGGGAGGCAGTGTCGGCTGGCAGCGGAGAGCGGGACAGAGCGTCAGCGTCAGTGTGCTTGCGGCCTGAGCGGTAGATGACGTGTATGTCGTATTCTTGAATGCGAAGAACCCAGCGGGCAAGGCGTCCAGACGGGTCTTTTAAAGAGGATAACCAACAAAGGGCGTAATGGTCAGTAACCACATTGAAAGGTCTGCCGTATAAATAAGGGCGAAACTTCCCGAGTGCCCAAACGATGGTCAGGCATTCTTTTTCTGTGACGCTGTAATTGCGTTCCGCTTTGGTCAGCGCACGACTGGCGTAAGCAACGACGTACTCGGAGTAGCCAGGCTTGCGCTGCGCAAGGACAGCACCAAGGCCAATACCACTGGCATCGGTATGCACTTCAGTTGGGGCGGTGGGGTCGTAGTGTCGCAGTATAGGCGGAGACGTCAGGAGACGGCGTAAGGTCACGAACGCGGTGTCGCATGCCGGAGACCAGGAGGATAGGTCGTTGGCGCCACTTAAGAGTTGTGTCAGAGGTGATATAATCGAGGCAAAATTGCGCACAAAGCGTCGGAAGTAAGAACAGAGGCCGATGAAGGCGC
The DNA here is from genome assembly GCF_013339745.2 of Dermacentor silvarum. Classification (NCBI taxonomy): domain Eukaryota; kingdom Metazoa; phylum Arthropoda; class Arachnida; order Ixodida; family Ixodidae; genus Dermacentor; species Dermacentor silvarum. The sequence continues at coordinate 6,620,753 of NC_051162.1, read as the reverse complement.
GGAGTTCTTTGAGTGTCTTAGGTTTAGGAAACTCTGCCACAGCGCGAAGTTTTGAAGGGTCGGGGAAATGCCGTCTTGGGATACGACGTGACCTAGAATCATGAGCTTCCGCGCGGCGAACTGGCACTTTTTCAAGTTCAGTTGCAGGCCTGCGTTGGTCAAGGACGTCAACACTTGCCCAAGGCGGAGAAGATGCGTGCTGAAATCAGGGGCGAACACAACGATATCGTCGAGGTAGCATAAACACGTGCTCCATTTTAGGCCGCGCAATATATTGTCCATCATTCGCTCAAACGTAGCAGGCGCATTGCATAGGCCAAATGGCATCACATTAAATTCGTATAAACCATCTGGAGTAACGAATGTGGTTTTAGGGCGATCAACTGCTGACATCGGGACCTGCCAGTAGTCCGAGCGTAAATCCAACGAAGAGAAGAATTCAGCGCCTTGCAAGCTGTCCAGAGCGTCGTCAATGCGCGGTAGAGGGTACACGTCTTTTCGCGTTATCTTATTAAGACGGCGATAATCGACGCAGAAACGAATGGAACCATCTTTTTTTTGTGACGAGAACCACCGGTGATGCCCACGCGCTATGGGAAGGTCGAATGACGCCGCGCTGAAGCATGTCGTCGACGTGCTCACTGATCACCTGACGCTCCTTGGCTGAGACGCGGTACGGGCGCTGCCGCAAAGGCGCGTTGGAGCCAGTGTCGATGTGGTGGATGAAGGTTGACGTACGGCCCAGAGTAGGCTGAGCGACATCAAAAGAAGAACGGAACTGGGCAAGCAGGTGAAGAAGCTCGGAGCGCTGCTCAGAAGTAAGGCCGTTGGCAATGAAAGGTGTGAATAAGTTAGGTGATGGCGGAGCAGAAGTGGAAAGTGCACAGAAGTCAGTGAGCTCTGCATGCGAAGCATCCGGCACGTATGTAATAAACATGTCATCAAGGGGCTGAACACGGCCAAGTGCTTCGCCGCAAAGAGCCTTCAGGGCTGTAGGAAGGGGATTGCTGACAACGATGGAGCTGAAACCGGCTGAAATGTCAAGCGTGGCGAAAGGGAGGGGAACATCTTTGCGGGTTATGAAGAGTTCTGAAGGAGTGAAGAGGACAGCGCCTTCAGAGACAGCGCCACAAAAGACGGGAACAACGGCAGAGGAGTACGGTGGTATGGCGATGTCTTCCCGAAGGACTAGCTTAGCGGGAAGAGAAGTGGCGTCGACGAGGGGCACGTCACACAGAGGCGATAATTCGACTTCAGCACGCGCACAGTTGATGACAGCGTTATTTCGCGAAAGAAAGTCTCACCCGAGTATCACGTCGTGAGAGCATGACTGCAGAACCACAAACTCCACAATAAAGAGAACGCCCTGAATAATAACTCTAGCTGTGCATGCTGCTGAAGGCCGAACTGGCTGGGCGCTTGCTGTGCGAAGAGAAAACCCAGAAAGTGGCGTCGTAACTTTTCGTAAAGCGCGAGAGAGGCGTTCGTTTAGGACAGACACGGCTGCTCAAGTATCAATTAGCGCAACGGTAGAGACGCCGTCAACAGTAAGGTCGACAACGTTCGCAGGCGACAATGGAGGACTTGTACAGATCGATGGCGACGCAGTTCCTGCCTCCTGAACTGCGGCGCTTAGTTTTCCTCTTGCGTGGGTGAAGGGCGCCGACGCATCGGGGACAACGAGCAGTGACGCGGGGAAGGTGAACGACGTGTAAGGACCGGGCGCTCGGCTGGTGGCCTGTTCGACTGCCGACTAAAAGAAGTGTCATGGAAAGGTTGCACGTCGGCGTAGGGAGGCGACTGCGCAAAGCCATCAGAGTGCAGCATGAGGCGGCGGCACAGTCGTGCAACTTGGCCGGGAATACCGCAGGCATAACATATGGGCCTGTTGTCTTGCGTACGCCAAGGATTAGCAAAGGCAGGAGGAGGTCGATGAACGGGATGATGAACGGGTGGTAGCGGCCGTGGATGTAGCGCAACGAGTGGTTGACGAGGAGGCTGCGCGGCGACGGATGCGTAAGTAAGTGGCGCTGCGACAGGGGACTGCTGATGCTGCATTGGGAGAGCCTCAGCAACTTGGTCTTCAATAACCCGCCGGAGCGTCGGAGCGAGCTGTGTAGGAGGCTGTTGCGGCAGCGGCTGCTGTTGGGGTAGCTCAGCGAAGGGTAGTTGAGAAAGCTGTCGTGCAATTTCCTCCCGCACGAAAGCTTGGATTTGTGTGAGCAGGGGGGAGCGATCAGAGAATACTGTCATGGAAGAGAGGGTCTCGTCAGCCACTGAGGGGCGCCTGGTCAAATCGCGCTGCCTCCTCAACTCGTCGTAGCTTTGGCACAAGTTTATGAGCTCTGCTACGGTACGCGGACTCTTGGCGATCAACATTTGGAAGATGTCATCGGCGATGCCCTTCAAAATGTGTTTCAATTTGTCATTTTCGGGCATAGAAGCATCCACACGTTTGCATAGGTCGAGAACCTCTTCGATATAACAGGTGAAGGTAACCGGGTTGTTGAGCTCGCTCTCGTAACCGCTGCTCGGCGCGCAACTTGTGGACGGCGGGGCGACCGAACACTTCAGCGAAATTGGTCTTGAACGCGGACCAGGACTGAAAGTCGGCTTCGTGATTTTTAAACCACAGGTGAGCCACTCCCGCAAGGTAGAAGATGACGGCATTTAACTTGGCGGTATCGTCCCAACGATTGTGCAAGCTCACCCGTTCATAGGTAGACAACCAGTCATTGACGTCTTGCTCATCCGTACCGCTGAAAACCGCGGGATGGCGGAGCGGGAGAGCGCCAGAGCAGGCAACGGAGGGTGGCGGCGACGTCGGCTGGGGAGAGTCAGGCATGACGGAAGGCAGAGTCCGAGACCGGAGTTCCAGGGTGTAAATGTTCTTGAATACCCAGCACCTTCCACCAATTGTAAAGGGGTGTACTGAACAGTTCAGATGGTAGCGTCTGTTCGTAATCGAAAAGGCAGGTGACGCAGAGCAGGAACAGCTGGTTGCACGAACGGCTCCCACTCGTGCTAAGCACTGGCGATCCGGCTGGCCTACTGGTTGCACTGCAGGCATTGAACAGTCGATATGGATGGCCTTGTCCGTGTGCTCTTCTTCTTCATTACAATAGCTGTAAAAGCTAATATTATTTACTTTCTCAAACGTTATTTTTCCTGTTTATTTATTTTGTAGCATTTCCCAATCTTCTCCGCTTTCCGTGGAGAAATATCACGGTCGTATTTTAACCTGACTAGAGATTAAGAGGACGGGAGGCACAAGCTGCAGAACACAGGTGGCATTATTAGATGTTATGAATCGAGTAGTAATTTACAAATTCATGCCTCAGAAAGAAAGTGATATTTACACCATCTTAATTGTATTGGCCATTCCTCAGTTCAAGCGCAGGACTCTCCTAAAGCTCTGAAAATTCGTTTGGCCTCCTCCAAATGTAGCAATGGCGTTCAACACATTTTGTTCGAGTGCAATTCAGTCATCGGCTTGGAGTGTTCTCGCGAGCTTTCAACTTTGCGCCAACTGAATAATACAGTGACAGATACAGTGACACTGTCCTACTTAGGAGGAATATTTAATTTGCGATCTGCGATGGGGACAAAGGGCATGCGCCGAGTGCCGGTAGCTTGGCATGTGCTGTGCTTTCGACGTTTAGTTCGCGTTGAAGAGAGACGAGAGACAGCGCGAAGGTCAATTTTCCCGCTGCTGCTGGCGCGCTTTCTCACTACGGCGTTTTCACAGCGAATATCCGCGGTCATCCCGAGAGTTGTGTTTATGTCTACCTGTGCGCGCGTGGCACTGTGCTTGTCTATTTAGTTAGTAAGCGAATGTTTACAACTTTATACCGCCAATTAAAGTACTATCCTTGCTTCGTATAACCCTCTACTAATTTACTATCGCAATCGATGCTTCACCTTTCGAAGGAAACTGCGACATCTTTAACAGAGGAGCTGCTTGAGCTCGAGGTTCTGCTACAAATCGTTCGCAGAGGCTCCGACGAGCTATGAAGTCACTCCGTTGCCTAGCAACCAATTACTTGGCACAGCTGCGCCTGGCTTCGCGGAGCTTCGCACAGATGTCGTTACGTCACCGCTCCGACTTCCGCATTGCTTCTCCTAGCCGCGCCGCACTGCGCCTAGCTTTGACGTCACTATATGTCGCCTAGCGACCACCTGGCATGTCTGCGCCCGGCCGCGCCCCTTCTGAACCGCCGCTTCCTGTACATCGTCAAGCTTCCACAGCCGTGTAGGTGGAGGAAAAAAAATCCATGATGTCACCGCGCGCCGCTTCGTTCGCGGTCTTCGTATAAAGCTCCGTGACGCCGCGACGGCGGCACATTGCCCAGTGTCTCTGCTCCGAGCAGGTTGTTTGCGCCGCCTAAAGACATGGGTTGGCCGAAGAAATACGTAACCCCCGAGGAAGAAGATGCTCAAAGGGAAGCCCGTCGCATCGCTGCTTGTGAACGAATGCAACGGCTGCGATCAAACTCGTGTAGTTGGAAATATGCATGTAGGCGCCGTGGGCACTGCCATCGCTTCGGCGCGAGACGCGTGCTCGAGCTGCGGATGCCAACAGCTAGGACTGTGCCTAAAAAGCAACTTGCGATCTCTCGGACGTGTTTCAATAAATCCCCCTTTCATTTGGTGGAAGTGCGGGGTAACCTCGAAAACTGGAACTCCGAAGCCGGACGCTACCCACTGCTACGACCATGCCTGACGACACCGCCCAGGAAGATACACGTCAGCCTCCAGTGGTCATCGTTTCTGGTGTGTTGCGCCAGCGTGATCCTGCCGTCTTTAGCGGCACCGATGATCATGACGTGGAGGATTGGTTGTCATCGTACGAGCTGGTAAGCCGGCATAATAAGTGGGACGACGCCACCAAGTTGCACAACGTGTTGTTTTACCTTACCGGCGTCGCGAACCTCTGGTTGCGAAACCACGAACACGATTTCACCACATGGACTGCATTCAAGACCAGTTTTGCAGAAGTGTTCGGGCGCCCCGCTGTGCGCAAGCTTCGCGCTGAACAACGCCTACGTGGGCGCGCATAACATCACGGTGAAACGTTCACCAGCTATATCGAAGATGTTATTGACCTGTGTAGGCGGGTGAATTCTTCAATGACAGAACAGGACAAGATAAAACACATTATGAAAGGCATTGGTGAGGACGCCTTTCAAATGTTGTTAGCGAAGGATCCGCGTACCGTGGCTGACGTCATCAATTTGTGCCAAAGTTTTGACGAGCTACGGAAACAACGCATCTTATCTCGACGCCCACCACCCACGGAAGATTCGCTAGCAGCATTGGTTATTGGCCACAACCAGACAACTTTGCTGACGCAGATAAATAAATTTGTGCGGGAGGAGGTTGCGCGACAGCTGTCCATTTTGCCGACCAATGAGAAAGAAGCCTTCTCACTCTTTGGCTCCAGCGATCCGGCAGATGATTCAAGAGCAAGTGACCGAAGCTCTTCCATCTTCGTCTCAGCCGGCTCCCGTGGCCGCACCTCTGACGTATACTGAGGCGGCTGCACGGGCTCCTCGCCTACCGGTGTTCTCTCCTCCGCCTTCAGCGCCTCGCCCGCCGCTGTTCTCTCCTGCGCATTTGCCTCGGCAGCCGGCGGCTCACTTCTTCGGTGCTCAACAGCAGGATACAAATCCTTGGCGCACTGCTGATAACCGCCCCATATGCAACGCCTGCGGCACCCCGGGACATGTAGCGCGCTTCTGCCGCCGGCGTTTCCCGGCCTTCATGGGCACCACGCGAGCCCCCAGCTACGGATTCCGACCATTTCGTATGCCAGAACAGCCGCCACCGGAAGTCTACGTTGCTGATGACGTATCAGCTCCGGAGTACCAGCCCTTTGGTGCTCGTCGCTCGCCTTCCCCTCGCCGCCACTCCCTCTCCCCTATGCGTCGTCGGCCCAGTGCCAGTACTGAGGCGGAAAACTGATTTCCGCAGTTCCTGAGGCATGAACTGCGTCCTCGTGGGAAAATGGAAGTCCTCGCTTCTCCCCCACTAACGTTAATGAAGTGTCAGTGGATGGCATCAAATCTTTTGCGCTCGTCGATACAGGTGCCGCCATATCCGTGATTAGTGAAAAGCTTTGGCGTTTATTACGGAAGGTGACCATGACGCCTTCGGTACTATCGCTTCGAACAGCCACCGCTCAACAAGTTCAGCCCGCCGCTATGTGCACTACCAGAGTGCTGATTCGAGACATTTTATACTCTATTGAATTCTTTATGCTAACCTGTTGCTCCCACGATGTGATTCTCGGCTGGGATTTTCTGTTGCGCCATCATGCCGTCATTGACTGTGCACGTGCTGAAGTTCAGTTCTCCGTTCTGTGCGATTTGCCATCTCACGACTTGCAAGTTCCTGATGTTAGCAGGATCTGTGTAGCTTCAGATACTGACCTTCCTCCACACAGTGCTGTATTTGTCCCTCTTTCATGCACACCGCTTGCCGACGCGATGGTCTTGTTCACACCCGCTGCCGTCTTCAGTCGCCGCCACCCTATATCGTTGCCTTTCGCCCTCCTCACGGTTCTACATGGTGCTGCGGACATACTGGTTTCAAACCCAAATTCGCACACTTACTTTGGCTTTGCGCTGTGGCGAGACTATTGGCACAATCCAGACTGTGGACGCTGACATTATTGTGTCTTTCCCTGCTGCCGACGACCAGGCTACAACTAACGTAACAGCACTGACGCACCATGTGCCATCTGACCGGATCTCACCAGATGTTTTTGTCGCTCTATTGCCGATGACCTCGACCCGACACAACGTGAGCACCTACTTACCCTTTTAACTGAGTTTCAAGCCTCTTTTGACTTGAACCAAGCGTAATTAGGCTGCACAAGCACCGTTTCTCACCACATTGATACGCGGCGACACGCACCATTACGCCAGCGACCGTACCGCGTGTCATCCACCGAGCGTCGTGTCATTACTGAGCAAGTTGCGAACATGCTTGAACGTGGTGTTATCAGACCTTCATGTAGTCCTTGGTCGTCTCCCGTGGTACTAGTTAAGAAAAAAGATGGCTCGATTCGCTTCTGTGTGGACTATTATCGCCTTAACAAGATTACAAGAAAAGATGTCTACCCTCTACCACGTAATGATGACGCCCTAGATTGTGTACATGGTGCCGAATTCTTTCCTTCTTTGGACTTGCGATCGGGTTATTGGCAAGTCCCGATGGATGAGTCCGACCGCTCGAAGACAGCTTTCATTACGCCTGACGGCCTGTATGAATTTACGGTGATGCCATTCGGCCTATGCAATGCACCCGCGACATTCGAAAGAATGATGGACAATCTTTTGCGAGGCCTCAAATGGAAGACGTGTTTGTGTTACTTAGACGACGTGGCAGTTTTCTTCCCTGATTTCACCACTCATCTCACTCGTGTACGCGAAGTTCTGACTTGCCTTGCCACCGCCGGCCTTCAACTTAACTTGAAAAAGTGCCGCTTCTCAGCCCGCCAGTTGACCATACTTGGTCACGTCGTTTCCAAAGACGGCGTCCATCCCGACCCTGACAAGCTTCCTTCTGTCGCAGAATTTCCGCGGCCGACTAGAGTGAAAGAGCTCCGACGTTTTGTCGGTCTCTGCTCTTATTTTCGTCGATTTGTGCGCAATTTGGCCTGCATCGTCGCACCTCTGACGAAGCTCCTGGCTGGGCCTGGTGACCTTCGTGATTGGACTCCTGCATGTGAACAAGCCTTCATCACTCTGCGTCGTCTACTTACCTCACCGCCCATTCTCCGTCACTACGACCCGAGTGCTCCGACCGAAGTTCACACGGACGCCAGCGGCGTTGGTCTTGGAGCCGTCCTTGCGCAACGCAAGCCTGGCTTCGCGGAATATGTGGTTGCCTACGCTAGTCGTGCCCTCACAAAGGCAGAAACCAATTATTCTGTCACAGAAAAAGAGTGTTTGGCTATAGTTTGGGCTTTAAGCAAATTTCGCCCTTACTTGTATAGCCATCCCTTTGACGTTGTGACAGACCACCACGCGCTGTGCTGGCTTGCGTCACTGAAAGACCCGTCGGGGCGTCTTGGCCGTTGGGCACTTCAACTCCAGGAATTTGACATTCGCATCATCTATCGCTCCAGGCGTCAACATTCTGACGCGGATTCCCTCTCCCGATCACCCATGCGATCCGACGACACGGCATCCGCATCCAGGGACTGCCCGGTCTCTGCGCTTACTGTTTCTGACATGCCTTCTGAAGAGAGAAATGATCCATGGATGGCATCTCTCATTGACATTCTAACCACTTCTTCAACGGCTACATGCCCTCGAGCCCTTCGTCGCCAAGCCACCCATTTTGTGCTGCGGAACTCCATCTTGTACCGCCGGAACTATCAGCCAGATGGTCGAAAATGGCTGCTCGTCATCCCTCGCCATTTGCGTACCGACATATGCACGTATTTCCACGCCGACCCACGACAAGCACATGCTCGTGTCCTGAAAACGTACGAGCGGCTCCGCCAGTGGTACTACTGGCGAGGCATGTATTCTTATGTGCGCAAATACATTCGGTCATGTGCAGCCTGTCAGCGACGCAAGACAACTCCTCATGCAACAGGCCCACTGCAACCTTTACCGTGTCCTGCACGTCCTTTTGACCGAGTCGGGATCGACCTTTATGGGCCCCTTCCATGCACTGCTAACGGAAATCGTTGGATAATTGTCGCAGTAGACTATCTAACAAGATACGCCGAAACTGCTGGACTTGCTTCGGCTGCTGTTCGCGATGTCGCAGCGTTCCTCTTACAGCATTTCATCTTACGGCACGGCTCACCGCGAGAGCTGCTCAGCAACCGAGGCCGCGTCTTCTTGTCGGACGTTATTAATGAGCTACTGGCATCGTGCCGCACTATTCACCGCACCACTACGGCGTATCACCCACAGACTAACGGCCTAACGGAACGGTTCAACCGCACTCTTGGTGACATGCTTACAATGTACGTTGCGTCGGATCATTCCAATTGGGACGACGTCTTCCCTTTTGTGACTTACGCGTACAATACCGCCACTCAGGCTACCACAGGCTTTTCACCATTCTTTATTCTTTATAGACGTGAACCATCATCTACCCTTAATTGATACCGTACTTCCATATCACCCGGACGCCTCTGAATTCACCCCGCTTTCAGAAGTTGCTCGACATGCTGAAGAGTGCTGTCAAGTGGCTCGCTCATTCACGTCGGATACCCAAGGCATCCAAAAAGATCGCCGCGACCACGATCAGCCAACACAGTCCTTCGCCGTGGATTCTCACGTCTGGCTTCGGTTGCCATTCCAATCTTCAGGCCTTAGCCCAAAGCTTGCTCCAAAATATCAGGGTCCGTACCGCATCGTCGAATGTACGTCGCCTGTCAACTATGTGGTCGAACCGGTGACACCATCTTCGGACAAGCGCCGCCGTGGCCGCGAGACGGTTCACATCAGCCGTCTGAAGCCGTACCACGACCCCCTCGTCGTGTCATCACCTTAGGTCGCCAGGATGGCTCACCTTTGCAGCGGGGGCAGTTGTAGTGGGGAATATGCATGTAGGCGCCGTGGGCACTGCCATCGCTTCAGCGCGAGACCCGAGCTCGAGCTGCGGACGCCAACAGCTAGGACTGTGCCTAAAAAGCAACTTGCGATCCCTTGGACGAGTTTCAATAAATCCCCCTTTCACTCGGAATACCGTGCTGGTGAATCTTCGTCAAAGCGACAGGGAAGAATGAGTGGAAAACTGCGTAGAATCTTCGCATAACATAGTAATACATAGCAAAAGCTTAGCAAAACTTTGTAAACCTTGGTCGACCCCCTGCTACGCTGTTTCTTCAGCCTGCGCCACTAGTACAAGCTGCCCTCATTTTTGTAGCGATAGCTACATTACGCCAGGTTTTCGTCTCTTCGCTCTCACCGCACTTTTAGCCGTGGCCGCATTGTGACGTCACACCACGGGCCTCGATTCTCTGGCAACTCGCCTCGTCGCGGTCGCCACGCGGCCACTGCTCCTACAGGCGCGTGTCCGCCGTTGCCTGGCAACCGCCACAGCTAGCGCGCTCGCCGCGCCCTCTTTGTGAAGTCACACCACGGGCCTCGATTCTCCTTTCTTTCGTCTCTCCTTTCTTAAGGTACGTCCACACTAGCGACAAAAACGCGTGCGACACGCCGCGCGCGGCGAACGATGCTGTCGCGCGCGGCAAGATTCACGAAAAGCGGCAGCAACGCGCGGCAAACGCTCGAATGGGTGCGAGACCCATTTTTTGCGGCAGCCGCAAAACGAGCACCAATCAGAAGCGAGCTCCGCAGTTGTGGCGCCACCTGTCGCACAAGCAAAGAATCATAATGCATGGGCTCTGAGATCGAACAATGACGCGCACGCCATAAAATCTCAGAGGCCATGTCCAGTCAAGGGGGCTGTTTTTGTTAAGCCTTCCCACACCGCCACCGAGACGTCGACGAAGAAGTCGCCTCGCAATGGAGGCGTTTTTGGAAACAGTTCGCGGATATGCGTGCCTCTATGACAAATCGAACGTCGATTTTAAGGACAAGGAGCTGCGTGCCAACCGCTGGCACATGCGGGAAAGCAGAGTGTGCGCCTGGCTCTCAGTGTCCCTGTACCGCCATATAGGGCGCACCCAAAACTTTCTCGTCCGGTTTCTGGCACGTCGGCGTTGCACAAGTAAAGAACAAATAAGTATTATAGTGTTCACAGTCACCAGTAGCTCTGCGTCCGTATCCGACATGGCTGAGCGTGGCCGGCAGTGGCGCAACGAAACACAGACACTTCCAATGGAACACGAAACCGGCAGAACGGAGAGCGCGTTGGCACGAGAAGTATCGAATGGAACGAGACAACGCGGCACTCCACGCGCCGTTGCCGCGTGCCGCAAAACGCGAGTGTGGACTTGCTCGCGCGAGTCTGCCGTGCGGGCGCTTGCCGCGTGCGGCGTGTCGCGTGCGTTTTTGTCGCTAGTGTGGACGTACCTTTAGTGTAGTGGGAAACCACTAAGTTTAATACCAACAATTACCAACAATACCAACAACAGTGGGCACGGCGCAAACGCCACGAACGCACCATTTACCATGCGTCTCCTTCTTCTCGTACAGGCTTTGATCTCGTCACTCAACGGAGCCTACTCGATAGCGGTGGTTCCGCCGCTATGATTTCCAGCAGTATTAATCAGTGCCACGAAGAACACGGGAAGCCATGCTATCGTACTGGATAAACCAGTGCTACTAGTTCTCGTCACCAAGAGGCTTCACAACATCATCAACAAGCCTTATAAAAGAACCGCCGTTCATCGGCCGTGCCAGTGGGCACGGCGCAAACTCCACGAACGCACCGTTCACCATGCGTCTTCTTCTTCTCGTACAGGTCGGTCATTGTCATTCATTACGCAGTGATAATAGCTTTCTTGTCATTCTGCCGTGCCCACGCAGATGTTTGCGTATTGCGTATGATTGTTTGTGCGCATGTGAACTTCTTTTGTGCGGTGATGTCGAGGAAACTCCAGGGCCATCGGTGGAAGATATGTTTAAAACTATTATGGATGGCCAACAGGTTATTCTATCTGAAATAAATGAACTAAAATCACGCCTTGAAGCAACAGAAAAAGCTGTTAGCGGTTCTGGCATACGGTTAGTAAACCTGGAGGATAATGTACAAACCACGCAACTCAAGGCTTCCGCAATTGAAGGTATCAGCACATCCATGGCAACTATGCAAGAGACGCTAAAATCGCAACAAACGAAACTAGTGGACCTAGAAGATCGCAGCCGTAGGTCTAACCTGGTGATTTTCGGTGTAACTGAGCAGCCAAAAGAAACACAATCTGTTTTGCGTGACAAAGTTATTAAAAACATCTGTGAAACAAAATTAGGATTGAGCTGCACGTCAGTTGCTCGAATTCATAGGCTCGGTAAACCATCCTCAAAGCAACCAATTATCCTTTATTTTCAGGATTTAAACGAAAAATAAGCAGTCCTTAGAAATGCCAAGAAGCTAAAAGGGACGGGCATAAGCATTCAAAATTATTACTGCGCAGACACACTGTGAAAGAGAAAACTGCTATGGGAGAGCGCGAAGGAAGATAAAGTCATGGACAAGTATCGGCAAAGTATAAAGTCATGGAAGATAAAGTATCAAGCAAAGGAAATGGTGATGCGCAAACTAAACACGCACACAGTAATAGACACGGACGAGCGCAAACTTTAAAGTGAATTTTATTTTTTCCTACATTGTCAATAATTTATACTCGCAATGACGTATGTACAACAGCCGTGATCACATGAAACACTTCAAAGATTACAAAATGCCGCGCAAGAACGTCATCTCAGTTTCCTTTAAAGAAATTGATGTATCACTTATACAGCCATCCCCTTTTGACGAACTATAAAAAGCTTCCAACAGTTCACGGGCAGTGGTATCACGGCTTCTGCCCAAAATCTTGATACCTCGGAAATTCGGTTCACACGTGCAATGCCGGACGATTATTTTTAATCAACAGCTCATGTTCCCTTGCACGAGCGTTGACGCACCAACCAGGTTGCTTACGTACGTCTTTCCACATTACAGCGGAATCTCCTACACAACGCCAACCGCGCTTTTTTCGTAGGGCGGCTCGTGCTTTTTGCCGCATCCTCCAGGATTCTTCTTCTTATCAGAACATATCCTCGGGCGGGCCCAGCGAGCTTGCGCGGGGCTGAAAAAACTATCGGCACTGCGTGCCTACTCGCAACCTTCTTCAAATTATGAGAGGTGCGATGTATGTAGGGCAACACTTCAGGACGGCTCCAGCACGGCAGCCCAGGTTTTGCACCAGAACGGGCTGCTTTTGACTCTCGCAGAAGAGCTTCTGCAACAGCCGTAACTACCGTGCAAGGGTAACCGGCATCCAACACACGCCGAACCTGCACATTAAAACTATCCTGCATAGCATGTGGGCACGATTTCCTGAGTGCGTACGTAGGGCAAACTGGCCGGTGCGTCAACGTTCGTGCAAGGGAACATGAGCTGTCGAATAAAAATAATGAGAATGCGCATTTGCCTGCGCACGTCCGGTATTGTATGCCTGAACCGAATTTCCGAAGCATCAAGATTTTGGGCAAAAGCCGTGATACCACTGCCCGTGAACTGTTGGAAGCTTTTTTATATTTCGTCAAAAGGAGATGCCTGTATAAGTGATACATCAATTTCTTTAAAGGAAACTGAGATGACGTTCTTGCGTGGCATGTTGTAATCTTTGAAGTGTGTCATGTGATCACCGCTGTTGTACATACGTCATTGCGAGGAAGAGTAGCACTCTTCCTTGGTCTCCTACGCTATAGCTTACCGGTACTGAGTGGGACCGGTAAGACCAACCTCCGTGCCCTCCAGTCTGTGCAAGCTCAAGCTCTGCGAATATGTCTTGGCCTTCCCAGGTGTGCATCCACGGCAGCAACAATAGCCATCGCGCATGACCACCCCATCAATACATACATTCAAGTCGACGCTTTACGGATGCATATCAGGCACTTCGCCCGACTTCCATCGCATCATCTCGCCTCCCTTCCTGCTGTTCGACCTCGTTCAGCGTTTAGCAGGATTATTGCTGCCAACCATGGAACTTTACCGTTGAACTTCACGCCGGCAACACGACCATCTCTACCACTGTGGTGCCTGCATCCAATCCAAGCCATTCTTGTAATTCCCGGTATCAAAAAGAAAACGGAGATGTCATTCGCCCTCAAACAAACCGTGCTTTCGTTCATGCATGAAAAGCACAGAGAACGCACCCACGTTTACACGGACGGTTCTGTCTCCTCCAAAAGTTCAGCTGGAGCAGTGGTAATTCCCGTAAAATCTGTCACCATCCAATTCAAGACATCTCACATTACATCATCGACGGCTGCAGAACTCGCAGCTATCCGTGCTGCTCTGGAATTTATTGGTCCCAAATAATCACAGTCATGGTAGAGCATTGCACGGGCCGATTATTTCAGCCCGGGCCCGGCCCGGGCCCGTTTTTACGTTGGGCGGCCCGCCCGAGCCCTATCAAAACTTTGATGGCGAGACCCGGGCCCGGCCCGGGCCCGGAAATAATCTACGTTACCCGCCCGGCCCGGCCCGCCACCCCTTTACCTTAGGCCCGAGCCCGACACCAAACCGGCCCGAATCCGGCCCGAGACCGAAAAATAATGTTTTTCAGAGTTGAGAGGCCCGAGAATAACTCGCTGCACGTTGCATGCACACCACCAGAAAGCCCGAGCCCGGCCCGGGCCCGCGTCAAAAAACCCGAGCCCGGCCCGGGCCCGGGTCAAAAAGCACATGCCGTGCCCGAGCCCGGCGCGAGCCCGTGAAAAAACTGTTCTACCCGGCCCGGCCCGGCCCACGGGCCGGGCCGGGCCCGGGTTTTCGGGTAAGCCTGAGCCCGTGCAGTGCTCTAAGTCATGGTCTATCTTTTGTGACTCGAAGGCAGCTCTCCAGTGCCTGCTGTCCCCTTTCAACCACGGACCTAACGCACAATTAGTCGCAGACATCCGACTACTTCACCATCACGCAACCGACAAGGGGCACAACATCATCTACCAGTGGATACCGGGTCACTGCGGAATTTCGGGAAATCACAGTGCGGATGACGCTGCCCGATCGGCCCACGATGGTGCCCCTATCGTAACGATACCACTGTCGAGAACAGACGCCGCCACAAAACATCGTTCCCTCGCACGCGAGCTTACGCAGACTCTGCGGAACACCAGTGATTTCAGCAACGCACGCCTCCACAGATTGGATCCACGTCTGCAACTCCGTCTTCCACCAGGGTTACCACGAGCGGAAGCAACACTTCTGTGCCGGCTGTGACTCGGCGTGGCATTCACGGACGCCTATTCCTTCCGCATTGGAATGGCTGACAGCCCTGCTTGCGACAACTGTGGCTGCGAGGAGACAATCAAGCACCTCCTCTGTGACTGTCCCCGCTACAATGTGGCAAGAAAAGTGCTCGCGACTGCGCTTGAAAGACTGGACAATCGCCCCCTCACAGAGGGAAAATTTTTAGGACACTGGTCTAGACGGGCTTCGGCACTCAAGGCCTTAAGGTCTTTGCTGAAGTTCTTGAGGGCTTGTGAATTGTGCGACCGGATTTGAACGTTGTAGCGCGTAGGGTCGCGTTATTGGGCGAATTTTCTTTCAATTTTTTTTCTTCTATCACCTTTTATTCCCTTACCCCTTTCCCCAGTACAGGGTAGCAAGCTGGTATTTACACGGGCTAACCTCCTTGTCTTTCGTCTCCTTCTTTCTCTCTCTCTCTCTTGCGAGTATATATTATTGACAACGTAGGAAAAAATAAAATTCAGTTGAAAGTTTGCGCTCGTGCGTGTCTATTAATGTGTCCATGTTTAGTTTGCGCATGACCATTTCCTTTGCAATTATGAACCAACTCGCCCAACAGAACGGTTTACTGAAGAAAGTATCACTTGTACATGATAAGATCCGTATTGACGACAAGATGTACACGTGGGACGACACTTCCAATTCCCGTAAACTGATAGCCAAACCAAAAAGATCGCCACCCCCCACTTAGCAATCAGAACTGCACCACCTTCGTCTGCTCAGCTTTAACGCTAGGAGCAGTGTTAACAAAGTAGAAGATTTGGAATAGGTGCTTTTGTTACATGATCCTCATTTCTTCATTATCGCTGAGACTTGGTTACACGTTTTGATTCGCGACGATGAAATTGTTCCGCCGTGTTACCAGTTGTTCCGAAGAGATAGAGGGTCTCGAGGTGGGGGCGTGGCAATCGCTGTAAAACATAGTATTGAGATAACATTTACAGAAGAAATCGCTGAACATGAAAGTTTAATCTTAAGGGTGTCATTTCGGGGAATCACGTTTTTTCTTGGCGCTGTTTATAGACCTCCGGACACTAGCAATGCCTTTCTGAATAAATTATATGATCACCTTCTAAACCTATCCGGTAGAAACCTGATTGTTACTGGAGACTTTAATCTGCCCTCTATTAACTAGAACAGTTGACAGTATGGCTGTTCTACTAGCACTGACATTCTAGTGGATATCAGGTATGTTCTTAATCTTGACCAAATTGTAAAGAATTGCACTCGCGGAAATGCAATATTAGACCTGTTACTTGTTACCGAAATGTTTAGCAGTGGATCACTTCTCGTGGAACGCCGAATTCCGGACCATAAATTTATATCGTTTAACTGGACTAAACAAGCTGTTGAAAATAAGAAAACATTTAAAACTAAGTTATAACGTTTTACGTGCCAAAACCCCGATCTGAATATGAGGCACTGCCGTAGTGGGGGACTCCGGAAATTTGGACCACCTGGGGTTCTTTAACGTGCACCTAAATCTAAGTACACGGGTGTTGTCGCATTTCGATGGGGGCGAAATGCGATTTTCTTCGACTGTAGTTAGAGATTATAATAAGGCTGATGACACAGCCATAATTGATTATTTGGATATGCATCTTGACTCTGACAGTCATAATGTTGAGCGTTTGTGGCAAATTTTTCGCTCGGCTACAGAATATTGCATTCCTCATTTCATTCCTACAACAAAAATTTACAAGCGTCGCACAAATCCTTGGATCAGTAGGGCTATAATACAGACGAAACAGAAAATAAAGCGCCCCAGAAAGCAGCACAAAACTTCTACATATCAGTTCGCATATATAAAGTATGACTTTATGGAAAAAGTTAAACAGGCAAGAAACAATTTCTTCAGCAAAACATTGGCATAATTTATAACGCTGGCCCGTAAAAATTTTGGCGCCACGTAAGTGAAGCTAATGCAGGAGATACATAAATTAAAAGTGAATGATCGACTAATACATGAACCAGGGAAATCGCAGAATGTTTTAATTATTGTTTTGAAACTGTATTTTCTGTGCTAGACGAATACGTCTGTCAGGGTTCCCCGACGTTACCGGAGAAAACACTAGTAATTACTTGTGAAGGTACGTGTCACTGCTACGCTTCTTAATCTGAATATTAAAAAGTCATCAGGCTCTGACGACATTGCAAATGCATTTCTTAGGCGCTACGCTGACCAGATTTCAGCGTTTTTGACCAAGATATTTAACATGTCAATAGCTAAAGGGGGGGGGGGGGTGGCATCCCAAGTGATTGGCGCATTGCATGTGTTACACCCATCCACGTGCACAAGAAAGATGACCGGCTTTCTGTAAATAATTACCGCCCTGTCTCAGTCAAAAGCACTTGTTGCAAGCTGTTGGAGCATGCCGTTGCATGTTACATTCAAGAGTTCCTAGCCGATCGAAAAGTATTATCATCACACCAGCACGGCTTCAGAAAAGCTATGTCCACAGTCACTCAGCTGGTTTCAACTGTGCATGGGATCTTGGGTGTACTTGATAAGTCTGGACCGGTCGATATTCTTTTCCTGTATTTTTCGAAGGCCTTCGACAAAGTGGCGCATGGCACTTGTATATTGTATAAATTAAAATGACTCGGCCTGCCTTCCTTCATTATCCGATGGGTTAGTGCATATCTTTCCAATAGAAGCCAATATGTAGAAATAAAGAATTGCACGTCATCTGTGCTTCCAGTTGCCTCGGGAGTACCACAGGGCAGTGCTTTAGGACCATTATTGTTTCTTATTTATGTAAATGATCTGGTTGAGGTGGTTCCCGGTACTGTATTAATTCGGTTGTTTGCCGATGATTGTGTCGTATTCAAATATATTTCATCTGCGAATGACCACATCTTGCTACAGAACAGTATATGTGCAATTGGAGATCGGTGCAATCGTTGGGGAATGCTTTTAAACTCAGAAAAAACAGTACTGCTCCTTGTTTATAGAAAAATATAGTTAGTACATTCTTATATTCTATTCATAACAGTCCCATTTCAGAAGTTGGCAAGTTACGCTAACAAACAAGTTCACGTGGTCAACACATATATCAGATATTTATGCAGCAGGCCTGAGAGAATGGTGGTTCCTCAAAAGAAAACTTAAAAATGCACCAATTAGTACAAAACTTCTAGCTTACAATGCTTGCATAAGGTCAAAACTCGAATATGCTTCCGTCGTATGGGATCCGCATTATAAAAAAGATATGATGCAACTTGAAAAAATTCTAAGGAACGCAGTTAGATTTATATTGGCAAAGTACAAACGCCGAGATTTTCCTTCGGATTTAATGAAATTCAATAATAAACTGACGTTGGAAGCCCGAAGAAAAGTTGGTCGCCTTTCATTCCTTCATAACTGCTTTTCTGGAAAAATTAACTTAGCTCTCCCAAAATGTGTTAGGCGCCATACTACGAGGACAACGCGACCAATTCATGAACATTCTTTAGCACCAATATTCGCTCGCACAAACGCATTTCGATATAGTTTCTTCCCACGCAAAAGTCGCGGAGTGGAATTTTTTCCCAGCCAGCATATTTAGCTCTGGTGATTTTTGTAATGAAATACATTGCCATGTTTAGAATTTCTAACCTCTCTACTTATTTTATGCTTCTGGTTATTTTGTCAGACATTTATACAACATGTGTATTGTGTTTTTCCTTTTTTATGACCACATTTGTTAAACAATTTTCATGACACGGAATTTTTAGTTACTTTACGATACGTACTATTTCTTGTGTTCATCACTTGCTTTGTTTGATACTGTACTTTTGTACTTTACATGAAGCCCCTCCTGTTCGAGCCAAATCATTGGCTTGCAGTATTTCAAATAAATGAAAATAAAAAAAAACATGTCTAACTACTAGCGAAGCCTAAGCGCAGCCGGGGGTCTGTAGCTATCGCTACTCGACTACGTTTAACCAGAGCTAAGCCACAGCCAATTTTGTTTTCAATGCCTTCACGGCTGTGGAAGCTTGGCGATGTGCGGGAAGTGGCGGCGCTGCGTGGCTCGGCCGGGCGCAGATATGCCAGGTGGTTGCTAGGCGACGCATAGTGACGTCAGAACTAGGCGCAGCGCGGAGCGTCTAGGAGAAGGGATGCGGAAGTCGCAGGGGTGACGTCACGACACCTGTGCGAACCTCCGCGAAGCCAGGCGTAGCTGTGCCAAGCGGTTGCTAGGCAACGCAGTGACGTCATAGCTCGGTAGAGTTTCTCCGAAGGATTTGTAGCCGAACCTCGAGTTTAAACAGCTCGAGGCTCGCAGTCTGCTAATAACAATTAGCAGACTGCGTGGGATCTGCATAGTTATTTCGTCCGCGTCTGCATGTGTGCGTTTGTGTGTGCGTGCAGGCCTCCAGTGAAGGAATATGGTACTATTTGGTGGTGTTGTTCTTTGAAAAGAAAAGCAAAAAGATTGAATTACCTAATACGTACCCAGTGGCGTAGCCAGAAATTTTGTTCGGGGGGGGGGGGGGGGGGGCTCAGGTTGCAGCACAGCCTCCTCCTTATAGAATTTGTCGAAGGATCAAATGCATGAATAATAACTGCATTGCCAATTCCATTGCATAATAGATGCTGCAAACGAATTATTGAACGCTATGCACTGTCCGTTAAAATATGTATGTTCTCATAAAAGAGTATATTCGTATGCCCCAAAAATTGTGGCAGAAATAACTGATATCAATGCTTCCGTATTTTTTTTCTAATTAATAAGTAAAGAAAACATCACACGAACTTTAGAACTATTGACCCTTTTCGCGGAGCAGTTTGTTTTAGAGAAACGAGATGGCGCTCACGGCGGCGCGCCATACCTCTCCTCAGCGACCGCGCACGCATACGAAACCATTACCGCTTCTATACCTTGCTTCTGTGCTATCAGCTGTCGGAAATGCAACTGAGTTTTCGCTAACACACTGTGCTCCAATAATGCTAGATTGAATAATGTGGATTGAAGACGCGTGCAGTAGTTGGCTGCAAAAATAGTGACTGGCATGTTAAGGAATAGAATGAATCTGTGTGGCGAAGTTCGCGGACCGCTGCTGCAACTGTCTGAACGTGTTACCGGCACTTCGTGATGTACGGATTTCCTCGAGGATACAGAAATTTGCTCATCCGCCAACCTTGTATCGCTAACCTTCAAAGAAAGGGCTTCATCTCCAGAACGTCGGCAAGAGTGAGTACCACTCGTTAAACAATGACAAAGGGAGTAGCGCCGCTTCCTGTCATAGTAAGTTTCGCGCACGTTATCTATACACATCTGTCCCGAATGGCAGGAAAACTTACGCCCACTCTATCACCGACGTACCAAGAATAAGCGAATGGACGCACAGTTGAATATATGCGCACTGTATACACACAATAAATGACGGACTACACCTATGGCGCACCAATGGCCGAAGCTGAATGTTTCGTGACGGTCCACAAGAGTAAGCAAGTTACTAGCTGCAATATATATTTGCTACAAGGTATTACAATGTACAAAACAGCTACGTTTCAAGCCTTGTGCGCAGCAAGAACAAATCTATCGGATTCGGAACTGAGCACACCCGCGAGTGATTTGGCAGAAAATAATCAGATAGTGGCCGCACCGAGGAACTTCACTGAGTCAGAAACTGACAAGCCACTGCTTCAAAATATTTTCCGAATAAAGAACAAAGAGCAAAACACACTAATGCTTACTGAATTCATAATCGGAAAGCTTGGAATGCATATTTAGCCCCGCTTTTAGAAGAAGCACCATATACACTGCTTGCGCCGTTTGGACATAGCTTAATCAGCTCCGAAAGCGCTTTTGCATGTTCTCTGAAGCTGTGATCAAAGCTTCGTGTCGTCCACCTAGTCACCGTCTACGATATCTCCGAAAACAGAGGTTTTCTAAGCCGCGCCGGCGTCATACACTTCCATTGTAAACAAGGAGGCAACGGAGGCAGTTGAGGCAAGCAATGGACGCGTCACCACGTGATCAAATATGGCAGTGCCCGCGGCATCGCCGCGAAAAGGGCCACTATCATTTCGAAACCAGCAAAGCAGTGCATGCAGCTTATATGAAAAACGCAAAGGCCATGAAATGAATAAGTTGAGGACAAATATTTTGATGAATCTTTGTCATTCAATAACCTTGTTTACATTTTTCTACATATGCAACGGCCAGGAAGAAACCTCAATGACGCTATCCCTCGTTGCAATCGATTGCGCAGGAGCAGCCGTAACTCGTCGTGTATTGTAATTACACACTCGCAGCAGTGAGTACAAATAAAAAGTGGGGTTCTGCAAAATATATATTAGAAATGCGAAGATAGAATGGAATATACAAATGCGAAGATACAACTCGCTAAAGGGCAAAAAAAAAGAGTCGCTGGAAACAAAGTTCACTGCTTGTATACACAAAACCTCGCAATAGGATATTTAAAAATACGTATCAGTCTCCAATAAATCTACGTATTTAAGCCAACGTCAGTGTATATAATGCGTCAAATAAGACAAATAAACATGTTGCTCAGTCACAGATAGTAACTTTGCGCACAGAAATACAGATGATCTAGGCAAGAACATAACTATGATCCCAGATATCGTGTTATGTACTTGGGCCATGCAGCGGTCGCGACATCGCCATGTGGGTAGAATAATAGTGGAATAATGCATAAATCAGTACGAAAATGTGTAATTTAACTGCCTGCACAACGATAACAATTATTCTGCACCCAAAATTAAAGGAGGGTATTCCTTCGTTTCAAAAAAGAAATAAAAGCAGGTAGCTGAAAATGAAAGAAAAGGACAAACGAAGGCCACAGATGATGCGGTAAGTTGAACTACCCAATATCCCTGTGTGTTTTTGGCGAACGCCGCGTGGGCCGGGCTTTCAATGAGCACAGTCGGTCAAAATTGGTTATTGGTATTCTCGTAATTTTTGTATTCGCGTGATAATTGTGATCATGATGCCAACTGCTAGAATAAACGGCGAAAATTTCTGCGGTTTTAAAAGCTAATGAGCGGTCATACGTTTTCATAATTAAGAACTTATGAACCTGAAGGAACAGTGCTCTTTACTTGCATTGATTTTTGCTGCTTCGCTATCTAAAGGGCAAACTTCTCTCGGCGGGAAAGTTGAGCGAAGCGGTCAACGACTTCGGACACGTTGATGCCGACGTCTCTGTGGGTGTATAGAAGCGCCAGCCTAACCATGCGTTCCGCAGACATTGTAGAGCGCAAGTAGTTTTTAGTAAACTCTTGCTAAAAAAATATTCTCTCTGCGCTGGCAGTGGTCACTGGAAGGGTGACTAGAAGCTGCAGCAGTATTTACACATTTACATAGAACCTGCTGTCGCAATGAGAGATGGGCTGTCGCAATGAGAGAATATTCCGGTGCTACAACCTAAAACACTCCCTTGATGCCGTTGGCATACTTGTTTAGGTACCTTGCAGAAACAGTTGGCTGTTCGATTCCAGCGATGTCCGTCGTTTCGTCAGGAAGTATGGAGAAGCAGCTTGGTTTTGAATCTAGGCTTTCTTTGATAATGTCACCACAAATTTCTATTATTTAGTTTTGTCCATCTGGGCTTAAATACGAGGCATTACTGGAGCAACCTTCCAAATGGTTCTTCAGATATGTATCTTCACAATCAGCTCGCATGCAAAGAAGCACTCTGAAAATGCCTGTATTTTCAGCAGGGGCATTGCTTAAATCCATAGGGCCCCTGTCCCTGTGGCCACGGATAGCCAAACCTTGTCGCCCGCAAAAAAAAAAAATCTCAATAATAGGCCGTTTACTTTCTTCTGTTTTCTCATATTTTACTTTGCCTGCCCTGGTCCAGCTGATCAATCACATTGGGCACGCTTCCTAAAAATGTTTGGAGAAAAGTATCAGCAGCTAGCTGGCAGTCCCGGTGATATTTAGTATTTTCGCGTGTGTGGAAGATTGCGAGCGCGTGCTTCCATTTCTGGAACGGCTTGGACAGCAGGGCTCCAGTGCGCGCATTTTGGCCCAAGTTTATAAGAACATTAACTCCATAACGTTCTAGAATTGAAAGTCTTTTAAAGCTTGCCTTTAGAAATTTCAGCGCACCTTTCGCGTCAAAAGTTTATGAGAACTTTACACCCATAAAGTTTCGTAATTGAAATCCATGCGCTCCGTATATTCCGCGGCCGCTGCGAGATGCCGCAACGCGCCCGCTCGCTATCGAAAAGCCGTTGAAAGTTTGTGCTTGGATGGGGCTCCTTCCGTTACGTGACTCCAGGTGCAAGGGCATTGTCACGAAATCTAGCCCGAGTTCGCAATGTTCGTGCCGAAATGTCTTTTCAAGCGTGAAAATGACATTGTAGACAAAATCCAGAATGATTGCCGGCGTCGGTGGTAGTTTTGGTCGGCGGTGCATGCCAGCACGAAAAAATTTCGGGGGGGGGGGGGGGGGCTGAAGCCCCATCAGCCCCCCCCCCCCCTGGCTACGCGCCTCTACGTACCGGCTGATTGGTATTTTGAGAGGGTTAGTCGGTCCATCTAGGTTACTTAATATTTCTTGTTCAGTGTCCATTGTATTATCTGCAAATGCAGTAAGAATGCTGATCACAGTGCGCTTTCCTTTTCTGCTTTCCTTGGAGTTCCTGAGGAATGAGTGCTTCGGGCTTCGACCGTCGGCTCCTGAGCGGGCGTCCGAGTTTTGTAGTACCTTAGTGGCCGAAGAAATAAAAAATTAAAACCCCTTCCCCTACCGCAAACCAGGGTGCACTCAAAGCTTGCCCAACCCTAGGGGAGGGGTTGGTTAGTTTGTTGAGCGTTCAAGACAGATTAAATAGACATGGTTGTTGGACCTCTGGATTAGTCCGGCGTTGTCTTTGCGCTTCGACGTCAGCCTGTCGAACCTCTCGATTTGCCCGGCGTTGTCGTTGTGCTTCGGCGACGGCCGCACTAACCTCAGGATCGGCCCGTCGTTGTTCTTTCGCTTCGACGTCAGCCTGTTATTGTCCTTCAGCGATGACAACCCGAATCTCTGGATTATTCCGTCGTTGTCTTGAATTTCGCTTCGACGTCAGCCTGTCGAACCTCTGGATTGGCCCGGCGTTGTCGTTGTGTTTCGGCGATGGCAGCCCTAACCTGAGGATCGGCCTGTCGTTGTCTTTTCGCTTCGACGTCAGCCTGTGATTGTCCTTCAGCGATGGCAACCCGAACCTCCGGATTATTTCGTCGTTGTCTTTAATTTCGCTTCGACGTCAGCCTGTCAAACCTCCGCGAAGCCAGGCGTAGCTGTGGCAAGAGGTTGCTAGGCAATGCAGTGACGTCATAGCTCGGTAGAGTTTCTTAGAACGATATTGTAGCCGAACCTCGAGTTTAAACAGCTCAAGGCTCGCAGTCTGCTAATAACAATTAGCAGACTGCGTGGGATCTGCATAAATATTTCGTCCGCATGTACATGTGTGCGTTTGTGTGTGCGTGCATGGCATGCAGGCCTCCAGTGAAGGAATATGCTACTATTTGGTGTTGCTGTTCTTCGAAAAGAAAGGAAAAAGAATAAATTACCTAATACGTACCGGCTGATTGGTATTTGTAGAGGGTTAGTCGGACAATCTAGGTTACTTAATATTTCCTGTTCAGTGTCCGTTGTATTATCTGCAAATGCAGTAAGAATGCTGATCACAGTGAGCTTTCCCAACCCTAGGGGAGGGGTTGGTTAGTTTTTTGTGCGTTCGAGACTAGAGCACTGCACGGGCTCGGGCTTACCCGAAAGCCCGGGCCCGGCCGGGCCGGGTAGAGCAGTTTTTTCACGGGCTCGGGCCGGGCTCGGGCACTGCGTGTGCCAAAAAAGCGCAAAAAATACAGCAAAAAAAAGACAGGGACACGAGAGAGAGACACGCACACAGTGCTGTGAGCGTGTCGCTCTCTCGTGTCCCTGTCTTTTTTGCGCAGTTTTTTCCCATGAATCACCAACACGCCCAAGCTTCCACGCTAAATGAGCAAATTTTATTTTCGCACGGCTTGGATTTTTCGCACGCCAACGCCAGCACCGACGCCGACACGAGTGAGGCAATACAAGCTTCGCTTGAAAAGAAAGACAGATGCAACCAGCATGCTGTGAGATCAGACTGGTGGCTGTAAGGCGTACGGTGAAGGACATACGGGACACGAGCATGTAGCCACAGGCGTACCCCTGCTGTGACCTGCCTTCACCCCCGACCCGGCTTCCTCGCTTTCCTTTTTTTTTTTTTGTCCCCTCTAGCAGGCGTTTCTTAAGCTGCTCAGAGGTAGCCTTCCTTGCTTGCTTGTTTTGCACTGCATCGCCTTGCACTATTTAAGGGTGCTCCTCCACTTTTTACAGTTATTGTTGTCGCAACAAGAAAAGAAAACGGGGGGGGGGGGGGGGGAGAGCAATGAAACAAGAAAACAAAGAAAACAAAACGTCCTCGTCGATGGCTGTCAGTCATTTCTGCTGGCTCTCCAGAATAAGCCATCGCTTGCATCTTTCCTCACCGTGGCAGGCATGTGGCGAGCAATTGCAGCGCCGTTGTGCGGTTGCCTCTTTATTTCGCTTGGCGCTGCGCGTTCTGCGAAGGCGCTGACTCGGTTCTGAGTGGAGGCCACCACAAGAACCGGTGACGAAGGCGCAGTTCTGAAAGAGAAGACACCGCTATGAAAATGGCTGAGCTCCTTCAAACAGGTAACTAATAAGAAAAGTGCTTGTATTTATCAGGGCACTACGTAATTATAGGAGTCTTTTTGGGCCGCAAGCGGAAGGGAAGGTGGAAGCTGAAGCACACCAAAATAGCACCAAACGAAACAGAGCAATAAAGAAGAAGCGAATTATTTTTTTATTGAAAAAAATGTCGCAGTTTCACCGGAAAGGCGAAGCATCAATTGCGATATCAAATTAGTGGAGTGCTATATACGGAGTAAGGATAGTAGTTTTATCAGCTGTATAAACATGGAAATGTAGCAGCACCAGCAACGCGCAGAACTGTTGTCGACGCCGTCGGCGTTTTGCCCGCGTTCGCACCGAACGCGCGCGGCATTGGTGACTGTCGCCGGTGCCTCTGGCGGCGGCTCGGAGGTTTTCGACGAGATCAGTCGAACGAGACACTCGTCGAGCAGCGTCGGAAGTCTTTACCACCTTCTCGCCTCGGAACGTTTTAACACGAAAGTGTTTATGCCGGGGTCCACCAAGTAGCAGCACCAGCAACGCGCAGAAATAATGTTGCCTATATATCTAACACTCCTCCGTGTACCCGCGCTCTTGCTCGGGGCGGTGCCGCCGCCTCAGAAAAGAGAAGTACTGACCTCTATGACACTAACGCGCACCGACAGTGAACGCTTCGGTGGTCTCAGCACTACGACGCTACAGTGTACTAGAAGGGGCAGTGAAGCGGGCGGCACTCTCCGCGTGGCTCCCGCGGCGGCGCCAGTAGCGGCGGCGCTGCGATCGACCACTCTTGAAGAGAAGCAGACACTCGTAGCCACTGCGACGCTCGTGTATGTTTGGCGCGCGCTGGAAACGTTGTTCAGATTTTTGCCCGTAAGCACTTAGTTTACTTAATCTGTATTGTCTGCTTATGATCAAAAAATACAATGCGTGCTGCTTTTTATTCCTTTTTTCTTGACACAGAAGCAAAAGCAGTCTCTGAAATAACTATAGCGCGTCTATCCTCGTCGCTTTGAATGTACCCACGCTCTCGAGAGTATACGGGCAGTTTCGTCGCAACTGAACGCCATCCAAAAGAACTTTTTCGACACGTTCAGCAATCAGGATCGAGTTTGTTAAGCTTACAGAGCTTGAGGGCACAGACGAGTCTACGATCGCGAGCGAGCAGATTCTAACTGTACATAATCGCAATCGGCTGGTCGCGTGACAGGGGAATTAAACGTAGCTAGTTCCGTGCCGTTGATGCAATGCACATAGTCTCTAACAATGAAGCGCTGCTCAAAATGTAGCTCACACACTGCGGAATCCGGTGTAAGCCTCTTATCGCCTCTATGCAAATTGCGTTCCCAAACGCTTCTTCGCTCCGGCTCTGCGGGCGCTTTAAACAGTGAAAACTTCACCGTTTCTTTACTTCGCGAATACCCTGTGCTGCACCCAGGGGCGAAGCAATGGTTTAAGCGTTGCTTACGAGCCATTCGCGCGATTTAGCACTACACATTTAGACAAAAGCGGGACAAACACCACCTGACAAGCACTTCCCAGCCACGAAGCAAGCAACCGCATTCAAGAGTGGGCGATTGCAGCGCCGCCGCTTCTTTCGCCACCGGCGGCGTCAGGCGCCCTATGGGTCGCTGACTCCGCCCGCTGCACTGTCCCTTCTAGTGCACTGTAACGACGCCTCGATGCCAGCATTCGAAGGGACGCTGGCATCAAGAAGCACTCACCGTACTCAGCACAACGGAGCGTGGCCTCCGCAATTAGCTCTGAAAATGCTTCTGAAGTTGATCGCGGAGGCTGCAATTACGACGCGCTGTACGCGCTGATTCGACTCAGTGACGATTCAGTTACGTGCTTTGTCTTGCGCGTTGTATTAGTGTGTCAGTTACGTGCTTCGTCTTTCGCGTTGTGCTAGCGTGTGCAGCGTAGTGCAGCTTCCATATGCACGACGGTTGCTCATGGTCATCGACGTTGGTAGTCGTGATGGAGGAGACGTGCCACCAGGCGTCAGCGTGGGTGCATCAACGCCTAAGGGCGCTTTAGCCACAAAACACCAATAGACATTATATATCAATGTGCAATAAACATTACACTACTTCTGTGAAGACACGTTTCACTTTCGTGTTCTATACCGATTCCTATATAAGAGGGATCAACCCATTTTTTTATATAAACACGCATTTGGTGCCGCAGCTAAACATGTCCTCCCCATCCTCCCTCCCGTCCCCCCACGGGCTTTCGCGCGACGGAAGAAGTCGCGTTTGCTCTCCGCCGTGCGTTCGCTCCCCGTGAAGCGCGATGGACGCGCGTTTTCACTAGCACATAGAACATACGGCGCGTGGTGACGATTACATCGCCGTCAGACTTCATACGGAACCTCACGGCGACGTCAGAAATCCGCTTGGAGTGTCCATATAATTGCTATCGCAATAAAATTTCAAAGACAGAAATTTGGAGCGCGTTAACGGAGGCAGGGTGAGACAGGGTTTGGGTACGGGCTAGTTGGTATTACATTGCAAACATGACTTACAGTGCATACATAGACAAGGCGACAGCAGTTATGACGAGCGACAAGCACTGACTTTGTTTATTTGTTTATTTGTTTATTTGATACCCACAGCGCCATAAGGCATTACAGTGGGGGGAATACTACATGATTACAAGACAGAACACAAGCTCAATTTGCAGTAAGTACAGTACAGCCTAACCAGCTAGTAGGAAGTACACTCAATACACAACGTAACGAAGATTGACAAAAATGTACGAAAAATTCCAGCGGGTAACATACAGTAAGACGAAAACAAATACAATATGCATACCGCACAAAAAAAAACACCCGTCATCAACTGAACAACTCACTTGACTCTAACAAAGGAAAAAATGAATCACTACCAACAGCGACAACGGTCGCTGAAGGCAATCGATTCCC
The DNA here is from genome assembly GCF_013339745.2 of Dermacentor silvarum. Lineage (NCBI taxonomy): Eukaryota > Metazoa > Arthropoda > Arachnida > Ixodida > Ixodidae > Dermacentor > Dermacentor silvarum. The sequence continues at coordinate 6,592,300 of NC_051162.1, read as the reverse complement.
CTGGGAAACCGTTTTAGGGAAAAAAGAATTACTGAATGCTGCTGTCTTACATCGGTACTCCCGCACTTTGTACATGTGATCGACTCGTCCAGACACGTAATGAGGTGGAAAAATGTAACTGTCACGAGGAATACAGGAATACAAGTTCGAGATAAGTATACATCATGGAAAAGCTTCAAACGCTGCTTAGCCCGGCGTGTGACCAACTGTTCCCATCCTAAAGTTTGCTTGCAGCGCGTCATGCTGAAGTTGTGGCTCTTAACAATGTTTCCCAGGACATAACGGGCGCCCATATTTTGCACTTTTTCCAATTTATCTTTATCGAGGGCAGTGGGCGGGTCCCATACGCTACTCGCGTAATCAAGTATCGACCGCACGCATGATTTATACAGTAATTCCCGCGTGGACTGGGGAAACTCACGCGTGTTTCGCCGCAGGAACCACAGGGATCTACAAGCCTTAGCTATCGCATAATCAACATGACGGTGCCAACACAGAGTTGGCGTGAAAAATACGCCCAAATACCTGTACTCAGAAGCTATTTTTAAAACTTCTTGTTTACAGTATACGAAGGCGAAGCTTCATCCTTCTTTCTAGAAAACGTCATACACATTGTCTTCTCCAAATTAAGTTGCATTTGCCATTTTTTACACCATGTATTTATCTTGTCCAAGTCGTCTTGAACTGCGCCGCGATCACTTTCGCAGTTTATTGCTCTATAAACGATGCAGTCATCTGCAAACATTCTCATGGACGATTGTACGCCCAGGGTGATGTCATTAATATACATTAAAAACAATAATGGGCCTAGTACTGACCCCTGAGGGACCCCGGACGTCACATTGGTTGTGGATGACTGTTTCACTGAATTTTTATTTCGAATAACATGCATACATAGCCAAGACACCACAACAAAAGCGCCCCCTCCGAAACTCGAAGTCAACATGAGCATGCACTCAAAACTCAAACGAACCCCCCAACCACCCACTTAGGACGCATCTGTTGCTAATCCTGTTGCTAAGAAACGCAGTACCTGCAGTATCAATGACATAAAAAACAGGGATTTTTAGCAAGGTGTAGTTTACGAGATACCCCTGAAATGCTGTCTGTCTTATATAGGGCAGACAGGTAGATGTCTAAACGTTAGACTGCAAGAACATAGCAATAAAGTACGAAAAAGGGCGAGAAGGGTTTCTCGGAGTACATTGTGCGCAATGCAGCTGCATTTCGTTTTTGAAAAGACCATTATCTTAGCTTGGCATCCTAATGAAAACACTAGACTTTTCATTGAAGCAGCAGCGATCGCTGAGGCTGACTAGGTCAGTAAGCTGTCAATTTCATTAGCAGATAATGAACTTGCTTTGCCGTGGTGGCTCAGTCGGCTAAGGCGTTGCGCTGCTGAGCACGAGGTCGAGGGATCGAATCCCAGCCGTGGCTCGGCCGTATTTTGCTGGCGAAATGCAAAACCGCTCGTGTGCTTGCGTTGTAGTGCACGTTAAATAACCCCAGGTGGTCAAAATTAATCCGGAGCCCTCCACTACGGCATGCCTTAAAATAAGAGCTGATTTTTGCACGGAAAACCCCAGAAAGAAGAATGCTTTTTTTTTTTTTTTTGGGGGGGGGGGGGGATCGCACATGCGCTCTCGTTCGTCCTAAGGGCAGTTGGGGTTACTTTGAATTTTGAGCGCTTGCTCATCTTGACACCGTGTTTTGGTGGGGGTGCTTTTATCGGGGTATATTCGCTATATATGCATGTTATTGAAAATACAAATTCAGTTGGAAGTCAGCGCTTGCCTTTCGTCATTCTTGCTTTCCCCTTGTCTATGTATGCGCTGTAAATCACGTTTGCAGGGTGAGAACCACCTTTCGAATTTATTACAATGAAGCAGAAGCCGGCCCCGTGTCCATCAGCGCGGACGAATCGCCGCCATCTGTCTTTATACAACTTTTTAGCGCGATAACTCGAAGGAGAGACGACGAGGGAACGGCATACACAGGCGCTACACACTCAAGAAAGTTCCTACCTTCAAATCAAGCCCCTTGAAGTCACTGGGTACCCCCAGGAAACAATGCCAGCGGCAGCGGAAGCAACGCACCAAAAGATAGATAAACAAGAAAGAAAGTGATGCTTGTAGTGAGAAAGCGAGGCAGCATCACGGAGAAGAAAATCGAGACCATATCCAAGGCAATAACGTTGCAGTTATCCTTTACGTCCATCGCATTCGCACAATTTGAAGAAGGTAGGTGAAAAGGCGAAGGTAAAGGTGGTCATGTCGGAGTCCCATTAAGTTGTGAGCCTTATTCAAAATGACGTGCCCAAACGCAAAAGAAAGAAATTGGCCGCATATGTGCTTGCTTCGCTGCAAGCAGATACAGCAATGACGTCTAAAGCCGATAGTCTTCTGCCGCCTCTGATACGTAACACCCTCTCTTCTTTCCTCCCTCCCAACCCTCACGCGTTTCCCCTTCTCTCTCATTTCTCCCATGATGGATGCAATGGAGGTATTGCTGAATTCAATTCAAATTTCCTGCGTTCGCCCTGCTCTCGCACCATGTCTTGGGACCTTTTGTTATTGATGGCCTAAAGTCGGCTACAAAGCCGCGGCTTACTGCAGTGGGCTTGTTTTTAACGCGTAGCGTCTCTTCGACACCATTTCTAACGCGTTGATTTTTCATTTACTCACGTAAAAACCAGTCCAATCTGTCATCATCATCATCATCAGCCTATATTTATGTCCACTGCAGGACGAAGGCTTCCCCCTGCGATCTCCAATTACCCCTGTCTTGCGCTAGCGTATTCCAACTTGGCCTGCGAATTTTCTAACTTCATCATCCCACCTGGTTTTCTGCCGTCCTCGACTGCGCTTCCCTTCTCTTGGTATCCATTCTGTAACCCTAATGGTCCACCGGTTATCCATCCTACGCATTACATGGCCTGCCAAGCTCCATTTTTTCCGCTTAATGTCAACTAGAATATCGTCTATCCCCGTTTGTTCTCTGATCCACACCGCTGTCTTCCTGTCTCTTAACGATACTCCTAAGATTTTTTGTTCCATCGCTCTTTGTGCGGTCCTTAACTTGTCCTCGAGCTTCTTTGTTAACTTCCAAGTTTCTGCCCCATATGTTAGCACCAGGTATAATGCAATGATTGTTCACTTTTCTTTTCAACGACAGTGGTAAGCTCCCAGTCAGGATTTGGCAATGCCTGCCGTATGCACTCCAACCCAATTTTATTCTTCTGTAAATTTTATTCTCGTGATCAGGGTCCCCTGTGAGTAATTGATCTAGATAAACGTACTCCTTTACAGACTCTAGAGGCTGACTGGCGATCATGAATTCTTGTTCTCTTGCCAGGCTATTGAACATTATCTTTGTCTTCTGCATATTCATCTTCAACCCAATTATTATGCTTTCTCGATGAAGGTCCTCAATCATTTGTTGTAATTCGTCTCCATTGCTGCTGAATAGGACAATGTCATCTGCAAACCGAAGGTTGCTGAGATATTCGCCATCGATCCTCACTCCTAAGCCTTCCCAGTCTAAGAGCTTGAATACTTCTTCTAAGCATGCAGTGAATAGCATTGGAGAGATTGTGTCTCCTTGCCTGAACCCCTTCTTGATAGGTAACTTTCTACTTTTCTTGTGGAGAACCAAGGTAGCTCTGGAATCATTGTAGATATTTGCTAAGATATTCACGTGTGCCTCCTGTACTTGATTACGCAATGCCCCTGTGACTGCTGGTATCTCTACTGAATCAAATGCTTTTTCATAATCTATGAAAGCCATCAAGAGAGGTTGATTGTACTCCGCAGATTTCTCGATTACCTGATTAATGACATGGATATGATCCATCGTAGAATATCGCTTCCTGAAGCCAGCCTGTTCTTTTGATTGGCTGAAGTCAAGTGTTGCCCTGATTCTAATGGAAATTATCTTGGTGAATATTTTATATAATACTGATAGCAATCTAATGGGTCTGTAATTCTTCAATTCTTTAACGTCTCCCGTCTTATGGATAAGTATAATGTTGGCGTTCTTCCAGCTCTCTGGTACACTTGAAGTTGTGAGGCATTGCGTATAAATGGCCGCAAGCTTTCAAGCATGATATCTCCTCCACCTTTGATTAAATATACTGTTATTCCATCTTGTCCAGCCGCTTTTCCCCTGGCCATGTCTTTCAAGGCCCTTCTAACTTCATCGCTAGTTATAGAAGGAGCTTCTGTATCCGGTTCATCACTATTTCGAATGAAAGTAGCTTGGCTGTGTTGGGAACTGTACAGGTCAGTATATAATTCTTCCGCTGCTTTTACTATGTCATCTCAATTGCTGAAGATATTACCATGATTATCTTTCAGTGCATACATCTTGCCTTGTCCTATGCCAAGCTTTCTTCTTACTGATTTAATGCTGCGCCCACATTTTACGGCTTCCTCAATCGTTCCGACGTTATAATTTCGAATATCTCTTACTTTCTTCTTGATCAGTTTCGACAGTTCAGTGAATTCTATCTGATCTCTTGAGTTGGACACTTTCATGTTTTGACGTTTCTTTATTAGGTCCTTTGTTTCTTGTGAGAGCTTCCCTACTGGTTGCCTTGGTGCCTCATTTCCCACTTCAATTGCTGCTTCTGAGATCAGCCTAGGTACGGTTTCATTCATTACCTCAATGTTTTCTTCATCTTCCTGTTCTAAAGCTGCACGTTTGTTTGTGAGCACCAGCATGAATTGGTCTGCTTTCACCCTTACAGCGTCTAGGTTGGCCTGTTTCCTCTTGACTAATTTTACTCTTTCTCTCTTCAAATTGAGAGAAATCCTAGACCTCACTAACCTATGGTCACTGCACTTTACCTTACCTAACACTTCAACATTCTGCACTATGCTTTGATCGGCAGAGGAGGAGGAGGAATGAACGTTTATTGCTAGAAACAGCGAGAAAGTGTGCTTTCTTCGCCCTAGGTGGGCGGTTCTCTCAGCCCAGAAAGCCGTTGGCTAGTGCCGCAGCCCGGGCCCGGTCCACCAGATTTCGCAGATCCTCCAGGCTCTGTGCCGTTAACATTGCCTCCCACGTTTCTTCGGTGGCTTGTATCGTTTCTGAGGCATCGTCTTGACTGTTTTTCTCCCGGTGTGGGCACACCAACGCTGTGTGTTGTAGGGTGTCTGGTACATCACAATATCGGCATAGGTATGAGAATTTAGTGGGATGCATCCGGTGCATGATAATTCCATGGACATATGTATTTGTTTGTAGTCTGCGGAGGGCGGTGGCTTCTTCCTTGCTTAATTTTGGATGTGGTAAGGATATTATCTTCTTTCGAGTCGGTAATGTTGCAGTATTACGGCGTAGTCGATGGGAATGTCCTCCACCGTCGTCGATTTCTGGATCCCGTGCGGCAGGAAATCCCGGCTGGTATGCTCTCGGAAGAATGCATGTGCTGCTTCGTTTCCTGCCAGGTGTTCGTGGCCTGGGGTCCATACGACGTAGGTTTCGTGTAGTTCTTGGCGTCTTGATAGCTCTTTTAGAATTTTCATGGCTGCGGCAGAGATTCGGCCTTTTTATAAGTTTCTACATGCCGTTTGCGAGTCGCTCAAGATGATTACGGTGTCCTTGCATGTGGCGATGCCGACGATGATGGCCACTTCCTCCGCCGTTTCTGGATTTCTGGCCGGTATGGTGGCCGCGACTAGCTCATTCCCTTTGTTGTTGGTCACGGTAATTGCGTAGGCTCTTCTACCTGGGTATTTTGCCGCATCTGTATATCTCGTGTTAGGGTTCCTTGAGTATTTCTTGCTTAGCGCTCGAACTCTTGCTTGTCTTCTGACTTTGTGGTGTGTTGCATGCATGTTTCGAGGTATTGGAGCGACTGAGATAGAGTCAC